>NC_090265.1:914867465-915174846 GCF_040414725.1 Anabrus simplex
ACGCTGGCACCGGTGGTGATGAGCTGGTGGACGGCATCAGATGTAGGTACCTGTAGCTGCACCATAAATGTAGGGCCATGGGCGTTCCGAATCCGAACAGCACGTCGGACGGGAACGCCCGCTGCACGAAGTTCTTATAGAACGTCGCTGTCGGAGATTTCAGGTGGCATTCCACGAAGCACACAGCTATACACAGCTGGAAGGGACGGTAAAAATGACTGGGTCGATGATGTCTGGGCAGCGGCTGATGCGGTGTTGGCTGGCGAAGATATCGATGGCGAAGCGGCGACAGTTGAGTCCGGCGTCCTTGCAGGGAGTTGCTGAAGGGCAGTGGGCGAAGAAATTGAGAGAGATGATGACATAACAGGCGATGGGTGACAAGTGGTAACAGTTGTGACAGGAAGGGAAGAAGGGATACTAGCGGACGCCGTGGTGGTGGCAATGGTGGTCGTTGTTGGGAAGGAGGGTGTTGATGGCTGAAGCGTCGTTCGGGATGTGGGCTCGTTGACAACTGGGACAAGGGTTGGAGTTTCAGAGAGCTGGGCTTGAATGTACGGAGGGGTTGTCACCACTGCGTAGTTCTTACAATGGATCACCGCGCCGGAAGCGAAGAGGCGGCGGAGGGCGTCCTTTCCGCTGAGATGCACTAGAATCTACGTAGAAGGTGTAGAGGTGTGGCCATCCGTCATTGTGTAGGTATTATGTACCGGGAAGTCAGCGGCGAGAAGGTCGTCGATGATGTCTTCTTCGGAGATAGCTGGATCCTCTCCGGGGATGATACTATAGGCTATGGTCATGGGGAAGTCAATAGCCAGCGAGGCGTCAACCCATATGCTGATTGAGGTCGGCTAGGTAGCGGGTAGAGATGAAGGCCACCGGCCGAGCAAAAATTGGAAGTTGTGACGGCGGAGAGTATGTCCACTTAGCAAGGTGTTTTCCGTGAAACAGTGTGTGTCATCCCTTGAGTCTCTGTGCGCGCGAAAATTCTTCGGTTGTTAGTCGGGATAGGCCTATCCTGTTGCCGACTGTCAGCCAATTGAAGTTCATCACAATCTCCAATAATTGCAATAGCGGGCTCATCTTATTTGAGATGTTGGAAACTTTCTTCAACAAGATGGTTCTGTTGACATCACCGAACACTTTGGCGTAATCTATAAAGACAACATATATACATTCCTATACATGGGCGCCCATATAACATTTTGTAGGGGGAGGGGGGCAGACCTGGGGGTACATAGCATTTTTAATATTTTAGAAGATAAATGGTGACTTGTATTCTGCGGTAGAATAACCCACGGTATCCCCTGCCTGTTGGTGGGGGACGGTACTAATGCTTCCACGTAATACTTTTAAATCATTTTCTTGAAAGGAAAACACCTGACTACACTAGATTTTTGCCTTTCCCTGAGAGCTATGGGGGGGGGGGGCGGCCTCACCTTGCCACCGGGTATGGGCGTCCTTTTCCCCATATATATTCTGTACGTCCCACATGCTAGCCAGTACTCTCGTGATTGGTTGTATAGCAAATATTCCTGCAATGAAGCCATATTGTTCATCAGGTATGTGCTGTATGACTTGGGGGAGAATGCAATTCAGTATTATCTTCGTAAAGATTTTGAATGGTATATATTCTGGTGTTATCCCGCGATGACAATCTGTTATGTCCTTTGATCGTTTTCCTTTGTAGATGACCTGAATAACAGACTCCCTCCACCTGTCAGGTATTTTTCTCTGTTTGATCAAAGCCGACTACAGTTACAAGCCGGAGTCATATCAGTTAGGCAGCGTCCAGTGGAGGCCAAGGTGAAAGCGCAGAATTTATCCGTGTATGTTGATGTCTTGTGAACTTCGTCTCGTGTTTCGTCTAGTTTTTCACGAATATGTTCTAGTATACATAACAAGATAAGTGATAGAATAAGCATATGTAGAGCTTATTATCGAAATAATGTGAAGGCTAACCAGGGTTGAAAAGCTTGGACTGTAGAGCTGGCTTTATAAACCCAGCTCAATTCGGTGGTATTTGAAGGTGCTCAAATACGTCGGCCTCGTGTCGGTAGATTTACTGGAAGGTTAAAGAACTTCTCCGGGACAAAATTCCGGCATCTCGGCGTCTCCCAAAAACCGTAAAAGTAGTTAGTGGGACGTTGAATCAATAACGTTATTATTTGTGATGGTGCTGGCTGAATTTGGCTTATTAATAAAACGTTTCGTGTATTTGCAGATGCACAGAAAAAGTCGTGCTCCCATGTATCGTAACAATTATAGCATTAAAAAGGGTTTTGTTACCTCGTTTAGTTTTCCTTCAGACGAGGAATTAAAACAGAAATGGATTTGTCATTTTAAACGGGATAATTGGGAACCTGGAAAGGATTCAGTCGTATGCATAAAGCATGTCACACACGAAAATTTTCAACAGGGGATAAAATTTGTGATAGTGAAGTCAACGTAACTATGCTACTACCTAAACCTAACGAGCTTCTCCCTGATGCATGTCCAATTTATTTCTCAAATTTGCCAAAATATTTGTCGTCGAAAAGTGTTAAAAGAAAAGATCCTGAAGGTAGGAGCCTAGAAATGTAGAGTAGGGTAAACAAGAAGATGGATAATATGCCAAATGTAACCCATTTACTGAAAATTCACCAAGATATGTCACTGTATATGTTAAGCTATCAGGTGTTGGAAAAAGAAATGACATGTTTAGCAAATGGTAAAATATCAAAGTGGTCTCAACTAAATGCATATTTATTAAGTTATATTAGAACTTCTTCTTGTAGTGTTTAGTGTTAAATGTGTACAAATAAATCTATTAAGATGCTTCACAACCTCATAGAATATCGTGGGTAAGCAGTGAAAGCACACTCTTTGTCTTGCCTCATATGTTTAAGGGAACAATTGGAACTTTGCCCTAAAAGGGTCGGACTGAGTGGCTCAGACCGTTGAGGCGCTGGGTTTCTGACCCCAACTTGGCAGGTTCGATTCTGGCTCAGTCCGGTAGTATTTGAAGGTGTTCAAATACATTAGCCTCGTGTCGGTAGGTTTACTGGTACGTAAAGAACTCCTGAGAGACTAAATTCCGCCACCTTAGCGTCTCCAAAAACCGTAAAAGTAGTTAGTGGGACGTAAAGCAATTATTATTATTATTATTATTATTATTATTATTATTATTATTATTATTATTATTATTATTATTATTATTATTATTATTATTATTATTATTATTATTATTTGCACTAAAAGGAAAAAGAGTTAGGCCCTACTCATACAGTTTCATTTGGAACTGTGAAACCAAATTATTTACTGTCAAGAAACTTTCAAAGTGATAACTTAGAAAGAGAGTTTAGTCAGTTCTTCAGCTTATTGGTTGTAACTGCAATGTTACTGGACCTCAAGTCCTAGAAAGTGAGAAGGAAATTAGGATTAAGGGTGTTCTAGGGTTGCGGTGGTGGTGGTGATGGTATGGAAAAGTGAGGTTTGGCTGTAGCCAATTAGAAATGTCTGATTCCATCATGGTAGATGTTATTGGGCTCAATATGGAAGTAATAAACAAGTTAGCCTCACATTTATCATGTGAATTTTTTTGGTGGATATTATGAGATGTCAGGGGCAATATGCTATACACTTCAGGGTATACACTAAGGACAATATCCAGAAGAATAAGCTGTGACACTTGTTTAGGTCTCCTGCAGAGTAATGAAACAGGTGATACCTATTTTGAAGAACTTCAGAGAGGTGGGTTAGTGGTGCCATCACATTGTATTGTATGTGTCTGCAGAACAGTGGTATGCGAAGACCACCTGGGTTGTGAAAATTATAAAGAATTTCTGTTCTCTCTATCCTGGGCTGCTTTAGGAAGAGATGACAATCAACAGTTCTGGTTTGAATGCCATCATTGTGGGCGTGATAATAATAGTGCGATAGATTGTTTAGTGTCTACATTTTCCAATGTCGTGTTAAATAAGAGCTGAAAGCAGATGAAGAACACGAGTTATGTCAGCAGTGAGGATAAAAACACTAAGCGGAGGAAGCTGTCAACGCTCCACAATAATCGAGCTTGTGAGTACTGTTCTTAAAGTGTTTTGTTTCTATTAATGTAAAATGTGTATTTCTAACTTCAGCGAATGAATTTGCTGATGTGTGTGTTTCTTAGTACCATTTTACGATGAGTGTGCATTTATCACAATCATTGTGTTGGTCTAAGTGTGGTGAATATGGGTGAAGTCATTGAAAATTGGACACGCCCCCGTTTCTCTCGGCCTCCGCTTGACAGATAGATACAGCGTTGCCAAGCGTACCTTCCGCCTTTAACTGTAGATGGCTCTCATTTGATGCAGACATTGAGTAATACTGGATAAATGGATGTGTTGAAGAGTTGTTTTGTGTAAGAGGGGGAAAGATTGAGGCATAATTATTTATTATTATTATTATTATTATTATTATTATTATTATTATTATTATTATTATTATTATTATTATTATTATTATTATGCCTGTTTCCGTTCTATGTTCTTTGCATCTTTCCGCCACTGCAAAACGGTTGCATTAGAAGTTGGCACATTAATTTATAAAATTGTTGGGTATACTCCTGAGTGTTATGGTTTAATGAACCATTTAGCACATTTGGGTTCTCTAGCTCTCCAGTTGATTAGTGTGTGCTCATATCTTTGGCCTCGTTTGCACAATAGAGGTGAGAAAAGAATGAATCTTTTATCATCTACGTAGGCTATGTGCTTGCAGCGGGTTTCACCATCTCCTTTCCATCATTACTTCAGGCCGGCTGACAAGACTTTCACACACGCGGAACGACTGTCGTTTGTTTACATGCTCGCGGCCAACGACATAAAAGATCTTTCATGTCGTTGCTCGCGGCGTTCTCGGAAAGGATGTTGTCAAGCGGTGCTCTGTGCTGTCAGCCTCTGTACTTAGGAACAAATGAGTGAGTGGTGCTTCAGTAGCTGGTGGTAGTGATTATTGTTACACGATTGGTGAGGACTTGTTCTTGCTATGCGGACGTTTAGGATAGGACCATTGGTTTGGAGTGATTCTTGCCGTTCGGACGGTTAGGATAGGATCTGGACAAGACCTGTGATATAGGGACAAACAAAGGGGGTCTGGGGGCGTAAGCCCTCAGGTTAGAAGCCGCGAAACGGCCCTAGGCCTCTAGTTTCGTGTGGAAGCACGATTTGTCTGGACTGGTTCTTGCCGTGCGAACGGTTAGGATAGGATCTGGAGAAGACCATTGGTCTGGAGTGGTTCTTGCCGTGTGGACGGTTAGGAAAGTATATGGACAAGACCTGTGATATAGGGACAAGCAACATGTTACATTTTCTTGCGCTTTTATTGTGTTGGGGTTGGTAGCGGGTTATGATTAACATTATTGACAGGAACGAGATCACGTGGCACTTTACATTGGCCAATAGGAATGCAAGTAGCTACTTCAGAAATGAAAATGGCGTGTAATACTGTTCATTAGGTTATAAAAGTAAATATACTTCTTCGGGCGGGATGTTTTGTTCCTGGACATCTTAATGAACACATCTCTCCTCTGAGATGCACTCCAAGTAAAATTTCATTTTCCACTTACTGATAGCATTAGAAATATGTTGTCAGCTGGGCTGGAGTAATACCTCCCTTCCTACAATCATATATCACGTCACGTCATTCATTTCATTTCCTCGCTACGAAGATTCATCTCATTTCATACCCGACCCCGTATAGAAACGGGATAAGGGTTGGAGAGAGAGAGAGAGAGAGAGAGAGAGAGAGAGAGAGAGAGAGAGAGAGAGAGAGAGAACGCTGTTTTACGGCCGGATGCCTTTCCTGTCGGCAGCCCTAAGTTATATAGAGATATTTATTCATTCTTGCGTGCTTTTGTCGTGGTTGGTGGCCTGCTAAAATAAACATTCGGGCCCCCTCAAATAAAATGTAAAATATATGAATAACTTAATATAGATTTAATTATAGCAGGTAGAAATAATGCCATTTACTGAAATGAAATGGCGTATGACTTTTAGTGCGGGGAGCAGAGATGGGCGAAGTTTGTTCTTTTTCTGGAACAGTTCCGGTTGTTCTGTGGCGGAAAAATACTGTTCCGAATAACAGTTCCAAAATAAGAGTGAAAGGTTTAGGTAGTGGGGAGTTAGAAGAGATTAACAACCTCGTAAATGCTAAATCGAAAATTGTTTCATCACCGCTAGTTTCATGCTTTACCTACTTTTAATGTGTCTAGAAAATTCTAAAGCATTGTTTTATCACAACAAATTGGGTATTAATGAAACCTTAAAGAAACACCTTAATTAAATGAAATTAATTTTCAGGTTTGATCTGTTGTTAAATGTTTTATTAGAGAATGAGCGAAACCTCCTACTTCTTGATGGCTCTCATCATTTCACTAAATTAATGATAAAAGAAGCGCCCGTAAGACTTCATCACATGGGAGTTCGTGTTGTGTTATCAGAATTGCGTCGTAAATTCTGGATTTTGAACGCTAGGCAAGTGATCAAGAAGGTTATTTACTCATGCCTTCCCTGCAAGATAATACACGCCAAGAGATGTGAACAGATAGAAGCTCCTTTGCCAATGGACCGTGTTAAGTTTCAACGACCATTCACCGTTTGTGGTGTAGATTTTGCAGGCCCGTTGTTCGTGAAGGTTGGAGCTGCAGAAAAAGGATTCTACATCATGTCGTTTACCTGCGCAACGGCGAGAGCCATTCATCTCGAGCTTACAACTGAATTGCCAACTGATAAATTCCTACTTGCCTTTCCGCGCTTCGTAGGAAGACGTGGACTTCCGAACACCATGTATTTAGACAATGTTCGAACGTTTCACGCCGCTAACAGAGAAATATCCGAACTCCAGAAATTGTTAGAAGAATCAAGAGTACAAACTCACATGTCACACCACATGTTACATGGAAATTTATAGTACCAAGAGCAGCATGGTGGGGAGGCTTCTGGGAAAGGATGGTAGTGTACCGTACCCAGGGGTAATAACCCACTAGGACGATGCCTCCATTCCTGTATAAACATCCGACTCACTCAGGGTTGGGCAGAGAAGTGGGTTGGTTGTCGATGGGCCAGGCTAAAAGTCGAAGTTTCTCACTTAATTATAAGTAAATGACAGGAAAATGGAGGTATAATTCGAATGAGAAACAATAATATGGGGTAGGATGAGTTTATTCACAAAATAACCCCGAATCATACTAACAGAAAACCAATTAAATCAAATAATAAAGACGATAATGACATAATCTCAAAAATTGAAAAGAACTGGACATTAAAAATATTAATTAATCAAAAAATTTAATGTGAAATGAAATTTCAAGCACAACATTGAATACTTGTGAACTTTTAAAAATGTTCTTCATCTGATTGTCCAGTGTTCATTTTATATAATAGTATACGCACGCATATACGAAGGCAGATCAGAAAATAAGTTGCACTTTCCAGTTATGGCATTTATTGCACCACCTGCACAACAGCAACACGACTATAACGACATACACTGTAACGTCACTTTTCCACATAGTTTCCAAGAGACTCCAAACATTTTTGCGAACGCACAACCAACTTGTCGATGCCGGATGCATAGAAATTTCCTCCAGCATTCTGCAACCACTCGGAGACAGCGGCCTTCACCTCCTCATCGATCTGGAAACATCGACCACCGAGCTCCGTTTTGAGCTTACCGAACAGATGAAAGTCACATGGCGCTCGGTGGATGTCGCCAGACCTCCCACTTGAAACGCTGCAGCAGTTCTCTCATTTGGCGGTCCTTGTGAGGTGTTGCGTTATTGTACAACAAAATCACACCGGCGCTCAATTTCCCCCGGCGCTTGTCTTTAATCGCTTTACGCAACCGGTGCAACGTTTGACAATACGACGCCGCGTTGATCGTCGTTCCTTTCGGCATGAATTCCACGTGCAGCAAACCCCCCATGTCAAAGAACACTGTCGCCATAACCTTACCGGCTGAAGGTTGAACCTTGGCCTTCTTTCGTTGTGGTGATGACGGGTGTACCCATTCCATTGATGTTCACTTCGTTTCGGTGGTGAAGTGGTGGATCCACGTTTCGTCGCCTGTGACGATTCGCCGCAGAAACCTGTTGCCGTCTGCGGCATAACGTTGCAAAAATGCCAGGGAGGTTTGGAAACGTTGTCCCTTGTGCTCATCGGTGAGAAGACGTGAGGCCCATCTTTGACACAGCTTACGATATCCAAGATCCTCGTGAACAATGGCGAACACACTGCCATACGACATGTTCAGCTGAGTCGCGATTTCTCTCAGTTTAATGCGCCGGTTCTGTCTAATGATCGCATTCAGACTGTTGACCTTTGCACGGGTCCTGGACTTTGCGGGCCTGCCTTAGCGATGGTTGTCCGTGATGTCCGTGCGTCCGGCTTCGAATTGCTGACACCACTTTACGATACCTTGCGGGGAAATGGCCCGCTCC
The DNA here is from genome assembly GCF_040414725.1 of Anabrus simplex. Taxonomy (NCBI): domain Eukaryota; kingdom Metazoa; phylum Arthropoda; class Insecta; order Orthoptera; family Tettigoniidae; genus Anabrus; species Anabrus simplex. The sequence goes on from NC_090265.1 coordinate 914,875,918, forward strand.
CCATACACAGCACAAATTTCACGATGAATGTCCGTGCAATTCTTCCTTTTGGCCCATAGGAATCGGATTGTCGCACGCACCTCATATTTGGAGTGAACGTCCAGTTGGCGCGCCATTGCGTTTGGCCGATATTCACACAATACTAGAAGAGACACCACAGCGACCTGCCTAACAGACGTGTGGGCAGTGTCTGTCCCTTTCTTCGCTGTGCCCACGTTTGCGACACACAGCGCGCTGCTGCGGCGCGTTAGTGCAACTAACCTTTTGATCCACCTACGTACTAATACGTATTCGATTCGCATGGAGTAACACGATTTAAAGTATCACATTGATACGGGTTTTTAATTTTATCGAGTCGTCGCAAGATTAAACATTAAAAAAATTAAGATAAAAGCAAATTACCATAAAAAGGAAAATTAAGACGCAATGGAACGCGATATGAATTATGAAAAATACTAGTGGATATATCTACGCTATATTTACAATGAACACAAAATAAGCACTCACATAACTGCATCCGATAAAGAAAGGAAGACTTACATACTACACTGACTCGACGTGAAACGCGGTTCACCAAAAGATCTAGTGAGAACTAGATTGACCATCATTATTACTCAGTACTCGCGCTGTTCCCCATTGAACAACAAGACAACATTTCCAAACAACAGGAAATATCACAAAAACTATCCTGTAAGAGAAAACATATTATTATCCTTTATTAAACATGTGGAAAGCAATGGGCAACATTGCATTCTTCTGCTGCATCTGCGCACCCAAAAGCGCGTTCATCCGTCACATATTTCCTGCTGTGCTGTGGGCTGAAAGGAAATATTAGAACTCAGTACTGTACTGAGGCTTGGTTTCTGTTCGCCAAGATTGTATCACGGAAATACCATCTCATTCACGCTGTCTATGTAAACACGGCTAATAAGTAATCCTGTGAGGCGATACCATCTTTCTTCGACTGCACGGAAACTCACATACAATTGTGCTTCCTACTAGCATGCTTCGACAATTTATTACACACATCAGACTCATTGGTCTGGCATCAATTTCCGTCAATTCTGATAATTAACATTCTCTCAGAAGACAATAGCAGGAAAAGATTCACTGCACATCATTCTTTTCACTTCATCAGGAATGCAATCGGCCTACATAATCAACTTCATAAATTAGCATGCATTAAAACCTCTTATATTTCTTACGATTCTCATCAGCCTTTTCCATTATGAATCCAGGTTCGATTCCCGTACAAATCATTGTGCGAAACAGTTTCCAACCTACATTGGAAGATCCTATTCATTTAACGTTACTATGCAGCTCCACACGTGTCAGCTTCTGAAATACCATGCGTCATGCAATCTAACTGTTCCTAACTTTCTAAATGACCAAAATTAAATTGAATTTACTCTCAACATAGCAAGTGTTTAACTTGGAAATTGGATGATCTTGTCAATCTAATCCTCCTATCACTAATATACAAGAAAAAATCGGAACAACACTAAGCTAATTATCATGCATAATATAACAACAAAATAATCCTAACAACTCCTTCATTATCCCATCTAACTAATCATAAATAAAAATATAGAGATCATACATTCCTCTATTATCCGTATTTACAACATTACAAATGTGAAATAAACACATGCCGTCAGGCTTAATTTACGTTAAAGAAGAATCCCTACACTAAACTGCACTAGTATTTTAACATAACCCATATAACATGCCATAATTAAAAACATGCGTCTTATCTTGGACGACTTTCAGGACACTGGCAACTGCTCACATCCTTGTCGTTGTAGGTTATTACTCCATGTTGATCACTGCTTTAACACATAGAAACAATCTTCCTTCTTCCATGGGCGGTGCTATCTTCTTGCTGAAAGTTCCTGAACACTGCAACACAGAAGGCTTTAGATGAATGTCTCTTCACCGCTCAATTCTGCACGTGCCGAACAAAACCTTGTTAGCTGTGAACTAAGCCAACACACTGACAAACAAATGCACTTGAATATATCAATTAGGGTTTCTATATACAGTTACTTAGAGCGGCTCGCGGTACGGTTCGAAAGTTCTTCGCGAAATGCGACCGACACGAAAATGTGAAACAACTAAGCGTCTCTTCTTCACTTTCCAGTCTGCGGCTATTATTACCGTCAATTTATCGGTAGTAAACTTTGCCATAATATAATAGGCAATTTAACACTGCACGACTGAAAACACTGTTTATCGATCTTAAAACCATACACTGTTATTTATATATATCCACGTGGCAACACTCACGTACAAGTCTCGGAGCAATACCGAACAACGTTCACATCAGTCGGCTTCTACGATCAGAGTGACGCTCTCCAGAGCTTGAGACGCTAAGGAAGCGTGGCTAACGCCGTTGTAGCTATGGGATTCCCGCATGTTTAGAAAAACCACCAATCAGCGTGCTTGCTATTCATAATGACTTAATATTAATTATAACATACCATAAAACACACTCCAAATAACATCAAATTTTTTCAGATTATTTCTATCGCGTACTCCTGATTATATTTCACTTGTCGACCTGTGGAAATCCGTCAACTAACAGAACTGATGTCAAGCAATTGTCCATGTTGGTTAACCTGGGATTACGACTTCGCGCGATCCAGACTCCATATTTTCCACCCCCACGCATTGTCATTGGCTGAATATTTCTCTTGGCCAACATCTTCTACACGTGCCGAGATGTGCTAACTTCTGGTGACGCTAAGCCTTTCTCACGGTCCTGAGGAAGTATCGCGCAATATCCAGCGACTTGATGTCTCCATGGACTTCCGGTCTCAGCTATTCTGCGATTCACTACTTTTACCATATATGAATGAAATTTATTTCAATAAAATTATATATTATGTAAATAATAATCTGAGTATCTCTTATGGGCCGTCAGGATACGGCTCGGTAGGGTCCACTAAGATGTGCCTCAAGAAGATACTCAGACGAGCTCAAGTAGACTAGGAAGGGTTAAATACTATTTTGGTGGAGATGGAGGGGCCACTCTAAACTCGCGCCCCATTACCGTAGATGACAGTAACTCCGATATCCTGACACCTTCACACTTGCTCATAGGAGAAATGCTGACATCTCTTTCAAGTACGTCAGATACTTTCATCAAGCAAGATTTGACTAAGCTGTACAGACAGAGACAAAAGCTAATTTTACACTTTGAGCAAAGATGAAAAAGGGAATAGCTCCTTCAATTAAGGAGTTACCACGAAGTGAAGCAGACCAAGAAAGAAACTGAACTAAGGATAGGTGATGTAGTACTTTTACAAGAGGACTTGAACCCCAGACCGGCGTGGAATAGAGGCCGAATTTTTTGAACTGCGCCGAGGACGAGATGACAGAATTCGAACAGTCATTGTTCAGCTCCCGGATCGCTCCATGGTCACAAGACCAGTGCAGCTGCTCGTTCCTTTAGAAATCGATCGACCAAAGTGGAGAGGATGTTGAAGATTATGATATGTTACCAATTAGAGAATTTTAGTTTTGTATGTTGACAGTTAATGTTGATAGTAACTAAACAGTTTACTCTAGCTTATTGTATGTTCACGAGAAGTAACAAGCACGCGTTTCAATTAACACCCGTAAAACATATCACTATAGCCTAACTCACAACTCACTGTTAAGAAAATTAGCAAACACTCTTTCCGCAACCGGCCACGTCAAAATGTTAAAGAAGACTGACAGGCTTCGAGCAGCTTGTTACAACCTTCGAACAGGTTCCCCCTGTGGGTGGAGGAGGAAGAATAACACCCACGGTATCCCCAGCCTGTCGTAAGAGGAGGCTAAAAGGTGTCTTAGAAGCTCTTAACTTCGGCGCGTGGGTTGGCGACCACGGGGCCCTTAGCTGACTCCTGGCATGCTTCCACTTACTTGTGCCAGGCTCCTCACTTGCATATATCATATACGACCTTCCTTGGTCAACTCTTGTTTTTTCCGACCCCGACACTATTAGAGCATTCGAGGGCTAGGGAGCTTTTCATTTTCACGCCCACCGAGCTCGATAGCTGCAGTCGCTTAAGTGCGGCCAGTATCCAGTAATCGGGAGATAGTGGGTTCGAGCCCCACTGTCGGCAGCCCTGAAGATGGTTTTCCGTGGTTTCCCATTTTCACACCAGGCAAATGCTGGGGCTGTACCTTAATTAAGGCCACGGACGCTTCCTTCCAATTCCTAGGTATTTCCTATCCCATCGTCGCCATAAGACCTATCTGTGTCGGTGCGACGTAAAGCAAAAAAAAATAAAAAATAAATCACGCCCTTCGTGGCCCTCGTCTTTCTTAGGCCGATATCTTCATTTTCGAAGTGTCGGATCCCATCCAGTTTTCCTTTCTGATTAGTGTTATATAGAAGATGGTTGCCCAGTTGTACTTCCTCTTAAAACAATAATCACCACCATCAACATCACCACCACCACCACCTTCGAACAGGTCAATTTTTTTCCCTACAAGTTGCTTTACGTCGCTCCGACACAGCTAGGTCTTATGGCGACAATGGAATACAAAAGGGCTAGGTGTGGGAAGGAAGCGGCCATGGCCTTAATGAAGATACAGTCCGGCATTTGCCTGGTGTGAAAATGGGAAACAACAGAAAACCACTTTCAGGGCTGCTTGCAATGGGGTGCGAACCCATTACATCCTGAATGCAAGCTCACATCTGCGCACCCTTAGCCGCACAGCCAACTCGCTCGGTCGAACAGGTCAACGTTAGTAGGTACACGGAGTAACATAGACGTGCAAATGAGGTGTTCTGAAGGGAAGAGCCGTGACAGGCCAACTAATGGCCTCACTACGGTCCTTGTGTATCTCGACCATTATCTGTAGTTCTTATTGCTTAGGTCGTCAGCTTGCTACTAACTGCTACTTTTATGGTTTTCAGAGATCCCGGAGAGCCGGAAAGTGTGCTACAGGAGTTCTGGCAATTCAGTAGCATGAATCTGCGAACCTTCATACACCATTGGACTGAACTTGGACCGAACCCGCCAACTTGGACGCAGAGGATCAGCGCTCTACCGTTTGAGCTACGATGTCCAACTATAGCAAGATATTTTTAGATATTCTTGAGAACGAGATGTGGTAATTGCAGTCATCGGCGTCTAGATACGTCTTTGATCTCAGACAGTTGTTTACAGGGCTCTCAGAATAGTCACCGTGCAAAATGCAGTCGTGTGAGCAAGAGAGTAGGCTTGAAGTTGATTATCTATTTCACTGCCCAGTGGTTCTCAACTCGGATCCCTCTGTGGGCGGGGGCTGTAGAATAACACCCACGGCATCCCCTGCCTGTCGTATGAGGTGACTAAAGGGGACCCCAGGGGCTCTTAACTTGGGAGCGTGTGTTGGCGCCCACGGGGTCGTTTGCTGAGTCCTGGCATTGCTTCCACTCACTTGTGCAAGGCTCCTCACTTTTATCTTTCCTATCTGACCTCCCAGTCATCTCTTGTTCTTTTTCAATCTCGACGGTATTAGGTTTGCGAATTCGTGGGAATTTTTCATTTTCATGCCCTTCGTAGCCCATGTCTTTCTTTGGCCGATGTCTCATTTTTCGAAGTGTCGGATCCCTTCCATTTTCCCCCCTGATTAGTGTTATGAAGAGGATAGTTGCGTAGTTGTACATCCTCTTAAAACAATAAACACCACCACCACCTCTCAGCTCGGAAGAATGATGTGGTGACAGTAGTTTCCCACCTGACCCATCTTAGTTTTGCGCTGTACCCATTTCTGCCAGGCTTCTCGAATTTATCTTGTTTATCTGACCTCCCTTGGTCAGCTCTTTCTCTCTTCCGACCCCAACGATATTAAGTTTGCGAGGTGTAAGGAGTCTTTCGTTTTCACGCCCTCCATGGCTCTTCTCATTCTGGCGCCAGTATCTTCAGTTTTCGAAGGATCGGACCTCTTCCGATTCCATTTCTTATTTGTGTTAATAGAGAATGGTTGTCCAATTATGCAATCACTCAAAGGGGAATGAACGCATGGTATTAGTTCTTAGCAGGTACACTTTTAGCGGATACACAGGGTTTGTATCTGCATGGCAGGTGGATTACATTTTGACAATAATTAAAATTAAGTTTTATGAAATATTAGATGCGAGAACCATATAATACCTTGAGCTCATTCTTTTTTCGGTGTCTATATTTCCTCTTACAACCGCCCGACGTCCGCCTCCTTAGTGTAACGATTAGTACTATTAGCTGCCGTCCTCGGTGGCCCGCGTTTGCTTCCCGGTACTGCCAGAAATGTAAGAATGGCAGGAGGGCTGGTATGACGTTAAAATGCCGGGCTGAGTGGCTCAGACGGTTGAGGCGCTGGCCTTCTGACCCCAGCTTGGCAGGTTCGATCCTGGCTCAGACCGGTGGTATTTGCAGGTGCTCAAATACGCCAGTCTCGTGGCGGTAGATTTACTGGCACTTAAAAGAACTCCTGCGGGACTAAATTCCGGCACCTAGGCGTCCCCGAAAACCGTAAAAGTAGTTAATGGGACGTAAAGCTAATAACGTTATTATTATTGAGGTTAAATTGGTACATGCCGCTCAGTTCAACTGGGAGTGTGCCTGAAAAGCGCTGCACCACCTCGGGATGAGGACACGATTCCAGGCTGGGTTGGAGATTTTGATCACGTCTGATTAATTCTTCTGGTCCGGGGACTGGGTGTTTGTGTTTGTTCCAACACTTCCCTCTTCAGACAACACACTGCACTACCAACCAGTACAGAAACACGCAATAGTGATTACATCCCTCCAATAGGATTGGCGTCAAGAAGGACATCCGGCCTTAAAACAGGGCCAAATCCACATATCCTACACAGTTCGCACCCTCGACCCCACAGATGTGGGAAGAGCGGTAAAAGAAGAAGGAAGAAGATTTCCTCTTACAACAATAATCACCACCACCATTCCTCTCTCTTAGCTGTACTATCTGACATTTTTTGTTCACGTTCTCTTCCTACCCGGAAAAAATAGATTAAACTTAAATCTTTAATGTTCCTCCCCTCATTTGCGAATATCTTCATTCTTCGAAGTCTCACTCTCTCACTCACTCACTCACTCACTCACTCACTCACTCACTCACTCACTCACTCACTCAGCAGGCTTCTATGGAACATGAAGATCCCGTGCCGATCTCGCAAATTACCTCCACTGAACTCTGTTTTGGGCGAGTTCTTGCCAGTTGTTCACATTTCGACGTCTACATAGCTTGAAGATTTCGTTTTTCCGGGAGCTATGTAGTCTTCTTATTGGTCTGTTTCCTGTTAGTTCTTCTTTCGTAAGACCACATTTTCCATCCTTAGAAGACGACCAGCCCATTTATAGTTGGGCCCATGAGAGTTGAAGTCTGACGTTTAGCGCCACTGGCGAGAAAAAGTTGACTAGCGCTGCTCGAAAATGGTCAGTTGCTATGGCAACGATAACATAGCTGCCACATTTAAGAACGCTATGGCCACGTGGGTTGACTTGCTGTCAGTCGCTTTAGTGGTATTATTCGGAGTAGTACTGTGTTAGCTATGGTAATTGTTGCTGGTTTACTTAATAATTGAAGGTTTGTTTCCTGAATATTATTTTCGTTGGTAGTTTATTTTTTGTAAGTTCATTAGCGGCTAGTTGTACAGTTCTATTCACTATTTGACACGTTCATTTGTTGAGGTTGTTGTCGGTGTAGTGTTTATGAAATCTCTTATTTATCGGCAATTACCGGAATTATTAGCGCGAGCTTAGGAACGGGTCAAAGTTTATTGAATTGCATTAAATGATTAAATGATTCAGCCAGTATGAAAGAGTTACAATATATGCCGCAGGTTGAGGTAACTATGACAACGCAGCGTACTTCGTAGTTACTGCTTTCGCCGCTCAAATGTCAGACTTCAACTCTCGTGGGCCCAACTATAAGTCTTCTGGAATTGATGATGTTGTTTATTGGTGCTTGCTGTGATAGTGAGTGTATTTCTATATTTGATCTCTTATTCCAGGTTTGAGATATAGGATCAAAATACGGTCCAAACATTTTCCTGTGAACTTTATTTTCGAAAACCTGCAACTGATGTTCTTTTTTTGTTAAACTCCATGATTCTGAACCATAAGTTAGAACTGGCCTGATGACAGTATTGTATATTTTCAGTTTTATATTTCTCGTCATGAAAAGAACAATATGGACATCAATGCATTTGAAGATGATGTAGTAATTTGGGGAAATACAGAGAAGGAAGTCCAAGAGAGGCTGAACACCTGGAATGAACATTTGAAAGCACACGGATTAACAATAAATAAATCGAAAACTGTTACTATGTCTGTCAACAGGCAGAAGAAGAAAGGAAAAATAATGCTGGAAGGTACACAGCTGGAAACAGTAGACCAATATAAATAGCTTGGGTGCATCATTTCAAGTGATAACAGAATACAGCATGAGATTAACAACCGCTTTCAAAAATCAGCTCAGTTTTACCATCAAGTTCGGAAACTCCTCTGGAACGAATAAGTTCCCTTAAGATCAAAGCAGATTCTATTCCAATCATACTTCACCCTCATAATAATATATGGCCTAGAAACCTGCACAACAACCCAACAAGTGGATAGCAAACTACACGCCGCAGAAATGAAGTTCCTACGAACTATGGTACAGAAGACAAAAAGGGACAGGGTAAGGAATGAAAGAATAAGGGAGGAAGCTGATGTGTACCCATGCCTGAATGAAAAAGTGACAAGAGCCCGTTTTAAATGGTTTGGCCATGTCAAACGAATGGACGATAGAAGGACAGCGAAACAATGGCTACACACAGTCGTGGCCGGAAAACGACCGGTAGGAAGACCTAGGAAGAGATGGCTGGACCAAGTGAAAGAGGACATAGGAACAAGAGGAGTCAGCTGGGATGTCGCCTTGAGAGAAGAGTGGTACATGGACAGACAGAAGTGGAGAGAGCTCGTAAACCACACCCGGGCAACTGGAGTGGAAAACTGATGATGATGATGATGATATTTCTCGTCAACAATTTTGATATAGGAACTTGAAAACCTCAACTGGTTCAAAAGTATGTTTACCAATAATCAGAGGTGACCGGTTCTCATTCACGTCAATATTCCTCTTCATTATCATGTACTCTTTTGGTTGTTAATTCTGAGGCCTAATTTTAACGCTGTCTCCTCAAGTTCAATGAACAATTTCCTTATTTAAATCTCATTTCTTCCAATGAGTACATTATCATCTGCGTACGCAAGCACTTTATGATGCTGTCCGAGATATATTCCCGACGGAACTAATTTCAGTGATCTAATAACTTTTTCAGGAGCAATATTGAAAAGAAGTGGGATAAAGCATCGCCTTGTTTTGAACCACTTCTGTTTTGGAAAGGGTCCGATCTTTTCCCATTGTATTGCCATCCATACACAGTCTACACAGATTAATGAGTTTAAAAGGGAATCCGAATTCTGTCATGACATTCCACAGACTGTCTCTATGGACTGAGTCATATGCTTCCAGGAAATCAACGAACAAATAGTAAATACCGTACTTTGATTATCCCACACTTTCTCACTTATCATTTTGATTGCAAATATGTTATCAGTCGTGGATCTATTGCTGCGAAATCCATTTTGGTAATCACCAATGATGTTCTCTGCATATGGTTTCAGGCGATTTAGTAGAATAACAAATTCTATAAGATGTATTAACAAGAGATATCTCACGGTAATTTTTAATATTTTCTTTGTCTCCTTTTTTATGTAGTTGCACTATGAGAGATTCTTTCCACTCTACAGGCATAACTTCTTCCTGCCAAATCCTTAGGATAAGTTGGAATATACGTATATTTGTATAGGCCTAGTACTTCTCCAGATTTGATTAGTTCAGCTGGGATGTTATCATTACCCGAAGATTTATTATTTTTCAGAAGTTTAATACTGTTTACTACCTCCTCATAAGTAAGCTCCGGAATCAAATCATACTTAGGAGGATATTTTGGTTTCACAATTGGTGATTCTGGATTAGGGCAGTTTAGCAAATTGTCAAAATATTTCTTGCAATGAGAGAGCAGGTTATTCTGTTCAGTTATGAAGTTCCCCTTATGATCCTTCATGAACTTTGTTTTTGGCTTGAAGCCTTTATTTATAGTATTAATTGTACCATACATTTTACTGATGTTATTGTTTTGATGATCATCTTGCATTGCTTTAACTTGTCGCTTATAATATTGTTTTTTTCTTCCGAATCAATTTACTGCAATTTTTCTGTTTCTCTTTATAGGCTTGCTCTATTCCTATTAAAACGCAACCATTCTCTACGTAAAACCATTACTTCATTCACTGCTTCCTAACATGTCGCATCAAAACATTTCTTTTTAGTTTTACTCCTTTTAGGTAAACAACTGTCTGCTGCTGATAGAATACATTGTTTAATATTATTCCATTCTGTATTGCAGTTTGCCTTTACCTCCTCATTATTCTCTGTAAGTGTACTATTATCTAACAGTTTGAATTTCAATATTATATTTTAGACTTTCCTCTGTTATTTTTACATTTTCCATTTAATATTTCTTAATGAACTCAGAAGAAGACTTTAGTGTTGTTTTCAATTTAATTTTGATTGTTGCAGTCCTAGATTGTGGTCAATTCCCATTTCGGCACCTCTTAAGGATCGGACGTCAGAAATAGCATGTCTATGTTTTCTATCCATAAGAAAGTGGTCAATCTAATTGGCTGTTTTGCCATCAAAGGAATACCAAGTTTCTTTATGTATCTGTTTGTGAGGAAAAATGGTACTGCTGATGATCATGTTAGCTGATACAGCAAAATTTATCAGCAGCACTGCATTTTTATTACTTTCATTATGCAGGCTTTCTGCACCGCTAGTGGGTTGGAAGAAATTTTCTTTTCCTATTTTTGCATTGAAGTATTTATTTATTTATTTATTTATTTATTTATCGTATGATGAATCTATGTACACACATGTATATAGTTCAGGGTAAATGTGCGTAGTCACAAGTCCGTACAGTACTATAACTCTAGGTCTAGCATTTTGACCCAATCAACTGCTTCATCCGATGTGCGGTGAATGTCCATCAGCGTTCCTTTGAAAGCTCGAATTGGGCAGTCAGCAACAATGTGGTGGATTGACTGAGAAGATGCACCACAATCACAATCTGAAGACCTAGTCCAACCCCATTTGCACAACAGATAACCACATCTGCCTTGTCCAGTTCTTTGCATTGAAGTCACACAATATTATCTTAACATCATGGCGTGGCACTCTATTTTATAATTCTGAGAAATATTCATAAAATATATCCTTAATATCATCATCTTTTTCATTCGTTGGTGCATGACAGTTTATTGAGGACAAATTAAACTATTTGGATCTTAATCGAAGTGTCGAATCACTTCTTCTTCTCGTCTGAATGACCACGACTACCACAACCACAAGAAGCTCAGAAATGACTCTTTGCTAAAACGATCACGAATTCTTGACTAGTAACTGTATTAGCCTTCTACTAGCAATATTACCCCCTGTGGGTGTGGGCAATAGAATAACACACAAGGTATCCCCTGCCTGTCTAAGAGGCGACTAAAAGGGGTCCCACGGGCTCTGAATTTGGGAGCGTGGGTTGTGACTACGGGGCCCTTAGCTGAGCCCTGGCATTGCTTCAACTTATTTATGCCAGGCTCCTCACTTTAATCTATCCCATCCGACCGCCCTTCGTCAACTCTTGTTCTTTTTCGACCCCGACGCTATTAGAGAGCATTCATTTTCACGCCCTTCGTGGCCCTTGCCTTTCTTTGGCCGATACCTTCATTTTTCGAAGTGTCGGATCCCTTCCATATTTTCCCTCTGATTAGTGTTATATAGAGGATGGCTGCCTAGTTATACTTCCTTTTAAAACTAATCACCACCACCACCACTTGGAGACCACGGTTCCCCTAGATGAGTATGTCATTGCTCCCGCTTATTTGTGTCAAGCTCCTCACTTTCATCTTTCATTTCCGGTCTCCCTTGGTCATATCTTGTTCTTTTCCGACTCCGACTGTATTACAGCATCCGAGGCCTAGGAAATCTTTCATTTTCACGCCCCTCGTGACCGGTGTCTTTGGCCGATATCTTCATTTTTCGAAGTGTCGGACCTCTTCCATTTTTTCTCTCTGATTAGTGTTAATAGAGTATGGTTGCCTAGTTGTAGTCTTCTTAAAACAGTTATCACCATCAACTTAGTTTTATTTATGCTAGGCTCCGGAACTTGTTCTCTACGTTCCTCGATGATGTTAGGTTTGCTATGCCTAAAGTGTCTTTTATTTTCTTCCATTGAGTATTGTTAAGAGGGGTGATGTCTAGTTGTACTTCCCTTGAATCATTAATCCCCACCACTTCATCTTCGTGGCCATCCCTTCCTTTTGGCGTTATCGTCTTTCTTAGAAGGTTTCGAACTTCTCCATTTCTTTCCTATGTTTAGCGTGAAGAGGTGATGATTGCCTAGTTGCATCTCCCTTTAAAACAATGATATAGACCAGCACAGTGACTTCCACTACAATCTCAGCAAATTTGTTTGCCTAAAGCCATTTTAGTTAATGAACATTAGGTACAGGCTTTTTCTCCAAATATACCAGAACCAATTTCTAGGAGGCGACCCATGAGTTCTTGACAATCCAGTAGTCACTACCATTTTCATGAGGGTTTCAGGTCATTTTGCACAATTTTTTTCTGCAACTTATTATTATTTAGCGTATGATGCTTACAAGACAATAAGAATTACAATAAATTATATTGTTACATATATACAATTTACAGCATTAGGATCACTTTTCAAAAAATGGATAGAAAGGTCTGCAATCCATCTAATTCCTTCTGGAGATGCTGAGTGGAGTTCATCCAAGGAGCCGGGATATGCACGTAGAGGGCACTCCTGCACAATATGCTTGATGGTTTGCTATTCAAAACCACAGTCACATTGGGGAGAATTTATCCAACCCCATTGATATAGGGCTGCACAAGTTCGACGATGTTACATAGTACAGGCAACCACTGGGAGGGAGTACAACGTAGAGTACCAGAGATGATACGCAACTGACAATACAGCAATATTTCTTTTGTCACCTGGATTAGCTGTATTATTTGCAACAATCTTTTTATTGACACTTCCGCCTGTGCGTGGGGGTGGTAGAATAACAGCCCCGATATCCCCTGCTTGTCGTATGAGGCGACTAAAAGGGGTCCCAGGGGCTCTCAACTTGGGAGTGTGGGTTGGCGACCAGGGGGCCCTGAGCTGAGTCCTGGCGCTGCTTCCACTTACTTGTGCCAGGCTCCTCACTTCCATCTATCCTATCCGACCTCCCTTGGTCAATTCTTGTTATTTTCGACCCCGACGGTATTAGGTGTCGAGACCTAGGGAGTCTTTCATTTTGATGCCCTTCGTGGCCCTTGTCTTTCATTATCCGATACCTTCATATTTCGAAGTGTCGGATCCGTCAATTTTTTCTCTCTGAGTAGTGTTATATAGAGGATGGTTGCTTACTTGTACTTCCTCTTAAAACAATAATCACCACCACCACTTTGTCAATAGCTCAATATTTGAAAACAAACATTTATGCACATGACCTTCATTTTATTGTATTACAGTATGGCAGCAATATTACGTAATTTAATTTAATTATTCACATACATACCCGGGATCGGTAGCCTCTTCTCGGTACAACTTTAATAAATGGCTTATTGTTCGCAGGGTGTCTAGCACCGTACCTTATTGTTTATATTTTTCATATTTGCCAACGATGTTATCCATTTGCATTGAATTAAAAATGTAGCTCTTCAAGATGGCATTCCTGTCATTTGTGTGTTGCACAGCCAAACTGAATGATAATAGTATAGTTTTCGTGTTCATCTTTCTTGACGTGGTCTAGGAAATTCCGTACTGAGCCGAGACGTGATGTGATAGAATATTGATAACATTACCTATTACTACGTGGCCGAAAATAGTTGGTGATAAAATGCACGTTGATCAAACCTTTCTGCATTTTTTCTGAGACATAAATATCCAACAGTCTTGTGTTGACTAGATCATTTACGGCGGATACAGTTTTTCTTAACACTTTAAGCAACAAATCGAAGAGACGACATTTTAAAGATTTTTCTTTGATTATAACCCACTCTGTGACAATACCCAGTGTGACAGCCTTATTGCTTTCAGTTTTACCGACCTCACTTTATGTTAGGTTTGTGAGGCCTCGAGAGTCTTTCATTTTCACGCCCTTCTTGGTCCTTATCTTTGTTTTGCCGATACTTTCATTTTTCGAAGTGTCGGACCTTCTCCATTTCCTTCTGGTTAGTGTTAAGAGAAGGCGATTGCCTAGTTGTGCTGCCTCTTAAACCAATGATTGCCACCATCACCACCACTGTTCCATTTCTCTCCTGATTAGCGTTAAGGGATGATGGTTCCCCAGTTGTACATCCTCGTAAAATAATGGTAACCACCCCCTCTCTTAATGATTAGTGTTAGGAGAGGATGGTTCCCCAGTTGTACATTCTCTTAAAAATATGATAAATACCACATCTCTTACTGATTAGTGTTAGGAGAGGATGGTTCCCCAGTTGTACACCCTCTTGAAATTATGATAAACACCACATCTCTTACTGATTAGTGTTAGGAGAGGGTGGTTCCCCAGTTGTACTTCCTCTTAAAACAATAATCATCACTACCTCTCTTCCTGATTAGTATTAAGAGAGGATGCACCCCTGTTTTACTTCCTCTAAAAACCATACTCACCACCACTACCTCCACGGCAAGCACGATAGTCACTCGTCAATGAAGATACACCACGACGAACGATCACTGCACTCAGGCGGTGGCCCATGAGTTCTTGACTAGCCAGTAGTCACTGTATTGTTTGTCTGTCATTATTCTATTCACCAGGTAACTTTGTAAGCCAGGTTCAATGGTACCGTCTTTAGGACCCTGTGGGGTGGGAGCATAGAATGCATACCTAGTAAGAGGCGACTAGAATGTTAACTAGCTGGGGCTATCAACTTACGATTGAAGGATGACAACTACGTGCCCGTTGTCAATCCTTTCTTCTTCTTCTTCTTCTTCTTCTTCTTCTTCTTCTTCTTCTTCTTCGCAGGACCGCACTTCTTCCTTTTTCCTTTCGGTTAGTGTTAAGAGAGGATGATTGACCAATACACTTCCTTTTAAAACAGTAATCACCATCAGGGGCGCCTGACTGAACTTGGCATTGCTTCCCCTTACTTGTGCCAGATTAATTACTGTCATCTTCACCCTCTGTACTTGCGAGAGTGGGTTGGCGACCACGGAGCCCTTAGCTGAGTCCTGGGAGTGTTTCCACTTACTTGTGTCAGGCTCCCCACTTTCATCTATCCTATCCGACCTTCCTTGTCAACTCTTGTTCTTTTTCGACCCCAACGGTATTAGGTTTGTGAGACCTAGAAAGTCTTTCATTTTCACGCCCTTCGTGGCCCCTCTCTTTCTTTCTTTCTCAGTTACCTTCACTTTTCGAAGTGTCGGACCCCTTCCATATGTTCCTTTTGATTAGTGTTAATAGAGGATGGTTGCCTAGTGTTGTACTTCATCTCAATAGTCACAACCGCCTACTTTTCCGACCCTGACGGTATTAAGTTTGGGAAGTCCAGGGAGTCTCTCATTGTCACGTCCTTCCTGGCCTTTCCGTTTCTTTTGCCGATACCTTCATTCTTTGAAGGCTCGGATTTCTTCCTCTTTTTCCTTATCTTCAGTATTAATAAGAGGGTGGTTACCCAGTTGTACTGCCCCTTAAAACAATAACCATTACCATCACCAAATCCCTGTGGGTGGGGGCGGTAGAATAACGCCCACGATATCCCCTGCCTGTCGTAAGAGGGAATAAAAGGGGCCCCAGGGGCTCTGAAATTTGGAGCGTGGGTTGGCGACCATGGTCCCTTAGATGAATCCTGGCATTGCTTCCACTTACTGTGCCAGGCTCCTCATTTTCATCTATACTATCCGACCTTCCTTGGTCAACTCTTATTTTTTTCCGACCCCGACGCTATTAGGTTTCCGAGGGCTAGGGAGTCTTTCATTTTTCATGCCCATCGTGGCCCTTGTCTTTGTTTGGCCGATACCTTCATTTTCCGAAGTGTCGGATCCCTTCCATGTTTTCTCTCTGATTAGTGCTATATAGAGGATAGTTGTCCAGTTGTACTTCCTCTTAAAACAATCACCACCACCACCACCACCACCACCGCAGCTATGATGGCAGAGAAGGAAGTAGAACTTGCCTCCTCGGACCTTGAAATTCATGGCTTTTCTGCGGATGTGGGGTGGTTCACTGTCTGGCCCGCAGTATCCCGTTCGATTGGTTCGGCCGATGCGTCGCGATCGGATCACGGGCGGGATCGGCGCGGTCGGCTGGGGATGCTCCCTTTCCAGGACACTATGCCCTCCAAAACTCCCGACCCCTAATATCTTCCCCTTCAACTAACTATCGCCCTCCCCACTTCAGGGGCACCTCGGTGGTTCGAGTAGCTGAGACCCTTTAGCCAAGAAATTTACTCCTGCCAAGTACACAAAGTTACCACCTACCCACTCACTTCCAAGCAACCACCTAAACTTCGCCTTCTAAGCCAAAGTTAACCCCCTGTGGGTGGGGGCGGTAGAATAACACCCACGGTATCCCCTGTCTGTCGTAAGAGGCGACTAAAAGGAGCCCCAGGGGCTCTGAACTTTGGAGTGTGGGTTGGCGACCACGGGGCCCTTAGCTGAGTCCTGGCATTCCTTCCACTTACTTGTGCCAGGCTCCTCACTTTCATCTATCCTATCCGACCTCCCTTGGTCAACTCTTGTTCTTTTCCGACCCCGACGCTATTAGGTTTACGAGGGCTAGGGAGTCTTTCATTTCACGCCCTTCGTGGCCCTTGTCTTCCTTTGGCCGATATCTTCATTTTTCGAAGTGTCGGACCCCTTCCATTTTTCTCTCTGATTAGTGTTATATAGAGGATGGTTGCCCAGTTGTACTTCCTCTTAAAAAAATAATCACCACCACCACTAAGCCAAAGTTAAATCCATCCTCAAACCTTGAAACACTAGAAAACAGGTAACTGAAGCAGGCGCACAGTCAAACGCTGCCTATATAATCGTTCCTTTCAAAATTAGAACACCCGCACACTCACATTAGCGTGAATGTGTCAGTCACTGCGAAACACTACCGGTACAGTTCTGTTGCAATACCAAAGCAACAATTGGGTGACCACCCAGGACTACCCCCTGTTGGTGGGGGTGGTAGAATAACTCCCACGGTATTCCCTGCTTGTCGTAATGGGCGACTAAAGGGGCCCCAGGGGCTCTGAACTTTGGAGCGTGGGTTGTCGACCACGGGGCCCTTAGGTGAGTCCTGGCATTGCTTCCACTTACTTGTGCCAGGCTTCTAAGTTTCGTCTCTCCTATTCGACCTCTCTTGGTCAACTCTTGTTCTTTTCCGACCCCGACGCTATTAGGTTTGCGAGGGCTAGCGAGTCTTTCATTTTCACGCCCTTCGTGGCCCTTATCTTCATTTTTCGAAGTGTCGGATCCCTTCCATTTTTTTCACTCTGATTAGTGTTATATAGAGGATGGTTGCCTAGTTGTACTTCCTCTTAAAATAATCACCACCACCACCACCCTGGACTGCCACATACTGACACTCATTGTTCGCTGTGCCAGCCTGGTCACGAACAATGCGCCGTCGCTTTTGGTAAACAATTCTGAATATGTTATTTTCATACTTCACATTAAAACACATCGTCTTGTAAAACACACCTTAAATGTTTTTAAAACACCCTTAAAACGTTTTAAAAACACCATTAATGAACAAACCATATAAAGACCGACAGGGGAGTGCAATTAAGCGCACCGGTATCGGTACATCAATTCCATCTATCTCTCCGGAGATGGATGGTACATAGGCCTACGGATAACTGGGGTAGAGGAAAGAATGGTGTCAAACTTCTATCTGAGAAAATCAATTAATAATAAATTTATGTTTCGCGGTCATGGCCCGTCAGTCCGACTCCTTGGCTGAATGGTCAGCGTTGAGGCCTTCGATTCAGACGGTCCCGCGTTCGATTCCCAGCCGGGTCGGGGATTTTAATCGCGCATGATTAATTCTTCTGGCTTGGGGACTGGATGTTTGTGTTTGTCCCAATACTTTCCTCTTCATATTCATACAACACACTACACTACCAACCACCACAGAAAACACGCAATAGTGATTACATCCCACCATATAGGGTTGGCGTCAGGAAGGGCATCCGGTCGTAAAACAGGGCCAGATCCACATGTGCAACACAATTTCGCACCCGCGACCTCACAAGTGTGGGAAAAAGCGGTAGAAAAAGTAGTAGTAGTAGAAGAAGAAGAAGAAGAAGAAGAAGAAGAAGAAGGTCATGGCCTGTCAGCAGCTGCTACGTAACATCGTGTCACACGTTTTGTGTCGCTAATTTCAGATGACCCCCAGCCATCAGGCATATTTATGTCAATATAATAATCTGGGTTTAATCTGCAGTAATTACCGAAAACATAAGGTGCGTCGACGATTGTGATGATGTGTTACTAATTGACCTGATGCGACTATAAATAAGGCGTACTGACACGAGTTACTGGCAATCAACTATTTGCAGCCTTTGAAACGTCAACGAGCTACAGGTAATACAGCCATTATTGCAACCTGTTGAGGTGTGAAATGTGATTAAAATGGTCGCTTATTGCTTTGTTGAAATACATATAGTTTCTTAATATACTATATTCTTTCATTGTTGTGGCGAACAGTAATTGTAGTTCCCCCTCTTTGTGGCTCAGTAAAGAGGGATGCGTTTGGCAACATTTCAGATTTTGTCAGATTCTTGCATTAATAACATCAAACCTAGTGTGACCATACCTTGCAGGTAAAAACAAGGACAAGTGCGTCACTGGCAGAATCTACTCGCATCATTCAGATTCCCGTCGGCAATACCGTGGACCGAGAGGTGTGTCACATGTTCTTTAGTATGTTCTTTCGTTGGCACGTAAGTTCTGCCCCATGGTCCCCTGGGATCATCACCCTGTGTGTGGGGGTGGTAGAATAACATCCACATAACCACTGCCTATCGTACGAGGCGACAAAAAGGGGCCGCAGGGGCTCTTAAATTGTGAGCTGAGTCTTGGCATTGCTTCCACTTACTTGTGACACGCTCCTCACTTTCATCTATCCTATCTGACCTCCCTTGGTCAACTCTGCTTCTTTTCTGACCCCGACGGTATTACGTTTTCTAGGTCTAGGGTATCTTTCACTTTCACGCCTTTCGTGCGCTTGTCTTTCGTTGGCCGATACTTTCATTTTTCGAAGTATCGGGCCCCTTCCATTTTTTCCCTCTCATTAGTGTTAATAGTGGTTACCCAGTTCTCTTAAAACAATGATCACCACCACCACCCCCTCTGTCAATTGTTGTCGCCCTGTGGGTGGGGGCGGTAGAATAACACTCACGGTATAACCTGCCTGTCGTAAGAGGTGACTAAAAGGGGCCCTAGGGGCTCTGAATTTAGGAGCGTGGGTTGGCGACCACGGGGCCCTTAGCTGAGTCCCGGCATTGCTCCCACTTATTTGTGCCAGGCTCCTCACTTTCATCTATCCTATCCGACCTCCCTTGGTCAACTCTTGCTCTTTTCAGATCCCTACGGTATTACGTATGGAGGCCTAGGGAGTCTTTCATTTTCATGCCTTTCGTGGCCCTTGTCTTCCTTTTGCCGATACCTTCATTTTTCGAAGTGTCGTGTCCCTTCCTAGTTTTCCCCACTGAATAGTGTTATATAGAGGATGGTTGCCTAGTTGTACTTCCTCTTTAAACAATAATCACCACCACTGTCAATTTTTGTTATTTTCCAACCCCGACGGTATTAGGTTTCCGAGGCTTAGGGAGTCTTTAATTTTCTCACTTTGTCTTTCTTTGGCCGCAATCTTAATTTTTCTAAAAGTCGGACAACTTATTTGTTAAAATAATTGAACAATCATAATGATTAAGAATATTTTGTGTCTAAGGATGGCAACTTAAACACGGAGATTAACCACAGAGTGCATTCTGCCTGGATGAACTGGAAAAGAATGTCTGGCATCCGGTGTGACAAAAGACTTGGCATAAGGGTTAAAGGAAAAGCCTACAAGACAGTAGTGAGGCCAGCCATGTTGTATGGTACAGATACTTGGGCAACAACAGAGACACAATGTAATAAATTAGATGTTGTTAATGGAGGATGGATACCTGATGCATTTCCTCTTAAAACAATAAACTACTGTTGGTGGGCTGCCGACCACGAGGTTCTTAAATGAGTCCTGACGTAGCTTCAAATTACTTGTGTCAGACTCCTTACATTCATCCCGCTGTGGGTGGGGGTGATAGAAAAACACCCGCGGTATCTCGTGCCTGTTGCAAGAGGCGACTAAAAGTGGCCTCAGGGGCTCTCAACTTGGTAGCGTGGGTGGGTGACCATGGGACCCTTAGCCAAATAATTTAATACACCAATACCGGACAGTTCTATCTCAACAGCATTGAGCGGAGTGCGAACAGCGACGGTGGTGACTTCTAGCCCAGGCACTGCATACTTCTCTATGCTGCAGTTCCGAGAAATGCGTCTCCATTCGTTGGAAATATTTGTTAAAATAATTTAACAATCATAATGATTAAGAACAAAATTTTAAAATATGCAATACGGTACCTCCTTCATAAAGTTCCGACGAGCATTATACTACCGATGCCTTTCGCTGAGTCTTAAAAATTAAAAGCCGAATTCTTTTGAGGATCCACCCAGCCTCTCTGGCCTTTTCCCAGCTACTCGGGACCAGCACTTTGAATGAACGTGCCCTAGTTTTACGCTCAGCATAAGAGCGCAGTCGTATAATTTATCGAAAGCGACAACCTATAGGTTTCGTGGGTTCAAAAAGTTTCAGGAATTTCCTAATTTTTATCCCCCTTCCCCCAAATCAAGATGGCGGCGTAATCTGCCAGACGAGCTAGAAAATTGAAATTTGGCGAAATTATAGCTTAGCCTCTAACTGACGGAAAAATTCCAAGATGTTCAAATTTTTCACTTCTTACCCCCAAAGATATCAAAATATGGAGGCAATTTTAATGACTGCAGACATTCCTTTTGAGGTATTTGTTGGCTAAACGGTAAGTTGTATCACAAAACGGATGGCACAATCTCGGTTCAATTTGGAGTGATCTACAACTTAGGTCCTATGACATTTTGTCGCATCTCTATCCTTTATACGTTAAATTGGGCTCTATTTCTCTGTAGATTGTATCTACATTTTGAACTTTATATGCGTATACTTGATGGTTTTAATCACTTACAGGAAAGGTAGGATCATCAAATTCTGCACGAATATTAGCCCACCCAGTAGCCATATGTAAGCCAAATTCTATGTTTGAAGCTGTCACATAAGAATCTGAAAAGTAATTCAATATATGGAAAGCTTGCACCAATTTCACCCTATTCAATGTTTCTAAAACAATCTTACCTTTAAATAGATGAGATACTTGAACATATCATTGGACCAGCCATTTTGATCGCTAAATGTGGCCAGAGGCGTCTTATCGTACAATCCGTTTTTCGATATGATGTACCGTTTAGCAGTAGTTATTCTGTAAATGAAGGCGAACATCCATATACTTCCATATGTCGATCTACTGTATATTTGTTCATCAAAGTCGATTTGTAGCAATCTAGAAAGGGCTTGTTTGCCATTATAATTAATACTTTACAGATTCGTATACAATGTAGAGTGCCGTAGCGAAGCACGGGTACATTTGCTAGTCTTTCTTATATGACCTCTCTTGGTCAATTTTTGTTATCTTCCTACCCCGACGGTGTTAGGTATGAGAGGGTTAGGGAGTATTTTAATTTTTACGCCCTTCGTGGCTTTTCCCTTTCTTTTGCCGATACCTTCATTTTCCGCAGTGTTGGACCTCTACCCCCTGTGGGTGGGGGCGGTAGAATAACACCCACGGTATCCCCTGCCTGTCGTAAGAGGCGACTAAAAGGGGTCTCAGGGGCTCTGAACTTTGGAGCGTGGGTTGGCGACCACGGGGCCCTCAGCTGAGTCCTGGCATTCCTTCCACTTACTTGTGCCAGGCTCCTCACTTTCATCTATCCTATCCGACCTCCCTTGGTCAACTCTTGTTCTTTACCGACCCCGACGCTATTAGGTTTGCGAGAGCTAGGGAGTCTTTCATTTTCACGCCCTTCGTGGCCCTTGTCTTTCTTTGACCGATATCTTCATTTTTCGAAGTGTCGGATCCCTTCCCTTTTTCTCTCTGATTAGTATTATATAGAGGATGGTTGCCTAGTTGTACTTCCTATTAAAACAATGATCACCACCACCACCACCACCACCACCTGTTGGACCTCTTCCATTTTCTTTCCGATTTATGTTAATAGAGGATGGTTGTCCAGTTGTACTTCCTCAAACAATACAATCACCATGTATTCCGTACAAACAGAGTCACTTAGTGTACGTTACAAATGCATTACTTTCTTTGCCTTTATTACTCGTATTTTTCCCTCCCGTCTTCCACATACGTCATCCATTTCTTTAAAAACAATTAATAATTACATTGAAATACTTATTAACGTAAGCATTAAAACAGTCCTTATATATGTTTAGCTCATTTGGCTTGTAAACCATATGACTTCGAACAGTTTGCAATGTCGTAATTGCTGCAATTGTACGCTGCACAATAACGCCAGCCATAATACGAGTACTAGCATTAGTAAACTGAAATTTAAAACTATTTAGTGAAACACGCTAATAAATAATTATAAACACGCCAGTGCGCCAAGAATCATACAAGTGGCAATGTGCTATTGGATTTTTCTTCACACCAAGACATGCAGGTTGCAGCACTATCGACTTTCTCTCTGAAAACAGCAAGATGTCCTGTATTGGTGTATTTAAGTATTTGCCTTTGCTGAATCCTGGCATTGCTTCCAGTTACTTGTGCAAAGCTCGTAACTTCCACTTATCCTATCCGACCTCTCTTGGTCAACTCTTGTTCTTTTCCGATCCCGACGGCATTACGTTTGGAGGCCGAGGGAGTCTTTAATTTGCATCCTCCTGTGGGTTGGGGCGGTCGAATTAACACCCACGGTAGCCCCTGCTTGTCATAAGAGGCGACCAAAAGGGGCCACAGGAGTTCTTAACTTGGGAGCGTGGGTTGGCGACAACAGGGCCCTAAGCCGAGTCCTGGAATTGCTTTAACGTATGTCTGACTCCTCACTTTCACCCATCCTAGCCGACCTTCCTTGGTCAATACTTGTTCTTTTCCGACCTCGACGGTAATAAGTTGCGAGACCTAGGGAGTCTTTCATTTTCACGCCATTCGTGGCCTTATCATCCTTTCTTTTGCCGATACCTTCATTTTTCGAAGTGTCGGACCCCTTCAATGTTTTTTTCTCTGATTAGTGTTATTAGAGGATGGTTGCCTAGTTGTACTTCCTCTTAAAATAATAATCACTACCACCACGTATCTTGGTCAAATCTTTTTCTCCGAACCCGACGGTTTCAGAGCATTCGAGGCTTAGGGAGTCATTCATTTTCACGCCCTATGTGGCCCTTGCCTTTCTTTGACCGATACCTTCATTTTTCGAAGTGTCGGGCCCCTTCCAATTTTAGAGTACCCTCTGATTAGTGTTAATAGAGGACGGTTGCCCAGTTGTACTTCCTCTTAAAACAATGATCACCACGACCACCGCTCAACTGGATGATAAACTGCATCGTTGTTGTTCACGACAGGGTTAACTGGCATGCATTTTCTTTCTTCGCGAGGAATTCGTGCATTGTGTTTCCTATTTATTCTCGCTACCTGTTTATATTTTGGGGCTGAAATAACTCGTTGACAAGCCACATATTTCAAGCACCATGGAAATTGTGAATGTCTTGAAAAAGCACTTTCAGTTCAGCTATTCTGAGACTGCACGATGTTAACCAATGATGCAGGAATACTAACATTATCATCAGAGCCCTAAAGCATTCTATTTCCAATTTTCAGTAGTGCCCCATTGAATTCCTCTTCTACCTGACCATCAAGTTACAGACAAATGTTGGTTGTGAGAAAAAAAAAAAGTCTCTCAACCAACGGACCCTCTATTGGTTGGGCGCGCTAGAAAACACCTACGGTACTACCTGCCTGTCGTAAGAGGCGACTAAAAGGGGCCCCAGGGGCTCTGAACTTTGTAGCGTGGGTTGGCGACCACGGGGCCCTTAGCTGAGTCCTGGCATTGCTTCCAATATTTGTGCCAGGTTCCTCACTTTCGTCTATCCTATCCTACCTCCCTTGGTAAACTCTTGTTCTTTTCCGACCTCGACGGTATTAGAGCACTCGAGGCCTAGGGAATCTTTCATTTTCTCACCCTTCGTGGCCTTTGTATTTTTTTGGCCGATACTTTCATTTTTCGAAGTGTCGGATCCCTTCCATTTTTTTCTCTCTGATTAGTGTTATGTAGAGAATGATTACCTAGTTGTACTTCCTCTTAAAACAATAATCACCACCACCACCACCACCACTACCACCACCACCACCACCACCACCACCACCACTATTAGGTTTGCGAGGCCTAGGGTGCCTTTCACTTTCGTGCCTTCGTGGCCCTTCCATTTATCTTATTTTATTATTATTATTATTATTATTATTATTATTATTATTATTATTATTATTATTATTATTATTATTATTATTTGCTTATGCCTTCGTCCTCCGAAGAATCGGACAATCGGATCTGTTTATTTTGCTCTTCTGATTTGTGTTAAGACAGAATGGATGCCAAATTGTACTTACTCTTAAAACAAGCACCGCCACCACCCTCCTGTGGCTGAGGGTGGTAGAAGATATGCACGGAATCCCCTGCCTGTCATAAGAGGCGACTAAAACGGGACCAGGGCCTCTCAACTTGGGAGTGTGGGTTGGCACCGCGGTTCACCTAGCTGAGTCTGATACTGCTTCTATATACATGCGTCAAACCCGTGTAGGTGGAGGATGGTTGCCTAGTTGTACTTCCTCTTATAACAACAATCCTGGTAGAATAAAACTCATGGTATCCCCTGCCTGTCGTAAGAGGCAACTATAAGGGGTCCCTGGGGTTCTTAACTTGGGAGCATGAGTTGGCGACCACGGGACCCTTAGCTGAAACCTGGCATTGCTTCCACATATTTGTGCCAGGCTCCTCACTTTCATATATCCTATCTGACCTTCCTTGGTCAACTCTTATTCTTTTCCGACCCCGATGGTATTAGAGCACTCGAGGCCTAGGGAATCTTTCATCTTCACGCCCGCCCTTCATAGCCCTTGTCTTTCTGTGGCCGATACCTTCGTTTTTCAAAGAGTCGGTACCCTTCCATATTTCTCTCCGATTAGTGTTGTATAGAGGATGATTGCCTAGTTGTACTTCCTCTTAAAACAATAACCACCGCTGGCACCACCCGACGTTATTACAGCATTCGAGGCCTAGGGATTCTTTCATTTTCACGCCCTTCATGGTCCATGTTTCTCTTTGGCCGATACCTTCATTTTTCGAAGTGTCGGATCCATTCCATTTTTTCCCTCTGATTAGTGTTATATGAAATGGCGTATGGCTTTTAGTGCCGGGAGTGTCCGAGGACATGTTCGGCTCGCCAGATGCAGGTCTTTCGATTTGACACCCGTAGGTGACCTGCGCGTCGTGATGAGGATGAAATGATGATGAAGACGACACATACACCCAGCCCCAGTGCCAGTGAAATTAACCAATGATGGTTAAAATTCCCGACCCTGCCGGGAATCGAACACGAGACCCCTGTGACCAAAGGCCAGCACGCTAACCATTTAGCTATGGAGCCGGACAAGTGTTATATAGAGGATGGTTACCCAGTTGTACTTCCTCTTAAAACAGTATCACCCCCACCACCACCGCTATTGCGTGATTTGCATACTGTTCCGACATCAGAGCAAACTTCCTCTAGTGGGTGGGGCTGGTAGAATAACACCCACGATATTCTGCCTGTCGTAAGAGGCGACTAAAAGGGGCCTCAGGGGCTCTCAACTTGGGAGCGTGGGTTGGCGACCACGGGGCCCTTCATTGAGTCTTGGCAGTGCTTCCACTTACTTGTACCAGGCTTCTCACTTTCATCTATCCTATCCGACCTCCCTTGGTCGATTCTTGTTATTTTCTGACTCCGACGGTATTAGAGTACTCAAGGCCTAGCGAGTCTTTCACTTTCACACCCTTCGTGGCCCTTGTCTTTCTTTGGCCGATACCTTCATTTTTCTAAGTGTAGTATCGCTTTCAGTTTTTTCTCTGTCTGTCTTAAGAGGCGACTACAAGGGGCCTCAGGGACTCTGAACTTTGGAGCGTGGGTTGGCGACCACGGGTCTCTCAGCTGGGTCCTGGCATTGCTTCCACTTACTTCTGCCAGGCTCCTCACTTTCATCTATCCTATCCGACCTCCCTTGGCCAACTCTTGCTCTTTTCAGACCCGACGGTATTACGTTTGGAGGCCTAGGGAGTCTTTCATTTTCATGCCCTTCGTGGCCCTTGTCTTCCTTTGGCTGATACCTTCATTTATCGAAGTGTCGGACCCCTTCCATTCTTACCCCCTGTCCCCCTGTGGGTGGGGGCGGTAGAATAACACCCACGGTACTACCTGCCTGTCGTAAGAGGCGACTAAAAGGGGCCCCAGGGGCTCTGAACTTTGGAGCGTGGGCTGGCGACCACGGGGTCCTCAGCTGAGCCCTGGCATTGTTTCCACTTATTTGTGGCCGGCTTCTCACTTTAGTCTATCCTATCCGACCTCCCTTGGTCAAATCTTGTTCTTTTCCGTCCCCGACGCTATTAGGTTTGCGAGGGCTAGGGAGTCTTTCATTTTCACGCCCTTCGTGGCCCTTGTCTTCTTTTGGCCGATATCTTCACTTTTCGAAGTGTCGGTTCCCTTCCGTTTTTCCCTCTGATTAGTGTTATATAGAGGATGGTTGCCCAGTTGTACTTCCTCTTAAAACAATAATCACCACCACCACTCTTACCCCCTGTGGGTGGGGGCTGTAGAATAACACCCACGGTATCCCCTGCCCGTCGTAAGAGGCGACTAAAAGGGGCCCAGGGGCTCTGTACTTTGGAGAGTGGGTTGGTGACCATGGGGCCCGCAGCTGAGTCCTGGCATTGCTTCCTCTTACTTGTGCCTGGCTCCTCACTTTCATCTATCCTATCTTACCTTCCGTGGTCAACTCTTGTTCTTTTCCGACCCCGACGTATTACGTATGGAGACCTAGGGAGTCTTTTATTTTCACGCCCTTCGTGGCCCTTGTCTTCCTTTAGCCGATACCTTCATTTTTCGAAGTGTCGGACTCCTTCCATTCTTTCTCTCTGATTAGTGTTATATAGAGGATGGTTGCCTATTTGTACTTCCACTTAAAACAATAATCACCACCACCACCACCACCATCTCTCTTGGTAGTGTTATATAGAGGATAGTTGCCCAGTTGTATTTCATCTTAAAACAATAATTACCACCACCACCACTCAGAGCTAACTTTACTTTCTATTAAACAAATATTGACACTTACAATTAATTCGTTGGATATTAATTTTATGCTTATTTCAAATCAGGTAATGAAGCTCCTTCTAGTTCTCTTATCATTCGTAGTTGCCAGCCAGACTATCTCGTATCCGGAACTTGTGAACGAGGAATGGAAATTATTCAAGGTAAGGACATGAACACATTTCCCATTACAACATGTTAGAGTGGAGTTACTAAGTATGTTTAAGGTTTATGTGTTCTGTTACTCAAGGAACTTATTTCATGTCCTCCTGTTTGTGGGACTGGACGCCATTAAGAGCATTCGAGGCCTACATAGTCCTTCATTTTCACGCCCTTTGTGGCTGTGGTCTTTCTTTCGCCGATACCTTCATTTTTCGAAGTGTCGGATCGCTTCATATTATCCCTCTGATTAATGTTAATAGAGGATGGTTGCCTAGTTGTCTTTCCACTTCAAACAATAATCACCACCATCACTACCACCACCACGATCACCTATGTACGGTCAACCGCATAAAAATTGGCGGCAAAGAAATATATCATTTTATACATTCTCGAAATGCGAGGATATTCGTAAACTGTGGATAGTCGGTGGCCGGAGAGATGGTACTTGGAATTCTACCACGTGCACAATGTGTACACCCTATTTCAAAGAAGAGGATTTTGAAAGAAAGTCATATTCTGCGACGGCCAATTTTTGTGCGATTGAGTGTATGTACATCTCTTGATACATAAAGTGATCGGCTGACACGAATACAAGCACGACTGGAAGGTAGCAGCGCATTACTAGAGGTTTTCTTTGGCTGGTTAATACACGGAGATTTATCTACGCCTCGCCATAAAGGGTGCACGTCTGTGCTTTTAGAATCATTTTAAAGAATAACGTTGGCTACAAATCTCCCTGTGTGTGGGGGCGGTAGGATAACATCCACGGTAACCCCCCTCTGTCATAAAAGCTGACTAAAAGGGGCCCCAGAGATTCTTAACATGGGAGCGTGGTTTGGCGACCATGGAGCTCTTAGCTGAGTCATAGCGTTGCTTCCACTTACTTGTGCCAGGCTCCTCACTTTCTCCTATCCTGTTCGACCACCCGACCATCCTTGGTCAACTCTTGTTCTTTTCTGACCCCGACGCTATTAGAGCATTCGAGGACTAGAGTCTTTCATTTTCACGCCCTTCATGGCCCTTGTCTTTCTTTGGCCGATATCTTCATTTTTCGAAGTGTCGGATCCCTTTCAAATTTTTTCTCTCTGATTAGTGTTAGAGGATGGTTACCTAATAGTAGTTCCTCTTAAACCAATAATCACCACCACGACCAGTGGCTACAAATTGCCCTAAACACGGCTTGTCACTTCCGTTGACAAAGACAATTGTATTAAAGAGTAAGTCAATAAATATTTTACTTATTTTAGTCGCAACACAGTATATGTTATAGAGGTTGCTGCAGATTATTCGAAACAAAGGGCAGGACTCTTCCTAATACGCTGAAATGACTTTTACCTCAACAGGTCCAGTATGAAAGACGTTACTCCAGTCCTACTGAAGAACAACGCCGTCTTGAAACGTATCTGAAAAACAGAAAGATGATCGCAGAGCACAATAAGCGATATGCAGAAGGGGAGTTCTCATACAAGCTGGAGATGAATCAGTTTGGAGACATGGTAAGCATTAATTTTATTATTTATTTATTTATTTATTTATTTATTTTATTTATTTATTTATTTGTTTATTTGCGAAATAAGCCCGTCAGAACTTCGCAAAATACTTAGAGGCGTGTATTTGCCCTTCTTTGTGGCCATATTTCTTTCATTCAGCTGTGGGCTTCTTTCTATATTCAGACCAGGTAGTTACAGTTTTCTTCTTTGGCCTTTCCCTTGATCAACTTGCCATTTATGAATTTTGGATCTGGATATTACCCTGTTTTGGACATATGCTGGAGTAATTCCTGCCTATTTCAGATCGTTTTTGATTTCGCCAATCCATTTCATTGTGTCTGTTTTAGCTTTACTCCTGTTTCCATAGAATTCGACTGTTTGTTTTGTAAGTACCCTATGTCTGGGTCCATTCTTTTGATATGTCCATAATATCTAAACCTGCGTTTTCTAATGCCTGTCAATGTTTGTGAATTGTCTGATTCCCTGTTCGCTTCTGAGTCGGTATTGTCCATCTGCGAGTTTCGGGCCCAGAATTTTTCTTGTGATTTTGCCTTCTTTTGTCTCATTGTTTTCAGTGTCTGATTTCGTATTGAAAAATAACGTTTCTGATCCACCACCGTCTCGATCCTCCTAAGGTTGAATTTTGGGTTATTTAGTAAATTGTGGTGCTATTATTTGGAATAGGCCGAAATTGTAATTCTAGACCAAGTCATAAGTGAGCCTTTACCATTATTCCGTTAAGTGTGCACACTGATCATTCCAATCAGAGTGTCAGAGTAGGGATCGAATAGCTGGATTACTATGATGAACCAGTGTGTTACGTACCAGCAGTATCAGCAAGTATGAACCAGAGGAATGGCATGCTAAAGAAGAAGGTTATCTAACTCTCCAGATACATCCCGCCGATATTCAGGCAGGCTATTATACTCGGTACGCAGCAGTAAACCCATCTATCGGAGATGAGTGGCAGCCTAAGAGACAAAGCATATCACAACAAACAATGGTCAATGTAATGTTATTGTTGATCAATTTTTTGAGCTTTTGATATTGTAGACCTTCACATTTAGTTTTCATCCGACTCTGAAATGCCAATCTTATCATAGTCGGTACGTTAAAACTGAATTAAACATAAATTATCGGAAATTGTATTCTCTATAACTTCCGTTATGTAGCACTTTTCGATAGGACCAGTAACATAGGCATTTAAAAATTAAATTTTAGGTGCCTTCCCTGAACTACCATTTTATCCAGGGTGATACACATTTTTTATAGCTTACATTGTAGTTCTTTATTCCCCGACTCTATATGCCGATTTTCATTTAATTCTGTTCACCCATTTTCTCGTGGCTCGGTGTTGATATGGACTTAGCAACAAAAATACAAGTTCATGAATATCTCTGTTAGCTGGTAGGTAAAAATGTATAAGACATAAATGATCGGAAATTTAATTCTTTGTAACTTTAGTAATGTAGTATTTATCGATAGGGCCAATAATAACATAAATATTTGAGAATTACGTTTTAGGCCTTCCCCTAAACTATCATTAAACTCAGTGTGAATAAAATGATTTATAGCCTAGATTGTAGTGGCTCATTCCCCTACTTTACATACCGATTTTCATTAAATTCTCTTCAGTCGTGTTCTCGTGATGCGCGTACATTTTTTGCTGTGCCTTAATTCGTTTGAATATTAATTGCCTTTAATGGCACTCTTATAAGATTTAACGCAGTCTTAACTGGTTTTCGATTTCAGGTTTTAGTCCTTCTGTTCAATTGTTTATTAATTGCATTTTATGGCTTTATATGAAGTTTACCTGCAGTTTCACTGCTCTTTTCATGTTAATTATTTACGATCTATGTCTTAACTCGTTTGAATACTGTTTAATTGCCTTTTATGGCACTCTTGTAAGATTTAACGCAGTCCTAACTGCTTTTCGATTTCAGGATTTAGTCCTTCTATTCAATTGTGTATTAATTGCCCTTCATGGCTTTATGTAAAGTTTACCTGCAGTTTCACTCCTCTTTCATGTCAATTAGTTACGATTATTATATTCACTATTTTTTTTACAAGGTTTAAATTGAAAAAAAAAAAATTTTTTTGTAAATCTGTGGTTCCAACCCTCTCATTCCAAATTTCAGTGAACTTTCACTCTTTCCCCAATGGTAGGGATTTAAATCCTTATCTTCGATTATCCTTCCACTCTTCAAGCCTCGCCGTGTCCTATCCTATCCTTGCCTAAAATCCAGCATAGGTCAGAGTCACAACTCAATCGAACAGTGTTACCTCAGTTGTCTAAGTGGTACACCCATACAGTATAACCAAAACGCAAGGAATCTTGGTATTTTATTTGACGAACATCTGTCCTGGTCTGCCCAAACTATATCTGTGTGTAGAAAAATTTACGGAACGCTACACTGTCTCAGAAAATTTAAATTCACTCTCCCTTTTAAACTAAAGAATTTTTTTGTTGAATCTCTCGCATTACCTCATTTTGATTATTACGATATAGTTTACAACAACCTAGGAGTGGAATGGGGAAGGAAATTACAGTGTGCTCAGAATGCTTGTGTAAGATATATCTGTGGGCTTCGTTACACTGACCATGTCACACCGTCGCACATGCGCCTCGTGTGCCTTCGCCTGCAAGAACGACTCACACTTCATACTCTTTACTTTTTGCATAATATTCTTAAAACTTCTCAACCAGCCTATCTCCGTGATCACATCAAACTCCTCTCCAGAGACCATAACAAAAATACCCGATCCTGCAGCATCATGTGTTTATTCCTTCCCTTCCTGTACACAGAGCAACAATCTACACGAAATCATTCACCTTTACCGCAGCCCGACAATGGAATTTCTTACCAGTAGGCGTCAGAAGCATGTCAAGCAGCTCATGCCTGTGTCGAAATACTAGGTAAACATGCAGAATCATCAAGTTTTGACCTGGAAACACCTCACGTACTTCCTCTGCTCATTACTTCCCTCCTTCTTTCACAGATAATTTTCTCCTTACTAATCCTTCTCTTCACTTCTCAATTGAAGGCGATATCTCGGTATCTTCTTGAAATTTATATACTTTTGAAACTTTCTTTTAAGTAGTATACCTAGTACTTGTTACTCATAGGCTATATTTTTAATGTACTCTACGTACGATGTGTATTATATAGATGATATGATTTGTTTTTTAATGTATGATATGATTCTTTCATAATATCACTACGTTTGATTATCTTACTAGTACTAACTTATTACTGTTATTATTGTTAATATTGTTTTCATATTATTATCATCAGTAGTTATGTGGTTAAGTGTAAGAAAGACAGTACTTTACATCCCTAACTTTTCCAGAATAAATAAAACATATTATTATTATTATTATTATTATTATTATTATTATTATTATTATTATTATTATTATTAAACACACAGGAAAAGTAAAATTATAATCATTAACACTATGTACCTGAGACTGATGATTTTCTTTTAATAATAATGCTTTATATACAGAGTCATCATGAATTTGTGACCTTGATGGGTCTATTTAATCGGACTGACAACCTTTCCGGAAGGGAAGGAGTGTCTGCAAGCGGTCCGAGGAATGTTCAAGCTCCTAAAGAGATCGACTGGCGGCAGAAGGGAGCTGTTACTCCGGTTAAGAACCAGGGAGGTTGTGGATCTTGCTGGTGCTTTAGCTCTGTAAGTATTACTTCATAAAACTGTAACGTTTCGAAAGCCAGATTACTCTAGTTCCATCAGGCGCATTGTAGATTAGATTTTAGTAGATTGTAGATTAGAGTGATAGAGACTTAATCAAATTATTTTTGTTCATTTATGCATTTATTTATCGTGTCAGAAGCAGACATATAGCCTGGTATTTGAAAAACGACTGCATACATTAAAATACATTAAAAATACACTGACTGACAGAGCAAATGCAACACCAAGAAGGAGTGGTCAGAACTTTATGCCAATTGCAGGGTAGACTGACGTCACTGAGGTATGCTCATGATGTGAAATGCGCCACTGTGCTGCGCACGTAGCGAACGATAAATGGGACACGGCGTTGGCGAATGGCCCACTTCGTACCGTGATTTCTCAGCCGAGAGTCATTGTAGAACGTGTTGTCGTGTGCCACAGGACACGTGTATAGCTAAGAATGCCAGGCCGCCGTCAACGGAGGCATTTCCAGCAGACAGACGACTTTACGAGGGGTATGGTGATCGGGCTGAGAAGGGCAGGTTGGTCGCTTCGTCAAATCGCAGCCGATACCCATAGGGATGTGTCCACGGTGCAGCACCTGTGGCGAAGATGGTTGGGGCAGGGACATGTGGCACGTGCGAGGGGTCCAGGCGCAGCCTGAGTGACGTCAGCACGCGAGGATCGGCGCATCCGCCGCCAAGCGGTGGCAGCCCAGCACGCCACTTCAACCGCCATTCTTCAGCATGTGCAAGACACCCTGGCTGTTCCAATATCGACCAGAACAATTTCCCGTCGATTGGTTGAAGGGGGCCTGCACTCCCGGCGTCCGCTCAGAAGACTACCATTGACTCCATAGCATAGACGTGCACGCCTGGCATGGTGCCGGGCTAGAGCGACTTGGATGAGGGAATGGCGGAACGTCGTGTTCTCCGATGAGTCACGCTTCTGTTTTGTCAGTGATAGTCACCGCAGACGAGTGTGGCGTCGGCGTGGAGAAAGGTCAAATCCGGCAGTAACTGTGGAGCGCCCTACCGCTAGACAACGCGGCATCATGGTTTGGGGCGCTATTGCGTATGATTCCACGTCACCTCTAGTGCGTATTCAAGGCACGTTAAATGCCCACCGCTACGTGCAGCATGTGCTGCGGCCGGTGGCACTCCCGTACCTTCAGGGGCTGCCCAATGCTCTGTTTCAGCAGGATAATGCCCGCCCACACACTGCTCGCATCTCCCAACAGGCTCTACGAGGTGTACAGATGCTTCCGTGGCCAGCGTACTCTCCGGATCTCTCACCAATCGAACACGTGTGGGATCTCATTGGACGCCGTTTGCAAACTCTGCCCCAGCCTCGTACGGACGACCAACTGTGGCAAATGGTTGACAGAGAATGGAGAACCATCCCTCAGGACACCATCCGCACTCTTATTGACTCTGTACCTCGACGTGTTTCTGCGTGCATCGCCGCTCGCGGTGGTCCTACATCCTACTGAGTCGATGCCGTGCGCATTGTGTAACCTGCATATCGGTTTGAAATAAACATCAATTATTCGTCCGTGCCGTCTCTGTTTTTCCCCCAACTTTCATCCCTTTCGAACCACTCCTTCTTGGTGTTGCATTTGCTCTGTCAGTCAGTGTATATACAGATTACACTGCGAGGCGTAGGGAATCTTTCATTTTCGTGCTTTTCACGGCACTTCCTGTTATTTTACCGATACCTTCATTCTACGAAGTGTCGAACTTCTTCCATTTTCCTCTCTGATTAGTGCTAAATGAAGATCAGTAATGATTGATTGATTGATGGTTGCCTAGTTGTACTTCCTCTTGAAACAATAATCACCATCACCATACACTTGGTCAAGTCCGTCCGTCCGTCCGTCCGTCCGTCCGTCCGTCCGTCCATTTAGTGCTATCATCCAAGTAGCAGATTCCTTATCAATAGCAGATTTTCAATCAAAATGTCATTATTTTTTCATGAAAACCGTTTAAAACTTCTTTTTTTATTTTGTTTAACAGACAGGTGCCATAGAGAGCCATCGTTTTCTGAAGACTGGGAGACTTGTGCCTCTCAGTGTCCAGAACCTCATTGATTGTTCTAAGGCCTATGGGACTCAAGGGTGTCGTGGCGGGTGGATGGATGATGCATTCAGATATGTGCAAGCTAATGGTGGAATTGACACTGAAGAATCGTACCCTTATGAAGGCAAGGTAATTATGTATCTATTTTTTTCTCTACCCACATCGCTCGAGATTCTATTGCTTCCACATACTGGTGCTTGATTAGTCACTTTAATCTTTACTATCAGATCTCTCATGGTCAACTACAGCTCTCTTGCGATCACGACGGTATTAGGTTGCGAGGCCTAGAGTGTCCTCCATTTTCCCTCCCTTCGAGGTTCACTTCTCGTGATTCTCAACTCGGTAACTTGGGTTGTGACCACAGGGTCCCTAGCGAAGTCTGGCATTGTTTTTACTCTCTTGTACCAGGCTCACGACTTTAATAATTCCTCTGATCTTCCGTAGTCAATCTCCAGTACGGTTGGGGGAGAGGCAGTTGAATACACCCACGGTATCACTTGCTTGTCATAAAAGGTGACTAAAAGGGGGACGAGGGACTCTGAACTTGAACTTGGGAACGTGGGTTGACAACCACGCCTCACCTAGCTGAGTCTGGCATTGATTCCACTTGTATCAGGCTCCTCGCTTTGATCTTTCCTATTTGTCCTAATCGAGGCCTAGATAATCTTTCATTTTCACGCCCTTCGTGGCCCTTATCTATGTCTTGCCGATACCTTCATTTTAGTAAACTAGTTACGTGCACATGGAAGATGCCGCTCACCCTCATCGGAGGGTCTGCCTTACGAGGGCTGCAGTCGGTTAGAAATAGCCCCACGAAATTATTATTACCTTAATTTTTCGAAGTGACAGACCCCCTCAATTTTCCTTTTTGATTCGTGTTAATAGAAAATTGTTTACTAGATCCCATTAAAACAATCACCACCACCATCACCTCCCTTGGCCAGTTCTTATTGTGTTCCGGTCCCGACGATATTTGGTTTGCTTGGGTTGTGATGTTTTTCTTCTAATTATCCTCGTCCATCTCTTTCTTTTGCTATTACCTTCAATCCTCGAAGGATCAGTCCTCATCCCCTGTGAGTTAGGGCATTAGAATACATCCTCGGTATCCCCTGCTTCTCGTAAGGGGTGCCTCAAAGGGGACCCAGGGACTCTCAAACTGGGAGCGTCGCGATGTGCGACCGCGCTTCCCTGGCTGATCTGCCATTGCTTCTACCTCTTATTTGTGCCAGGCCCTTCACTTTCATCTTTCTTATCCGACCTTCCCACCTGGATATATGAGTGTACCTGCTACGGATATTTGTTCTCAGCTTCTTCGAGCCATGTCAGTGTCCAGGGAATCGGAGTGGCTAGCTATCCGAACTCCCAACAAGCGGAGAGAAATTTCAATACCACCTTTAACTAACTAGTTCAATATTAAGTGCCAAAAATAAAACTATCTACTGTAGTTCAATATCAAGTACCATTGTTACTTGAGGTAAAATAGAATCATCGCTCTCAACATGGAAGTGAACAAATAATTCTTATTCTCTGAATAAATATTTTTTTTTCTTTTTAGGAGAGTTACTGTCGGTACAATGCTAAGTACAGTGGTGGAACCATCAAAGGCTTTGTTGACATCGAAGTTGGAAATGAAGTGCAACTACAGAATGCTGTAGGAAATGTTGGACCTGTAGCAGTCGTCTTCGATGCTTCTCTCGCGTCCTTGCAGTTTTATTCTACTGGTAAGTTACGTCCGTTTGATTATTCATATTTTCCTTTTTTTAAATATTTAGGATCATCTCCCTTAACGGTAGCATTTAACAACTTACGATACTTTGGTTTAACGTATAGAATAGAATGCTCCCATTTCCTAGTTCAGGATCACCTGGAACTGGGGAGAGAGAGTTATCATTCATTGTAATCTAAATTGTGTACTGATACATGCATCATTTTCCTTGTTAAAATTACGTTATCTATTACTACACCATATCGGATGGTTATCTCTTGAGAGACCAGATTAAGGAATGGTTCATCGAAAGGGGGGTAGCAGCCTTTCGGTAGTTGCAAGGGCGGCAGTCTAGATGATTGACTGATACGGGCTTGTAATAATACTCAACATGGTTTAGCTGTGTTGATACTGCTACACGGCTGAAAGCAACGGGAAACTACATCCGTAACTAACTCCCGAGGACATGCAGCTCTCTCTGTATGAATGATGTACTGATGATGGCTTCCTCCCGGGTAAAATATTCCGGAGGTAAACTAGTCCCCCATTCGGATCTCCGGGTGGGAACTACACGAGAGGGGGCAAACATCAGGAAGATGGATACTGACATTCTGCGAGTCGGAGCGTGGAATGTTAGAAGTTTGAATCGTTGTGGTAGGTTAGAGAATCTGAAAAGGGAGATGGATAGACTAAAGTCAGATGTAGTTGGTATAAGTGAAGTACGTCGGCAGGAAGAACAGGATTTTTGGTCAGGCGACTACCGAATTATCAACACAAAATCAAACAGGGGAAATGCAGGAGTTGGTTTAATAATGAATAAGAAAATACTGCAGCGGGTAAGCTACTACGACCAGCATAGTGAAAGAATTATTGTCGTCAAGATACTGTAGACACCAAGCCAATGCCCACTCCAATAGTGCAGGTCTATATGCCTACTAGTTCAGCGGATGATGAGGAATTCGAAAGAATATATGCGGCGATAAAAGATTTAATACAATATGTAAAAGGTGACGAGAATCTAATTATGATGGGAGACTGGAATGCAGTGGTAGGCCAAGGAAGAGAAGGTAATACAGTAGGAGAATTTGGATTGGGTCAAAGGAACGATAGAGGAAGTCGGCTGGTTGAATTCTGCACTAATCATAATTTAGTCCTTGCCAATATTTGGTTCAAACACCACAAACGACGGCTGTATATGTGGATGAGACCTGGAGACACTGGAAGGTATCAAATAGACTTCATTATGATTAGACAGAGATTCAGAAACCAGGTGCTGGATTGCAAAACATTCCCAGGAGCAGACGTGGACTCTGACCACAACTTGCTGGTCATGAAATGCCTCTGAAATTGAAGAAATTGAAGAAAGGAAAGAATGCAAAATGATGGGGTCTAGACAAGTTAAAAGAAAAGAGTGTGAGGGATCGTTTCAAGGAACATGTTGCACAAGGGCTAAATGAAAAGGCTGAAGGAAACACAATAGAGGAAGAGTGGATAGTCATGAAAAATGAAGTCAGTAGGGCTGCTGAAAAATGTTAGGAAGGAAGAAAAGATCAGCAAAGAATCAGTGGATAACTCGGGAGATACTAGACCTGATTGATGAACGACGAAAATACAAGAATGCTAGAAATTAAGAGGGCAGAAAAGAATACAGGCGATTAAACAATCAAGTGGATAGAAAGTGCAAGGTAGCTAAGGAAGAATGGCTGAAGGAGAAGTGCAAGGATGTCGAAGGTTGTATGGTCCTGGGAAATGTAAATGCTGCATACAGGAAAATCAAGGAAACCTTTGGAGAAAGGAAATCTAGATGTATGAATATTAAGAGCTCAGATGGAAAGCCACTTCTAGGGAAAGAAGACAAAGCAGAAAGATGGCAGGAGCATATCCAACAGTTGTATCAAGGTAAAGATGTAGATAATTTGGTTCTGGAACATGAAGAGGCTGTTGATGCTAATGAAATGGGAGACCCAATTTTGACGTCAGAGTTTGACAGAGCTGTAAGTGACCTAAATAGGAACAAGGTACCTGGAACTGATGACATTCCCTCTGAATTACTGACTGCCTTAGGAGAAACCAGCATGGCAAGGTTATTCCATTTAGTGTGTAAGATGTATGAGACAGGAGAAGTCCCATCCGATTTTCGGCAGAATATTGTTATACCTATTCCCAAGAAAGCCGGTGCTGACAAGTGTGAAAACTACCTCATCATTAGTTTAGTATCTCATGCCTGGAAAATTTTAACACGTATTATTTACAGAAGAATGGAAAAACAAGTTGAAGCTGAGTTGGGAGAAAATCAATTTGGCTTCAGAAGAAATGTAGGAACACGTGAAGCAATTCTAACTTTATGTCTGATCTTAGAGGATCGAATCAAGAAGGACAAGCCCACGTACATGGCATTCGTAGATCTAGAAAAAGCTTTCGATAGTGTTGATTGGACCAAGCTATTTAAGATTCTGAAGATGATTGGGATCAGATACCGAGAACGAAGAATTATCTACAATCTGTATAAAAATCAGTCTGCAGTGATACGAATCGAGGGCTTTGAAAAAGAAGCAGCAATTCAGAAAGGAGTGAGGCAAGGCTGCAGTTTGTTCCCCCTCCTTTTCAATGTTTACATAGAACAGGCAGTAAAGGAAATCAAAGAAATTTGGAAAGAGAATCACAATCCAAGGAGAGGAAATCAAAACCTTGAGATTTGCCGATGATATTGTTATTTTATCTGAGACTGCAGAAGATCTCGAGAAGCTGCTGAATGGTATGGACGAAGTCTTGGGTAAGGAGTACAAGATGAAAATAAATAAGTCCAAATCAAAAGTAATGGAGTGCAGTCGAACGAAGGCAGGCGATGCAGGAAATATTAGGTTAGGAAATGAAGTCGTAAAGGAAGTAGATGAACATTGTTACTTGGGTAGTAAAATAACTAACGATGGCAGAAGTAAAGAGGACATAAAATGCAGACTAGCACAAGCAAGGAAGAGCTTTCTTAAGAAAAGAAATTTGCTTACTTCAAACATTGATATAGGAATTAGAAAGATGTTTTTGAAGACTTTCGTGTGGAGCGTGGCATTGTATGGAAGTGAAACATGGACGATAACTAGCTCAGAAAGAAAATAGAAGCTTTTGAAATGTGATGTTACAGAAGAATGCTGAAGGTGAGATGGATAGATCGAATCACGGATGAAGAGATACTGAATCGAATTGGCGAGAGGAGATCGATTTGGCTAAATTTGACGAGAAGAAGAGATAGAATGATAGGGACACATCTTAAGACATCCAGGACTTGTTCAGTTGGTTTTTGAAGGAAGTGTAGGTGGTAAGAACGGTAGTGGTAGACCAAGGTATGAATATGACAAGCAGATTAGAGCAGATGTGGGATGCAATAGTTACGTAGAAATGAAAAAGTTAGCACAGTATAGGGTGGCATGGAGAGCTGCATCAAACCAGTCTATGGACTGATGACACAAATAACACCATCACTACATTAATCATTAAAATTAAGTCTCGTAATTATTTATACGCCTCCGTGGCCCAGGGGCAGCGCGCCGGCCTCTCACCGCTGGGTTCCGTGGTTCAAATCTCGGTCACTCCATGTGAGATTTGTGCTGGACAAAGCGGAGGCGAGACAGGTTTTTCTCCGTGTACTCCGGTTTTCCCTGTCACCTTTCATTCCAGCAACACTCTCCAATATCATTTCATCTGTCAGTCATTAAGCATTGCCCCAAAGGAGTGTGCGACAGGTTTCGGCAGCCGGCACAGTTCCTATCCTCGCCGCTAGATGGGGCTTCATTCATTCCATTCCTGACCCGCTCGAATGACTGGAAACAGGCTATGGGTTTTCATTTTTCAATTATTTACACACAATCAGTAAATTGCCACGTTTCAAATGCATTTATTTATTTACTTTTATTCTAGATATTACCAGTGTTATATAGTCTAGGACAAAATTTATCTTACCCTTCTTTCTTTCTTTTTTAATCCGTTTACCCTCCAGGGTTGGTTTTCCTTCGGACTCAGAGAGGGATCCCACCTCCACCGCTTCAAGGGCAGTGTCCTGGTTCGGAGGATACAACTGGGAAGCAGGACCAGTGCCTAGCCCAGGTGGCCTCCTGCTGTGCTGATGGGGATGGGAAAATTGGAAGGGATAGGCAAGGAAGAGGGAAGGAAGCGGTCGTGGCCTTAAGTTAGATACCATCCCGGCACTTGCCTGGAGGAGAAGTGAGAAACCACAGGAAACCACTTCGAGGATGGCTGAGACAGGATCGAAACTCCCTCTACTCAGTTGACCTCCCGAGCCTGAGTGGACCCCGTTCCAGCCCTCGCACCATATTTCAAATTTCGTGACAGAGCTGGGAATCGAACCCGGGTCTCCGAGGGGTGTCAGCCAATCACACTAACCACTACACCATAGAGGCGGTATCGT
Organism: Anabrus simplex; assembly: GCF_040414725.1. Classification (NCBI taxonomy): domain Eukaryota; kingdom Metazoa; phylum Arthropoda; class Insecta; order Orthoptera; family Tettigoniidae; genus Anabrus; species Anabrus simplex. The sequence continues at coordinate 914,917,038 of NC_090265.1, forward strand.
ACCCTTCATAAATTAAATTAGGGCTTACTTTCTTTTCCTTTATTCTTTTGCCATACTTTTTTACTACACCAAAAACTTTTGCTGTCCTACCCGGTGCGATCAATCCTTTGTTTAATAATTTTATAATGCACTGTATAAAATTATTTTCCCTTTCTATTTTTGCTTTGAAGTCATTACCCAAGTATTTAATTCTAAGTGAGCCTGTTTCCGTACATATCCTCACCAGAAGTGCCTCCTCCATTATTTCTCCACATACCAAACAATAATTCTATTCATTTTTCTCTCTTAGACCCATATCCCACAGATACCTATTAGCCACCACACCATAACTCTTACTTCTTTACCGAGCTCGGTCGCTGCAGTCGCTTAATTGTGGTCAGTATCCAGTGTTCGGGTTTTCCGACAGTGTTAGATTTGCGAGGCCCTTCGTGGACCATCCTTTTCCTTAAGAGATACCTTCAATCTTCGATGTTTTCTTTCTGATTAGTGAAGAGAGGGTGGTTGCTCAGTTGTACTTCCTCTTAGAACGATGATTACCAGTACAACTCGTCCGTAAACAGCTTGTTATTTTGTTACATATCTTGTTGAGAGCGATATCTACATGTTTGGCATCATGAATGAGATATTCTTCTGTGAAATAACATAGTGCTAATGCTAAGTTCCAGCAATGCATGGGTGACTGATAATTATTTCGTTGTACTTTCCTTTAAACCAACAGTTACTACCACAAATACTGTGGACGAAAGTATCGAAGACAGTGCCTTGTAGCTAGTTGGGCATATGAACATGATCCAAGTTACTGATCTATCGTAATTAAAGATCTCCCGGAATAAGGATGTAACCAACACGTTTTTGAAAAGTGAGATTTCAGTGGAAATAGGGTGTATCATCACCCCTCTATGATGTGGTGTCATATTATGTCTTATATTTGAACTTCAAGCTGACTTACTACCAACAGAACTTCGTCCTCCGTGGTGTAAAGATGGAACATCAGTCAAGATGGTGGACGGTGTTTGTGTTCCTTCACCATCAGGTGTAACAGATCATTTAAATAAAGACCATAGACGAAATCACATCTATATTTTGAAACAGATCATTGTAACAGATCATTTAAATAAAGTCCATAGACGAAATCACATCTATATTTTGAAACAGATCATTGTAACAGATCATTTAAATAAAGTCCATAGACGAAATCACATCTATATTTTGAAACAGATCATTGTAACAGATCATTTAAATAAAGTCCATAGACGAAATCACATCTATATTTTGAAACAGATTATTGTAACAGATCATTTAAATAAAGTCCATAGACGAAATAACATCTATATTTTGAAACAGATCATTGTAACAGATCATTTAAATAAAGTCCATAGACGAAATCACATCTATATTTTGAAACAGATCATTGTAACAGATCATTTAAATAAAGTCCATAGACGAAATCACATCTATATTTTGAAACAGATCATTGTAACAGATCATTTAAATAAAGACCATAGACGAAATCACATCTATATTTTGAAATATTTTCTTGATAATTATTACAGTAATATTATTTGCTGTAATTTGTGCATGTACAGGATTTCTCTTCTGTTATACACAAACGTAAGACAGACTTGCAGATTATTTTCCATTGTATCACTTCCAATCTTTATAAAATATTTTTAAAACCTTAAGTTATAACAATGTATATGATCCTGAGGACCACTCAGCCTACATAAAAAATGAGTACCAGGTTAATTCTTGGGGGCAAAGGCGGCCGGGCGTAGAGCTAACCACTCTATCCCATCACCTGCCGAGGTTAACAATGGTGGAAGCCTTTACCTTTCACTCCTCCAAGGGCCTTCATGGCCTGTACGGAGGTGACTTAGCTTTTTCTTTAAAGTTATAACAATAAAATACTGTTTTTAATAGATGAAATCATTTGTACATTTGCATATCCAATCGGTTCAAGTAGTGTATGCCATGAAATAAACAGCAAAAATAATTTTACTCTCTCCTGAAAAATTACTGATTTGTCGGTTACATCCTTATTCCGGGGAGGTTTTCAGTTCATAACACAATTTTTGTTTTCAGGTATCTACTATGAAACTTCATGCCGCAATAACAATCCAGTTCACGCGGTACTGGTTATAGGGTACGGGTCTGAGTGTGGCAGTGACTACTGGCTGGTCAAGAACTCATGGGCTGCTACCTGGGGAGATGGTGGATACTTCAAGATTGCTCGAAACAGAAATAATCACTGCGGAATTGCTTCATGGGCGAGCTACCCAATTGTGTAATATGAATACATTATTATAAGACTATCACAGACTTATGTACAAATCTACACGAATACAATTGTTGGAGATCCTCTGTATACACATTAGTTTCTTTTGGCAGTTGCTGTATTTGAGATATTTGTACGTTTCAGATCAACTCAACGCTGTACTAATTGCCTTCAGTTCCCATATACAGTATGTTTGTTTGTCTATTTGTTTGGTGTTTATTTGGTTTATTGTTTAGTCCTCTAGGTTTTAAGTTTGTTACTTCTGCCGGACTGAGTAGCTCAGGTGGTAGAACGCTTGACGTTTTGATCTCAAGATGGAGGGTTCGATTCCGGCTCAGTCCGGTTGTATTTGAAGTGCTCAAATACGTCAGTCTGATGTTGGTAGATTTACCGGCACATAAAATAACGATTGTGGGACAAAATTCCGGCACCTTGGCGTCTCCGAAAACCGTAATAGTTGTCAATGGGACGTAAAACCATTATTATTATTATTATTATTATTATTATTATTATTATTATTATTATTATTATTATTATTATTATTATTATTATTATTATGAATTCTTCTGGCTCAGATAGTGGGTATTTGTGTTCATCCTGTGTTCTCCTCATCTAATAATAATAATAATAATAATAATAATAATAATAATAATAATAATAATAATAATAATGTTATTGTTCTTACTCCCCACTAACTACTTTTTTGACGGTTTTCAGAGACACCGAGGTGTTGAAATTTCGTCTCGTAGGAGTTCTTTTACGTGCCAGTAAAACTAACGACACGAGGCTGACGTATTTTAACACTTTCAAATACCACCGGACTGAGCCACGACCGAATCTGCCAAGTTGGGGTCAAAAGGCCAGCTCCTCGAGCCATTCAGCCCGGCCATACTACATTACGAACCATTACAGAAAAACGTGCCGTGGTTAATATATTGTTGGCGTCAGGATGGGCATCCGACCGTGTAATTGAGCCAACTCCCAAACGTTGAGAAAAAGCCAAGAAGTAGTCAAATCGTCCAGTAGCAAGTTTAATAAACATGTCTTCTCAAATTCCACAACGGACTGGGGATTTGCTGGAAGAACGGAAGTTTGTAGTGCTCATTTCATTTATACAGTGTGTTCCAAAACATGCGAGAAGTAATCGGAGGGTGAATAGTTCACCCCGAAACAACACGATAAGGCCCCATGAACATATGCCCTTCGGTCGATCGTTTACGGGTAACAGACTTTCCAACTTTTTACTGGAGGTATTCGTAATACTCTAACTTGGCAGATTCAGTGTCGAGTAGCTGTCGTCATGTTGATGTTGCATTTTAATACAAGAAGTCCTCAAAAAGTCCACCATGTGCCTGAAAGCATTCCTGAACATGCTGCCTTACTGTTAGTCGGACATGTTCGAACACCCCAGGCATTGCACGTGTTCGATGGCAATCTTGCTCCACACGTTGGACTTCCTGTGGTGGGGTTGGTAGAATAACATCCACGGTATCCCCTGCCTGTCCGAAGAAGCGACTAAAAAGGGACAGGGGTTCTCAACTTGGTTGGTGACCATTGGGCCCTAAGCTGATGCCCGGCTTTGTTTCCACTTACTTGTGTCAGGCTCCTCACTTTCATCTATCCTATCCGACCTCTCTTGGTCAACTCTTGTTCTTTTCCGACCCCGACGCTATTACGTTTGCGAGGGCTAGGGAGTCTTTCATTTTCACGCCCTTCGTGGCCGTTGTCTTCCTTTGGCCGATACCTTCATTTTTCGAAGTGTCGGATAGCTTCCAATGTTTCGCTCTGATTAGTGTTATATAGCGGATGGTTGCCTAGTTGTACCTCCACTTAAAACAATAATCATCACCAACACCTGTCCTCCTTCTCATGTTATTGGTGTTGGCATTTGCTATGATTTAGCCCAGTGTTACGGCTGGATATCCTTTCTGACGTAGGGGCCGATGACCTAAGTGGTAGGCCCCTTTAAACAACAAGCATCATCATAGTCAACCTTTCTGACGCCAATCCGATGTGGGGAATGTATTCACTATCGTGTGGTTTTTTGCTACTTGTTTAACGTCGCACTAACACGTCGAATGTTTTCGGTGACGGTTGCGTGTTTTTGTGACGGTTAGTAGTGTCTTGTATGTAGATGAAGAGAAGTGTATCAAGACAAACACAAATACCCAGTCCCCGAGCCAGAGAAATTGACCACTCACAGTTAAAATCCTCGGCTCGATTGGGAATCGAACCCGAAGACCAGTACCTTAACCATTCAGCCAAGGAGCTGGACGTAAATCCTAACACATTCCGATGATATAATTCAGTTGATGGAGTTTGGAAATGGTGTCTCTTGACAAGATTCGCAAGAGGAGAGTCCAGTCAAAAGAGGAAAAAAGAAGCTCTCTAAATCTTAACTCTGCGCATTAATTTATTTTTGCCCCCAAAAGACTGCGACCCCATGGCTTCGACGCAGCCCCTGCACATTTATTTGCTACTGATTAGTCTCACTAACACATCAAGGATTTTCGGCGACGCAAGGACAGTAAAAGACTAGGATTGAAGGTTGCAGGCCTGGCCTCAATTACGGTACAGCCCCACTATTTGTCTGGTGTTAAAGTGGGAAGTCCGCCTGTGCAGTGTAGTGGCTAGTGTGATTAGCTACCGCATTCGGAGGCCCGAGTTTGATTCCCGGCTCTGCCACGAAATTTGAAAAGTTGCACGAGGACTGGAACAGGGTCCACTCAGCCTTGGGAGGTCAACTGAGTAGAGGGTGGTTCGATTCCCACCTCAGCCGTCCTTGAAGTGGTTTTCCGTGATTTACCGCTTCTTCTATAGGCAAATGCCGGAATGGTAGGTCTACCAAACTTAAGGCCACGACCGCTTCCTTCCCTCCTCCTCGTCTATCCACCCTGTCGGTGGAGGCGGTAGAATAACAGCCACGGTATCCCCTGTTTGTCGTAAGAGGCGACTAAAAGGGGCCCCAGAGGATCTGAACTTTGGAGCGTGGGTTGGCGACCACGGGGGCCCTTAGCTGAGTCCTGGCATTGCTTCCAATTACTTGTACCACGCTTCTCACTTTCATCTATACTATCCGACCTCCCTTGATCAAGTGTTGTTCGCTTCCGACCCCGACGGTATTAGGTTTGCGAATCCTAGGGAGTGTTTCATTTTCACGCTCTTCGTGGTGCTTATCTTTCTTTGGCCGATACCTTCATTTTCGAAGTGTCAGAATCCTTTCATTTTTTCGCTCTGGTTAGTGTTATACCGTGTGATTCAGCCGCCCCTTCCAATGTAGTTTTATGCAATCTGCAATATTAATTTCGTCCTGAAAACATCTGCCCTACCGGTAAGCTCAGACAACACAAGCGGATGTCTTGGTATTTACTGCCTAACCATGATAGGACGCCGTAATATTATACTCAAATTAAGCACTGGAAGACATGCGTGTGCCTTTTATATCATATGATTGCTAGTTATACTTTCTTTTAAAGCAATAATCACCGCCACCTCCACCTTCCTTGTCTATCCCTTCCAATCTTCCCATACCCCCACAAGGCCCATGTTCACCATAGCAGATGAGGCCACCTGGGTGAGGTACTGATCCCCAATCCCAGTTGTATCCCCGACCTAATATCTCGCTGGAGGACACTGCACTTGAGGTGGTAGAGGTGTGATCCCTCGCTAAGTCCGAAAGAAAAACCAAGTCTGGATCGTAACCGGATTAAGAAAGAAAGAAAGAAAGAAAGAAAGAAAGAAAGAAAGAAAGAAAGAAAGAAAGAAAGACAACGGGAGACCACGGAAAATCCGATGTTCGGGTTCGAAACTACCATGTCCCACTTGAGCCGAACCACGAAAGCTCACTCAGTATTATTGTTATTATCATCATTATTAATAATAATTGCCAGGTGCAGCCTATGTAATGCAGACTCTCCGGCAGGGGTGGGTGGTATCTGGTATGTCTTGGAAACTGCGTGTTATTGTTCTGGAGGATAGAGTTGTGTGTGGCTTTCAAGGATGTTGGGGACAGTACAGATACCCATTCCGCGAGCCAGGAGAAATTATTCATTTACGGTTAAAATCTCCGACCCAGCTGGGAATCGAATCCGGGGCCCTCTGAACCAAAGGTGACTAGGATGACTAATCAGCCCAGGAACCGAACATCAATGCATTTAAAGATTTAAAGTGCGTGGTATAGCCGAATAGAGGACTTGGGGACGGGATGCCTCACAAAAACTTTAGGAGAGTGTAGCCAAGAAAGTATGTACTACAGTAGTACTGATACACATGCTTCTGAAGGGAAGGACTGGAATAAAACAAAGTTTTGTCCTGTAATGGAATGAGATCTCAGTCATTATCGATAATTCCTAATTTTATTGCTCATACGTTATTGTACTAAGCACCAATCGAGACAAGCAGGATTTACAACTAAGAATACAATATCGTTCTAAGTTTCAGTTGCTCAGTTGTAGACCAGTCTTCATTGTTGAAATTTCATATCATCATTGGACGTCTTCTGGAAGAGACTCGACTTGAATCCATTCAATCTCAAACACTGCTCTTCTTTCTGCAACATAGAAAACAGTGATATATAAGAACTAAGCTATTTTCATGGTAGTTGTATCTATTAGTTGTCACAGAGTGACGTAATCTGTTAGCATCCATTCCCGATAATTTTTCTCGAATTCATCCTACTGAATGCAAGTTCCCGAATTGCGACAGACATAAATGTTCATTTTTCCGAATGTGTGGTCCAGAATGACTTTATACCGAAAATCGCGAAACTAACAATCCCCGAACGTTTCTGAGCATATTACATTACAATGAAATTTTCAGGTGTTGATTAACTAACCAAATGAATACATCCAGAGACGACAAAGAATTGTTGTTTGACTGGGTTTTCTATTATAAAAGTAGATCTGACGAAGACGACAACATTTATTGGGATTGCAGTAGGCTGAAAAAACAAAAGAATGAATCTGCAGGTCCAAAATCCTGGGGCGCGAGAACCTAACTGTCGTGAAAGATCCAGAGGAGTCGCCTTGGTTTTTTACGTCCCACTGACTACTTTTCGGTTTACGGAGATGCCAAGGTGCTGGAATTTAGTCCCGCGGGAGTTCTTCTACGTGCCAGTAAATCTACCGACACGAGGCTGACGTACCTCAGCACCTTCAAATACCACCGGATTGAGCCAGGATTGAACCTGCCAAGATGGGGTCAGAAGGCCAGTACCTCAACCGCATGAGCCACAGCCTGGAGCAGTCTCTTAATTGCGAACAGGCGGAGGCTGATATGATTGCTCGAAATAATCCGGAATTACAGCAGTCGCAAATATTACGTCAAGAACTGCCAACAATAGCGTCTGGTGTTCTCTTCTTATTACCAGACCAGGTAAACTTGAAACAGGAATCAAGGAGAGAGCGTGATGTCGACTTGCCTTCAAAACCAAGGACAATCGAAGAGTTCACACGCATTCCGGATAGACATCAACGCACACTGGCAGGTGATATGATCCAGCTATACGACTTATGTGTGGTTGGAGATTCACGCGATGGATTAGCAATAGTTTTTGCCATACGTGAGGATTTATCCCTTTGTGGGTGGGGGCGATAGAATGACATCCACGGTATCCCCTGCCTGTTGTAAGAGCTGACTAAAACTGGGGAGCGTGGGTTCGCGACCACGGGGCCTTTATCGCCCTGTAGGTGGGGGTGGTGAAATAACACCCACGATATCCCCTGCCTGTCGTAAGAGGCGACTAAAAGGGACCTGAGGGGCTCTTAACTGGGGAGCGTGGGTTGGCGACCACGGGGCCCTTAGCTGAGTCCTGGCATTGGTTCCACTTACTTGTGCCAGGCTCCTTACTTTCATCTATGCTATCCGACCTCCCTTGGTCAACCCTTGTTCTTTTCCAACCCCTACGGTATTAGAGCATTCGAGGCCTAGAGGCCTAGGGAGTATTTCATTTTCGTGCCCTTCGTGGCCCTTGTCTTTCGTAGGCCGATACCTTCATTTTTCGAAGTGTCGGATCCCTTCTATTTTCCCTCTCTGATCACTGTTATGTAGAGGATGGTTGCCCAGTTGTACTTTTAAAATAATAATCACGACCACCAGCAGTCAGCTCCCGAGCGAAACTATCTTTAATTCGGTCTATTTACAGACTTCGAGTGGGATTTTACCTCTGAGTTGCGTGTGTTGACACGATGGACATTCGGTCTTTAACAATCTGGGCAAGGCATTAATTGAGCCTGGATGTTTTGTCGACCTTACATTAACTGGGGAAGGTGATGACACTGAAAGAAAATAATAATAATGATAATAATAATAATAATAATAATAATAATAATAATAATAATAATCATCCCTAAGAATACATGTCTCCTTCATTTACAAATTAAAACAAGAAATAGACTCAAGGGTATCGTTAGGTGCTTTCCTCCCTTCCTGATCTTTTTCATAATTATCTATGATTAATAATAATGTGGTTTAAATCTAGTTTTAAAGCCGGATGTCCTTCCTGTCTCCTACCCTATTTGGAGGGGTGCATAAGCTACAACAGAGGTGCTCACGCTGGGCATTTCGTTCCGCGGGTGCCCAGCACTGTAAGCGGGCGGGCAGGCAGGCGATGAGCGTACGCTATTCAGCCACAATGAGGTTGTGGTTACGTCACAGGCCGTGAAGGTTGGGTGAAGTTCTCCTAGTCAGTCTCGACCACTGCGGCGATACCCGAGTTTGAAATGGAGGAAAAATATAATGAAAGAGGACAGAAATCCGCGTTATTTTCAATTTACGTTGTAGGGAATAAGTTATTTATGCTCATTGCAGTTTGTGTATTTTGATCAGATACAATAAAGAGTTAGGCCTGCAACCTAAAATATCTTTGTACTATACGTATTGAATTACAATTTTCACGATTATATTTTAAGAGGTGCTTTAAAAACATCTCTAATACTATATAATATCGAGTTAAGGCGGATACGCTGTGGATTGTGGTTGCTTGAATTTATATATATAAAATGAGAGTTTTGTCTGTACATTGCTCAGAATTTAAAAAGGATGGTATTTCTGTATCGGTCATGCCCATAGTAACAAGGATACTAACTTTTTAATTTTCCGTAACGTCTGCCTGTCTGTCTGTAAGTATGTATGTATGTACACGCATCACGAGAAAACGGCTGAAGAGAATTTAATGAAAATCGGCATAAAAAGTCGGGGAACAAGTCGCTACAATCTAGGCTATAAATAATTTTATTCAGGCTGAAAGAAATGGTAGTTTACGGGAAGGCCTAAAACTTAATTCTCAATTATTTAAGTTATTAGTGGTCTTATCGTAATGAAAATAGGTATAAAAAGTCGGGGAATTAGTCGCCACAATCTAGGCTATAAATAATTTTATTCACGCTGAGTGAAATGGTAGTTTACAGTATAGTCGTGAGTGAGACAGTGGAGTGAGCGGATGTGCTGAGTAGAGTGCTGAACATGGGCGATTCACTAGTGCAGTACAGGGCAGCTATAGGAAGGTGGAATGGAGGAGTGAAATGTGAAAAAGTGAGAGGAGAGATAAGAAATGGGCAGCAAATGGGTGTACCGGTAACCTTGTTGGTAGCCGCAGTAATAGCAACCTTATTGGAAATAGTTGGAGTGGAGCTAAACCCGGGGCCTGGACCAGTTGGTGCAATCGGATGGGAAGAATTCGAAATGATTAAGGAACTGATCAAAGAAGCATGTCAGGACGAGCAAATAAGAGACCTAATTAGAGAACAAGCCAAGGAAATAAATAAAGAAATGGTAGCTTAGGGGGAGGACAGATGTTTAATTCTCATATATTTATGTTATTAGTGGTCGTACCAATAAATACTTTATGCCTTATACATTTTTACCGTACCGGCTATGATCACAGAGGTATTCATGAATTTGAATTTTTGTAAGTCCATATCAGCGCTGAGTCACGAGAAAATGGGTAAATAGAATTTAATGAAAATAGGTATGTAAAGTTGGAGAATAAGGAACTACAGTCTACGCTATAAATAGTTTTATAAGACGCCCTCTAACCGCACGGCCAACTCGCCCGGTGCCTATAATATAGAAAGCTCATAAAATTGGTCAACAATAACATTACATTGACCATTGTTTGTTGTGATGTGCTTTGTGTCTTCTGTTGTCACCTATCTCCGATAGATGGGATTACTGCTGCGTACCGAGTATAATTTTTAAAATTGTGCTTTATACGTCGCACCGACACAGATAGGTCTTATGGCGACGATGGGATATAAAAGGGCTAGGAGTGTGAAGGAAGCAGCTTTGGCCTTAGTCAAAGTACATCCCTAGCATTTGCCCAGTGTGAAAATGGGAAACCGCGGAATACCATATCAGGGCTGCCGACAGTGGGTTCGAATCCACTATCTCCCGGATGCAAGCTCACAGCTGCGCGCCTCTGACCACACGGCCAACTCGCCCGGTAGTAGTATAATTGGAGAGTTCTGGCGCCTCCTCCCGCGGGAAATTTGAATTCTGGCGGGAAATTTGAATTTTTGGCGGGAAATTTGAATTTTGGCGCGAGATTTGAATTTGTAAACAAAGCCACGTGCTTTTTGACAGCTGTCATCGACAACAACGCATCGCTAACCTCACTGCTGCCATCTTGACGGGCCTAAACCTCAGTAGTGCCAACTTAACCTAACTAGCGTGAGGTAAACAAAGCCACGTGTTTTTTTGACAGCCACGTGCTTTTTGACAGACAACAACGCATCGCTAACCTCAGTACTACCATCTTGACGGCCCTAAACCTCAGTAGTGCCAACATAACCTAACTAGCGTGAGGTAAACAAGCCACGTGTTTTTTGACAGCCACGTGCTTTTTTGACAGCTGTCATCCGCCATCTTTAATCCAGAGAGCACCGTGCTGCCCTCTTTATCGTAGTAGATGTAAAATTCGTCACCTGTCATCGGCAGTGCTGCCATCTTGGCGGGCATAAACCTTAATGCTACCAACATAACCTCACTAGCGTGAGATAAACAAATCCACGTGCAGCTGCCATCCGCCATCTTTAATCCATAGAGCACAGTGCTGCCCTCTTTAGCTACTTACCTTTGAAATGTGGTGGCGGATAATTTGAAAAATGCTTTTTGACAGCAACCACCTTTGAGCACCGTGCTGCCCTCTTTAGCTACTTACCTTTGAAATGTGGTGGCGGTAAATTCCACGTGCTTTACAAACCTATATGCTTTTCTGACAGCTGTCATCCGCCATCTTTAATCCAGAGAGAACAGTGCTGCAATCTTTAGTTGAAATGTGGTGGCGGCAAATTCCACGTGCTCTTGTTTGGAAACAAATCAACATGCTTTTTTTGACAGCTGTCAACCGCCATCTTTAATCACCGTGCTGCCCTCTTTAGCTACTTACCTTTGAAATGTGGTGGCGGTAAATTCCACGTGCTTTACAAATCAACATGCTTTTTTGACAGCTGTCAACCGCCATCTTTAATCACCGTGCTGCCCTCTTTAGCTACATACCTTTGAAATGTGGTGGCGGCAAATTCCACGTGCTTTACAAACCTATATGCTTTTCTGACAGCTGTCATCCGCTATCTTTAATCCAGAGAGAACAGTGCTGCCCTCTATGTGGTGGCGGCAAATTCCACGTGCTCTTGTTTGGAAACAAAGCCATGTGCTTTTTTGACAGCTGTCATCCGCCATCTTTAATCAACAGAGCACCGTGCTGCGGGCAATTTCGCCAGCTGTCATCCGTCATCTTTAATCTACAGAACACCGTGCTGCCCTCTTTATGGCTACTACCTTAAGCACGTAGTAGCGGGCAATTTGAAAAGTTCTGTTAGCTATCATCCACCATCTTTAATCAAGAGAGCACCGTGCTGCCCTCTTTAGCTAGATACCTTTGAAATGTGGTGGCGACAAATTGAAAAATTCCACGCGCTCTTGTTTGGAAACAAACTCACGTGCTTTTTTTGACAGCTACCATCCGCCCTGCTCTCTGTAGTAGCGGGTAATTTGAAAAGTTCTGTTAGCTGTCATACGCCATCTTTATCAAGAGAGCACCGTGCTGCCATCTTTAGTTGAACTGTGGTGGCGGTAAATTCCACGTGCTCTTGTTTAGTAAACAAACTCACGCGCTTTTTGTCAGCTGTCATCCGCCATCTTACATCGCAAACCTCAGTGCTACACTCTTTAGTTGAAAAATGGTGGCGGATAATTTAAAAAGAAAAATTCTACAGCAGCCATCTCTCGACGCTAATTGCACAAGATGGTGGCTATACATGACTCCTTAAAGGTGCTTATGCAAGATGATCGCTATACATAGTTCTTATGAGACTCTCTTGGGATGCTTGCGCAAGATGGCGGTTATACAAGGCTCCTTATGAGACACCCTAGGGATGCTTGCGCAAGATGGTAGTTGCTCTTATGAGGCGGCTTAAGGATCCTTGCACAAGGTGACTAGAGACGCCCTAAGGATGCTTGCGCAAGATGGCGGATGCAAGATAGCGGTTATACATAGCTCCTTATGAGACAGCCAGTACTCGATACAACATGTGATCAGAACATTGATTGAAGTGTTCAGAACACAAAATAAGTAGAATCAAACACTGTACTCGATGTCGTTAACTTCAACATGTGATTAAAACATTGTTTGGGGTGTTCAGAACACTACATAAGTAGAATCGAACGCTGTACAACATGTTAGGGGATACCTTTGTTCTAAGAAGACCAGATTGAAACATAACATGACTAGAATTGAACACTGCACTCGATACAACATGTGAACAGAACATTGATTGATGTGTTCAGATCACTAAACAAGTAGAACCGAGCACTGTACAACATGTTAGGGGATACCTTTGTTCTAAGAAAATTAGATTGAAACATAACAAGACTAGAATCGAACACTGCACTCGATGTCGTTAACCTTAACATGTGATCAGAACATTGATTGATGTGTTCAGATCACTAAACAAGTAGAACCGAACACTGTACAACATGTTAGGGGATACCTTTGTTCTAAGAAGATCAGATTGAAACATAACAAGACTAGAATTGAACACAGCACTCGATGTCGTTAACCTTAACATGTGATCAGAACATTGATTGATGTGTTCAGATCACTAAACAAGTAGAACCGAACACTGTACAACATGTTAGGGGATACCTTTGTTCTAAGAAGATCAGATTGAAACATAACAGGACTAGAATCGAACAGAGCACTCGATGTCGTTAACCTTAACATGTGATCCGATACAACATGTTAGGGGATACCTTTGTTCTAAGAAAATTAGATTGAAGCATAGCAAGACTAGAATCGATCACTGTAAGAACATTGTTTGATGTGTTCAGAGCAAAAGTACAACTTCAATGATTTACCTAGTGTAAAACACACACTGTGCACATATCGCATAGCTATCTCGCCTATCACGAAAATCAAAAACACACTGTGCACATATCGCATAGCTAACACTTCAAATGATTTGCTTAGTTCGAAAATAAAAAATCTATACCACGTGGCTAACTCGTTCATCGCACTGCTAAGACGCTTAGTAATTGCAAATACACTGATATATGTCATACGAAAATCAAGAAAGCACACTGCGTAGCCAACTCGCTCGGGTCACTCGCTTAATAATTGCAACACTGATACACACACGGATAAGAATGTTCCGAGATACTACATACTTACATGTTAAAAAAATATTGGGGGTGAAAGATCATAAATTATATGTACACATGTTCTCTCCTCCAAGTTGTAAGACGAAATAGACGCAGTACTGCGAGTTTCCGCTCTAGCTAGTGAACGGAAGTAGCATGATAACTCAGCAAAAAAAAAAAAAAAAAAAAAAAAAAAAAAAAATACGCGTGAGCTTGCAAGTCAGACACAATGATGGATACCGCGATTCAAATCCTGGCAACTTATGCCGTCAGGAAGGGCATCCGGCGAGCATCTAGCTGTAAATCCCCGATTCTCATGTTAGAAAGAGCAACTTGTGGTAAAACATTCTTAATCCCAGTTCTTTGACGTCAGGAAGGGCAACCGGTCGAAAACAATTGTGTATGATGTAAGAGGCTAGATACTGCTAGTTTTGCGTCAGGAAGGGCAACTAGACTTAAAACAAATTCTTGCGATTAAAAATCTTAGTTTTGCGTCAGGAAGGGCATCCGGCTGTAAAACAATAGTTCACGATACAGCGATTTAAAATCTAAGAAGAGCATCTAGCTGTAAATCCCCGATTCTCGTGTTAGAAGTTGTAAAAGAGATTCTTAATCCTAGTTCTTTGACGTCAGGAAGGGCAACCGGTTGAAAACAATAGTGTATGATGTAAGAGGCTAGATACTACCAGTTTTGCGTCAGGAAGGGCAACTAGTCTTAAAACAAATTCTTGCGATTTAAAATCTTAGTTTTGCGTCAGGAAGGGCATCCGGCTGTAAAACAATAGTTCGTGATACAGTGATTTAAAATCTAAGAAGAGCATCTAGCTGTAAATCCCTGATACTCGTGTTAGAAGTTGTAAAAGAGATTCTTAATCCGAGTTCTTTGACGTCAGGAAAGGGCACCCAGTTGAAAACAATAGTGTATGATGTAAGAGACTAGATACTGCCAGTTTTGCGTCAGGAAGGGTAACTAGTCTTAAAACAAATTCTTGCGATTTAAAATCTTAGTTTTGCGTCAGGAAGGGCATCCAGCTGTAAAACAATAGTTCGTGATACAGCGATTTAAAATCTAAGAAGAGCATCTAGCTGTAAATCCCCGATTCTCGTGTTAGAAGTTGTAAAAGAGATTCTTAATCCGAGTTCTTTGACGTCAGGAAGGGAAACCGGTCGAAAACAATAGTGTATGATGTAAGAGGCTAGATACTGCCAGTTTTGCGTCAGGAAGGGCAACTAGTCTTAAAACAAATTCTTGCGATTTAAAATCTTAGTTTTGCGACAGGAAGGGCATCCGGCTGTAAAACAATAGTTCGTGATACAGCGATTTAAAATCTAAGAAGTGCATCTAGCTGTAAATCCCCGATTCTCGTGTTAGAAGTTGTAAAAGAGATTCTTAATCCAAGTTCTTTGACGTCAGGAAGGGCAACCGGTCGAAAACAATACTGTATGATGTAAGAGGCTAGATACTGGCAGTTTTGCGTCAGGAAGGGCAACTAGTCTTAAAACAAATTCTTGCGATTTAAAATCTTAGTTTTGCGTCAGGAAGGGCATCCGGCTGTAAAACAATAGTTCACGATACAGCGATTTAAAATCTAAGAAGAGCATCTAGCTGTAAAACCCCGATTCTCGTGTTAGAAGTTGTAAAAGAGATTCTTAATCCGAGTTCTTTGACGTCAGATAGGGCAACCGGTCGAAAACAATAGTGTATGATGTAAGAGGCTAGATACTGGCAGTTTTGCGTCAGGAAGGGCAACTAGTCTTAAAACAAATTCTTGCGATTTAAAATCTTAATTTTGCGTCAGGAAGGGCATCCGGCTGTAAAACAATAGTTCACGATACAGCGATTTAAAATCTAAGAAGTGCATCTAGCTGTAAGTCCCCGATTCTCGTGTTAGAAGTTGTAAAAGAGATTCTTAATCCGAGTTCTTTGACGTCAGGAAGGGCAACCCGTCGAAAACAATAGTGTATGATGTAAGAGGCTAGATACTGCCAGTTTTGCGTCAGGAAGGGCAGCCGGTCGTAAAACGAATTCTTGCGATTTAAACTCCTGCGTCAGGAGGAGGCACTCGGCTTTAAAACATACTTTTAATCCCGGCCCTGCTACGTTAGGAACCACATCTAGCTGTAAAAACAGGAGCTTCAAACATTTACAGTTTTAAGCTTTAGGAACGGGTTACATTTTCTGTTCTACTGCATAGAACACTATCTTTGAAGTTGTATCGGCGCAGTCATTCAGAGCGGACTGCAGAATGCATGTGTTAGGTGAAATTGTACACGTATCTTCCGGCTACACTAACCTTGAACAAAGACACGGTGTGCTGATGAGCGACTTGTAACTCACGTAGCCTGTGTAAGCTCCTATCATAATTGTACGGAGAGGTTAAAACACACAGTGCTAGCACACCCCGCCTCTTAGATCATACACCATAGTTTTACGACCGGTTACCCTTCCTGACTAGGATTTTAAATCGCAGTATACGCGATGAATTTGTTGTAGCGGGTTTTATAACTAGATATCCCGGTACCGGCACATAGCCTACTCCTACCGAAGAAGCCTGCACACAGCTTAACGCCTCCATCCGACAAATGAATCACCCTCAACACTCTTGTACTCACAATCATTTTCGAAGGAGTCTGCATAAGGTTTAACGCCCCGTATCAACAGCCCTTACGTAATGCTGGCTTTTTTTCACACCCGCCTCTTAGATCATACACCATAGTTTTACGACCGGTTACCCTTCCTGACTAGGATTTTAAATCGCAGTATGCGCGATAAATTTGTTGTAGCGGGTTTTATAACTAGATATCCGGGTACCGGCACATGGCCTACTCCTACCGAAGAAGCCTGCACAAGGCTTATTGCCTCCATCCGACAGATGAATCACCATCAACGTCTTGTACCCACAATCATTTTCGAAGGAGTCTGCACAAGGTTTAACGCCCCCTATCAACAGCCCTTACTTAATGCAGGCTTTTTTACACACCCGCCTCTTAGATCATACACCATAGTTTTACGACCGGTTACCCTTCCTGACTAGGATTTTAAATCGCAGTATGCGCGATAAATTTGTTGTAGCGGGTTTTATAACTAGATGTCCCGGTACCGGCACATAGCCTACTCCTACCTAAGAAGCCTGCACAAGGCTTATTGCCTCCATCCGACAGATGAATCACCATCAACGTCTTGTACTCAAAATCATTTTCGAAGGAGTCTGCACAAGGTTTAACGCCCCCTATCAACAGCCCTTACTTAATGCTGGCTTTTTTGCACAGCCCGCCTCTTAGATCATACACCATAGTTTTACGACCGGTTACCCTTCCTGACTAGGATTTTAAATCGCAGTATGCGCGATAAATTTGTTGTAACGTGTTTTATAACTAGATGTCCCGGTACCGGCACATAGCCTACTCCTACCGAAGAAGCCTGCACAAGGCTTATTGCCTCCATCCGACAGATGAATCACCATCAACGTCTTGTACTCAAAATCATTTTCGAAGGAGTCTGCACAAGGTTTAACGCCCCCCTATCAACAGCCCTTACTTAATGCTGGCTTTTTTGCACACCCCGCCTCTTAGATCATACACCATAGTTTTACGAACGGTTACCCTTCCTGACTAGGATTTTAAAACGCAGTATACGCGATAAATTTGTTGTAGCGGGATCTATAACTAGATATCCCGGTACCGGCACATGGCCTACTCCTACCGAAGAAGCCTGCACAAGTCTTATTGCCTCCATCCGACAGATGAATAACCATCAACGTCTTGTACCCACAATCATTTTCGAAGGAGTCTGCACAAGGTTTAACGTCCCCCTACCAACAGCCCTTACTTAATGCTGGCTTTTTGCACGCCCTCAGCCAGCACACAGCTTATTACCTCCATCCGACAGATGAATCACTATCAAGATCTTGTACTCACAATCATTTTCGAAGGAGTCTGCACAAGGTTTAACGTCCCCATCAACAGCCCTTACTTAATGCTGGCTCTTTGCACGCCCTCGAAACTACCTGAGAATGTAATATGCAACAGTAGGATCACCCCCATCCGACAAATGAATCACCCTCAACACGGGTTTTACAGCTAGATGCACTTCTTAGATTTTAAATCGCTGTATCGTGAACTATTGTTTTACAGCCGGATGCCCTTCCCGACGCAAAACTAAGATTTTAAATCGCAAGAATTTGTTTTAAGACTAGTTGCCCTTCCTGACGCAAAACTGGCAGTATCTAGCCTCTTACATCATACACTATTGTTTTCGACCGGTTGCCCTTCCTGACGTCAAAGAACTTGGATTAAGAATCTCTTTTACAACTTCTAACACGAGAATCGGGGATTTACAGCTAGATGCACTTCTTAGATTATAAATCGCTGTATCGTGAAGTATTGTTTTACAGCCGGATGCCCTTCCTTACGCAAAACTAAGATTTTAAATCGCAAGAATTTGTTTTAAGACTAGTTGCCCTTCCTGACGCAAAACTGGCAGTATCTAGCCCCTTAAATCATACACTATTGTTTTCGACCGGTTGCCCTTCCTGAGGTCTAAGAACTCGGATTAAGAATGTTTTACAACAAGTTGCTCTTTATAACATGAGAATCGGGGATTTACAGCTAGATGCTCGCCGGATGCCCTTCCTGACGGCATAAGTTGCCAGGATTTGAATCGCGGTATCCATCATTGTGTCTGACTTGCAAGCTAACGCGTATTTTTTTTTGCTGAGATATCATGCTACTTCCGTTCGCCAGCTAGAGCGGAAACTCGCAGTACTGCGTCTATTTCGTCTTACAACTTGGAGGAGAGAACATGTGTACATATAATTTATGATCATTCACCCCCAATATTTTTTTTAACATGTAAGTATGTAGTATCTCGGAACATTCTTATCCGTGTGTGTATCAGTGTTGCAATTACTAAGCGAGTGACCCGAGCGAGTTGGCTACGCAGTATGCTTTTGTTGATTTTCGTATGACATATATCAGTGTATTTGCAATTACTAAGCGTCTTAGCAGTGCGATGAACGAGTTAGCTACGCGGTATAGATTTTTTATTTTCGTACTAAGCAAATCATTTGAAGTGTTAGCTATGCGATATGTGCACAGTGTGTTTTTGATTTTCGTGATAGGCGAGATAGCTATGCGATATGTGCACAGTGTGTGTTTCACATTGGTAAATCATTGAAGTTGTACTTTTGCTCTGAACACATCAAACAATGTTCTTACAGTGTTCGATTCTAGTCTTGCTATGCATCAATCTTATTTTCTTAGAACAAAGGTATCCCCTAACATGTTGTATCGGATCACATGTTAAGGTTAACGACATCGAGTGCAGTGTTCGATTCTAGTCTTGTTATGTTTCAATCTAATTTTCTTAGAACAAAGGTATCCCCTAACATGTTGTATCGGATCACATGTTAAGGTTAACGACATCGAGTGCTCTGTTCGATTCTAGTCTTGTTATGTTTCAATCTGATCTTCGTAGAACAAAGGTATCCCCTAACATGTTGTACAGTGTTCGGTTCTACTTGTTTAGTGATCTGAACACATCAATCAATGTTCTGATCACATGTTAAGGTTAACGACATCGAGTGCTGTGTTCAATTCTAGTCTTGTTATGTTTCAATCTGATCTTCTTAGAACAAAGGTATCCCCTAACATGTTGTACAGTGTTCGGTTCTACTTGTTTAGTGATCTGAACACATCAATCAATGTTCTGATCACATGTTAAGGTTAACGACATCGAGTGCAGTGTTCGATTCTAGTCTTGTTATGTTTCAATCTAATTTTCTTAGAACAAAGGTATCCCCTAACATGTTGTACAGTGCTCGGTTCTACTTGTTTAGTGATCTGAACACATCAATCAATGTTCTGTTCACATGTTGTATCGAGTGCAGTGTTCAATTCTAGTCTTGTTATGTTTCAATCTGATCTTCTTAGAACAAAGGTATCCCCTAACATGTTGTACAGCGTTCGATTCTACTTATGTAGTGTTCTGAACACACCAAACAATGTTGTAATCACATGTTGAAGTTAACGACATCGAGTACAGTGTTCGATTCTACTTATTTTGTGTTCTGAACACATCAATCAATGTTCTGATCACATGTTGTATCGAGTACTGGTTGTCTCATAAGGAGCTATGTATAACCGCTATCTTGCATCCGCCATCTTGCGCAAGCATCCTTAGGGCGTCTCTAGTCACCTTGTGCAAGGATCCTTAAGCCGCCTCATAAGAGCAACTACCATCTTGCGCAAGCATCCCTAGGGTGTCTCATAAGGAGTCTTGTATAACCGCCATCTTGCGCATGCATCCCAAGAGAGTCTCATAAGAACTATGTATAGCGATCATCTTGCATAAGCACCTTTAAGGAGTCATGTATAGCCACCATCTTGTGCAATTAGCGTCGAGAGATGGCTGCTGTAGAATTTTTCTTTTTAAATTATCCGCCACCATTTTTCAACTAAAGAGTGTAGCACTGAAGTTTGCGATGTAAGATGGCGGATGACAGCTGACAAAAAGCGCGTGAGTTTGTTTACTAAACAAGAGCACGTGGAATTTACCGCCACCACAGTTCAACTAAAGATGGCAGCACGGTGCTCTCTTGATAAAGATGGCGTATGACAGCTAACAGAACTTTTCAAATTACCCGCTACTACAGAGAGCAGGGCGGATGGTAGCTGTCAAAAAAAGCACGTGAGTTTGTTTCCAAACAAGAGCGCGTGGAATTTTTCAATTTGTCGCCACCACATTTCAAAGGTATCTAGCTAAAGAGGGCAGCACGGTGCTCTCTTGATTAAAGATGGTGGATGATAGCTAACAGAACTTTTCAAATTGCCCGCTACTACGTGCTTAAGGTAGTAGCCATAAAGAGGGCAGCACGGTGTTCTGTAGATTAAAGATGACGGATGACAGCTGGCGAAATTGCCCGCAGCACGGTGCTCTGTTGATTAAAGATGGCGGATGACAGCTGTCAAAAAAGCACATGGCTTTGTATCCAAACAAGAGCACGTGGAATTTGCCGCCACCACATAGAGGGCAGCACTGTTCTCTCTGGATTAAAGATAGCGGATGACAGCTGTCAGAAAAGCATATAGGTTTGTAAAGCACGTGGAATTTGCCGCCACCACATTTCAAAGGTATGTAGCTAAAGAGGGCAGCACGGTGATTAAGGATGGCGGTTGACAGCTGTCAAAAAAGCATGTTGATTTGTAAAGCACGTGGAATTTGCCGCCACCACATTTCAAATAAAGATTGCAGCGCTGTTCTCTCTGGATTAAAGATGGCGGATGACAGCTGTCAGAAAAGCATATAGGGTTGTAAAGCACGTGGAATTTACCGCCACCACATTTCAAAGGTAAGTAGCTAAAGAGGGCAGCACGGTGCTCAAAGATGGCTGCTGTCAAAAAGGATTTTTCAAATTATCCGCCACCACATTTCAAAGGTAAGTAGCTAAAGAGAGCAGCACTGTGCTCTATAGATTAAAGATGGCGGATGAGAGCTGCACGTGGCTTTATTTACCTCGAGCTAGTTAGGTTAAGTTGGTAGCACTAAGGTTTAGACCCGTCAAGATGGCAGCATTGCGGATGACAGGTGACGAATTTGCAGCTACTGCGATAAAGAGGGCAGCACAGTGCTCTGTAGTTTAAAGGTGGCGGATGACAGCTGTCAAAAAAGCACGTGGCTGTCAAAAAACACGTGGATTTGTTTATCTCGCGCTAGTTAGGTTAAGTTGGCACTACTGAGGTTTAGGCCCGTCAAGATGGCAGTACTGAGATTAGCGATGCGTTGTTGTCTGTCAAAAAGCACGTGGCTGTCAAAAAACACGTGGCTTTGTTTACCTCGCGCTAGTTAGGTTAAGTGACAGCTGTCAAAAAAGCACGTGGCTGTCAAAAAAGCACGTGGCTTTGTTTACCTCGCTCTAGTTAGGTTACGTTGGCACTACTGAGGTTTAGGCCCGTCAAGATGGCAGTACTGAGGTTAGCGATGCGTTGTTGTCTGTTAAAAAGCACGTGGCTGTCAAAAAACACGTGGCTTTGTTTACCTCGCGCTAGTTAGGTTAAGTTGGCACTACTGAGGTTTAGGCCCGTCAAGATGGCAGCAGTGAGGTTAGCGATGCGTTGTTGTCGATGACAGCTGTCAAAAAGCACGTGGCTTTGTTTACAAATTCAAATCTCGCGCCAAAATTCAAATTTCTCGCCAAAAATTCAAATTTCCCTCCAGAATTCAAATTTCCTGCGGGAGGAGGCGCCAGAACTCTCCAATTATGCTACTCCCGGTCGACGGAGTGTAACAGCCTGTCTGAATATTAGCGGGAAGTAGCTGGGAAGTTAGATAATTTTCTTCTTTAGTGGTGGTGGTGGTGATTTTTGTTTTAAGAGGAAGTAGGCCTACAACGAGGTAATCATTCTCTCTGAACACATTAGTGGGAAATAAATTTAAAATGAAAACAAAATTATTTATTCAACAAAGGACTTTGGAAACGCAGTACAAAGTAAAACAAATATTTATTGAATTACGCCGAAAAATTACTAACGAATCAAAAGGGAACATACGTTCCCCGAGTAACAGTACACTAGTACTTTATATACCCTTGAGTAATCCACTGTGGCACATTAAGCGGATGACGAGATCAGCAGTAGTCGCGTCATCGGCTAGTATGCGTTCGAGCGTTTCCTGCAGCCGAGGCTCCATCTTAGGCCAGAGAGATCGGCGCACTCTATGAAGAAGTGGGCCACGGTCTTCTTTAGCATGCCATTCCTCTAGTTCATAAATTTTCTGATAATACTGGTACGTAACATAGTATTCCAGCTATACGATCCCTACTCTGAGACACTGATTGGAATGAGCAGTGTGCATATTTGACGGAATAATGGCAGAGGGGTGTTCACGGCTGTCTGCGGCCTGGTCATTGCAGCACTGGAACTTTGGACTGTTAGATCGGCACCGTAGTACTGTTCATTAGAAGTGAGAAAATGTGCTGTCTTTCATTTGATCGAGTATTTTATATGATAACATTGCTTTTAATCGCTACATCCCTACTTACGTTTTTGTAATGAACTATGTTGACTTCAGTTAGGAAAACCTCAAAGACAGTCTTTCTGAGAATCCCGTAGTGAAGCACGGGTACATCAGCTAGTTACCTGATAAACTCACCAACAGTCCAATAATGCTTACAGGGAATAACATCAGTTATCAGTTAGATTATTTATTTGAAGCCATACTGTACTTTTATTTGGTAGATGCATTTATAATCTTGTTGTATTTTAATGTTGGATGGTAAATATCTATGTCCTCACTCCTGATGAAACTCTGTCGCCATTTAGAGGCTAGCTTTTGTCATCGGACGCCTGATGATTTTAGATACTATTTTTAGAAATTCAGTGAATAGTGAAAGTCATACAAGACTATGCAAACTGAAGCAATGCACTTGTTGAATTATGTAAATATATTACGTTGTTTTTAATGAATGACAGGAATTTTACTTAAAAAATGGAAATATTGTCAATTACATCAAAGGAATTGTAAATCATTGCTTATACGCTTAAATCATCTGTGCACAGTAAATTGTAACATAAAAATTATAACGTGTCAGTTTTCTTTGAATGTATAAATATAAGAAAATAAAACTTATATCGAGCGCTGTATAAATCAAACCGTAATATCTTGAAAGGTGGTGGTGATTATTGTTTTAAGAGGAAGTACAACTGGGCAACCATCCTCTATTTAACACTAATCACAGAGAAAAAATAGAAGGGGTCCGACACTTCGAAAAATGAAGGTATCGGCCAAAGGAAGACAGGGACTATGAAGGGCGTGAAAATGAAAGACTCCCTAGGTCAGTTTTCCTTTTTAAATACTGTAAATCGTCGCCGTAAGACCTGTCTGTGTCGGTGCGACGTAAAGCCACTCAACATTCCGCTGAGTAGTGGAGGAAATCTTCGTAATCACAATCGAACGTCACTGCTCCATATCCCTCTCAAGTGTGTTCGGTCTCTCTTTTCACTATGACGTATGCTTGTCTTGACGTAAGCTGCCCGCATTTATAAGTAATCGCCACGTAAGACAATACCCCAGAAAGTAAATATCGCCGCCCGATGCTCTTCTTTTCTCTTTTTCGTAATGGCTGATCACTGCTGCCAACCTGCCTGGTTACATATTAAAATCACCAGACATAACCATAACAAACTAACCTCAATGTAAACACCGATAATAAATGTTTCCCTACCCTAGTAAATGATAAAAGTTAAGATGAAATAAATCAAGATATTCATAATTAAGTCGATTTCCACGCTCAATGAGCAATTAAGGAAATAAACACACTTTCTCACTCAAATTAATGTTACATATATCTGTCTTTATTTTGATATACAGTAGGCTTACTATAACCATATTCTGGAAAA
Organism: Anabrus simplex; assembly: GCF_040414725.1. NCBI lineage: Eukaryota > Metazoa > Arthropoda > Insecta > Orthoptera > Tettigoniidae > Anabrus > Anabrus simplex. The sequence goes on from NC_090265.1 coordinate 914,941,345, forward strand.
GAGGGGCGTGTTAAACGATACAATTTATTTAATAAGTCTTTGCAGTGTAATTTTCGAAAGTTCCAGACATCCAATGACTTCCCTTTCTTTTGCGCGAACATTTCCTTCTCTCTTCAATACCAGTAACCAGTAAGGAGAGAGATTATTGGGCATATTTTCAGCCTGCAGGCTGGTTATATCTTCAAGCTTATCAGGAAACATATAGGAATACTAATGTGCCAAGCTCCGTGAACGGAAATTAGGTCAGCTTTCAAGTTCACTGCGGATTTGAAAATAATAATGTTATAAGTTCTACTGCCAAAATTTCGTCCCGCAAGAGTTATTTCATGAGACTGGCGTATTTGAGCACTTTCATCATTTCACACAAACTATGTTATTAAATGCATTATTCGAACATGCCACAATTCTACTTACCTGGTATTAGCCAAATATATTTATAATCCCACAGAAAAAGAAAATATGCTTTAAATATTCTCGCAAATGTATCACTAGTGACTTTAACGGCAATGCGGTGGCAACACGCAATTCACGCTAGAACAGTGATTGAACGTTGCCAACGTGCCAGATTAACGGTAAATGTAAGACGTCGTATCGGCAAGTAGGGTCCCTAACTGTATGGTTACCGACACTGAAAAAGACCAGCAAAATACTCAACAGCAAGAAAAGTAACTATAAATCAATACCTTAATATCACAGGGGAGAAAGGGTAAGGTTGCACCCTTAGGGCACGTCCTTACATGGAGAGGACTATACGTCAGGCCAGCCCTGCTGCACTGGCCTAGCCTCAACAGGCGCCCAGCTTAGCACCTCTGAGTTATACTGTTGCATGTTTTTTTGGTGTTTGGTAGAATGATGTGTTGCCTGCAAATTAAGGTGTGCATTAAGGCGAATTCAAACACGCAGGTCCCGATCTAGGGGAATTAACCAAACATGGCTAAAATACCCGACCTTTCCGGAAATCGAATGCATGGACCTTTGAAACAATCGAACGCCACTAACGGTGCTTACCATATCAGAGAATTGGTTGTATCCCATCTTGTAGCTAACTTCTCCTCTGGCATATTTTGCATTGTGTCTATCGATCATATCTTTATGATGTAAGAAAATATTCAGGTGATACTCATCTTCTGCAGGAAGAGGATATTGCTTCCCATATCGCACCTGAAACAGTGAAGGTAAATCTAGTAGGAAAGTTGATTATATCAATTGGTTTTAAGCTGCTAATGTAGGGATATTGCAGAAATATGGGAAACAAATACAAGCTAACTTAAAAGGTTGTGTAGAAACTGAAGTAGCTCCTGGAGAGGTCGAACGGGTACGTATAGGTCAGAAAGTCCCGAGTTCGATTTCAGGTGAGGTCAGGGATTTTAATCGTGTCTGGCTGATTCCTCTGACTCTGGGACTGGGTGTTTGTGTTTGTCCTATTACATTCCTCTTCAAATACATATAACACAGCACACTACCAACCACACAATAGTGAATACATCCCTCCAAATAGAGTTGGCGTCTGGAAGGGCATCGACATGTGCGTACCCGCCACCCCAATGAGCGTGGGAAAAGCGGTATGATAATAATAATAATAATAATAATAATAATAATAATAATAATAATAATAATGAAGTACGTATAATGGAAAAAAAAAATAAAAATTAAAAAGAAGCGTGGCGCAAATCTCTGTTTCGCAGTCAAATCATCTGCAAGAGTGTCACGTGGTCAGGGTACAACATCCTCAGCTGTATTGCTAGGCTTTCATGAGATTTCTTTGCAATTGTTCTTACGTCGCACCGACTCTGACATGTCTCATGCCGGCGATGGGGTAGGGTAGTGCAAGGACTGGGAAGGAAGGGACCGTGTCCTTAGTTAAGGTACAGACCCAGCCAGCATCTGCCTGGTGTGAAAATGGGAAACCAAAGAAAAAAAAATCCTAAATGCAAGCTCTCAGCTACGTGGCTCGATCTGCGCAGTCAACTCGCTCGGTGTTATCACGACCAGAATCGCTGCATCTCATATCAACATCTCCTCGGTTCTTCGCACGAGGTTGAGGAATCCCATTTTAATGGTCAGTCCAGAATTAAAATTCCTGGACTGGCAGGAAATCTAGGAGGAAAGTTTTTTATACAAATTGGTTTTAAGCTGCTAATCTAGTAATATTGGAGAAATATGGAAAACAAATACAAGCTGATTTACAAGGTTGGGCAGAAACTGAAGTAGCTCCTGATAAGAGACAGGCACCTACACCACGGGGCTGACGTAAGTTATATTGTAGTTTGACGTAAGCTTTTTATGGTATTAAAAACTCCAAAATAATGTTTGTTTAATATCCTTGGAGAAATAATAATAATAATAATAATAATAATAATAATAATAATAATAATAATAATAATAATATATTTCGGACCATGATTCACAATTTGGAAGGGTTTCAAGTCGAAAGAACTGCAAAGATGGGAAGAGCTTGGACGGATGAACAAAAGAAACAGCATAGCGAGCTTATGAAACAGTACTGGAGGAAGAGGAAACTTTAGACAAAGATAAAAAATGAAATTGTAGCGTGATCCTCAGTGGTCAATTTGCAAATAAAACAATTATAAAATAAAACATATTACCTGGCTTTTCCCAGTTTAGTGTGGTAGGACCTTGATATGGATTTGGCGCAAATTTACGGCTCGATGCCCTTCCTGACGCCAAGTTTATGTGGAGGGAATTATTAGCTATTGCACACACACACACACACACACACACACACACACACACATACACACACACACACACACACACACACACACACACACGCACACACACACGCACACGCACACACACGCACACGCACGCACACACACACACACACACACACACACAGAGTCCCCAAGTCAGGGGAATTAACCGTACGAGTTAAAATCCTCGGTCTAGCCAGGAATCGAAGTCGGGGTCATCTTCACTGACTTGTGATCATCTGGTAGGAGCGTTATACAGTATATGAATGCTTGTAGAGCGGAAACGGATGTTCAAAACTAACAACCGGATCAGCAAATCGATACTTAACTGTCGTTTTAGCAAAATAATTAAGTGTAATGTCACCGAAATAATGTGGGTGTTCACGTGCTCCTGTACACGAGACGCTCCTGGGCAAATCCAAACATGCCTATTTTTACTCATGGAATTATTTAATTGTTATTGATTTTTGATCAATGATAGTTATACAGAGAGCCTTCCTGTGTCAATAAAAAATGTTTGAACAGTTGCACATTCAAAAGCTGCTGTCCAGTTGTTAATTTGCATTTTTCTTTCCTCCTGGAAGTCTAGATATGACGGACACGTTTGGTTTTGTCTGGACGCACTAGCGTAAAGAATGAAATCTTCACCACTTCACCACAAGGAAGTGAAACGCAAATCCTTGTTTGGAAATGTAGAGGTTTATATAAAAGCATGTAAAAATGAAGAACGTTTGAACTCTCGGTGTGTAACTTACAAGGAAACCCTTCTATCTGTAAATCTCCGATTTGATTGAGATTTGGAATAACGACTTCATAGGAATGCTTTATTCAGACATATCAAAATTAGATGCCCAGTCGTATATTTAGTATCTGTTTTGGGGTGTCAAAGTTTTGCTAATTTAAGCACCACATGGACAGGAGTGAGCGGCGGGGAGCAGGTAGTGGCAGGGAGGCCGGCCAGTTCATGTGTTATGCTCTCATTCGTTCTCTCTCGCACACGCATTGCTTAAATGAGCAAACTTTGACACCTCGAAACAGGCACTGAATATACGAATGGGCATCTAATTTTGATATGGCGGAATAAAACATTCCTACCGCAGTCCTTGCACCAAATCACAGTCAGATCGGAGATTTACAGTTGGAAGGGTTTCCTTGTTAGTAAACATAAAATTCATGTTACGAGACCAAGTATATTAGCACATAGTTCAACAATTTAATCTGAAATTTCTAACAAGGGGGAGTTGCGGAGTTGTCGACAATAATCTCGACGAAACTTTCAACTTAGACCGATAATTATCTCAAAGTAGTATGTGTGATGTATTACGTAGCTCCTGATGCAGTAATAGGAAACTGGGTTGGGGGCGCCTGTACTGCGATATACACTGACTTAGCAAATGTCATGGTATAGTCACCTAATAGCGTGTGGGGCCTCCTCTGGCCCTGCGAACTGCAGTGAGACGCCGTGGAAATGAGTCGACAAGTCCCTGGTAGTCCTCTGGACGCAGCTGACACCAAATCGTTTGCAGAGCGGCCGCCAATGCTAGTCTGTTCGTGGGTGCAGGATCCATGGCACGGAGCCTGCGTTCCAGGACATTCCAGATATGCTCGATAGGGATCATATTGGGGCTCCTGGGTGGCCATGGCAGTCGTTGGACCTCCGCTGCATGTTCCTGGAACCATTCCCGGGCGACGTGGGAGCGATGTGACGGCGCGTTATCATCTTGAAACACCGCAGAACCGTCTGGGCGCTGGTAGGCCAAAAATGGGTAGAGATGGTCTCCGAGCAGCTCAACATACCGCATACCATTCAAAGTCTCTTCCAAACAACTAGGGGGCCCATTCCATACCAGGAAAATGCACCCCAGACCATAACAGAGACACCAGCGCCCTGGACCTCACCTTCGAGGCAGCAGTGTCCATCCCTGGTGACTGGCGACAAATGCGCGCCGTTGTGCCCGATGACGTTGGTTTAACGGTGGCACCCGTATGCGGCGCCGCCTCCCATACCCCAAAGAACCCATGTTCCTGCGGATTGTCCACTGGGAGACGTGTCTAGTACGGTCTGTGTTGAATTGAGCCGTGATTTGTTGCACGGTTGCCCGTCTGTCACTACTGACAATCCGTCTCAGATGTCGCCGGTCATGGTCATCGAGGGTGGCTGGACGGCCGGTCGTTCGTCTGTTTTGGACGGTGACACCCGCATTCAACCATTCACGATACACACTGGACACAGTTGATCGTGTGAAGCCGAATTCCCGCACCACTTCCGAAATCGCACTTCTCATCCGTCGGGCACCGACCACCATACCCCGTTCAAACGGTGTCGGCTTACGACGACGTTCCATGTTACACCTGTCACATGCACAGCCACTGTTCACAAGGTCTCCTATACAACTGCTGCTGGCACAGGGGGCGTGTGGTGCGCAGACAACACACCTGCGCATCAGTGCTCCGCTATGCCATGACATTTGCTCAGTCAGTGTATACAACCTACTGTCAAATATTACTATTTACGATACTGTACCTCAAAAGCACACAACAGAATAATATAAAATATCAGAGGGAGTGGTCTGTGGAACGATTACTGCCAAAATTAAGAAGCGAAAGACACAATGTCAAAAAAAATATTAACCATTACTTGTATGTTCAAAAATAATATATTATGTTTATAAATTCGAAAGTACACAAGAAACCCATATGTTTAAGAGTTGTTTGTGTCAGTCTGAAACTGTTTCAGTCTCATGTAACGAATAACGCATAATGTGGTAACTGAGATAATATAATATGTAGAGCAGGACTGTCCAAACTTTTAATGTTCTGGGGCGCACTTGACGTTTGTCTATGGAGGCGCGGGCGTCGTTTGATAAATGCAATAATAATATAATTTCGTGTGGCTATTTCTAGCCTAGTGCAGCCCTTATAAGGCAGACCCTCCGATAAGGGTGGGCGGCATCTGCCATGTGTAGGTAACTGCGTGTTAGTGTGGTGGAGGATAGTGTTATGTGTGGTGTGTGAGTTGCAGGGATGTTGCAGCCCCCGAGTCACTGGAATTAACCAATGAAGGTTAAAATCCCCGACCCGGCCGGAAATCGAAACCGGGACCCCCTGAACCGAAGGCTAGTACGCTGACCATTCAGCCAACGAGTCGGACAATACAACAACAATAATAATAATAATAATAATAATAATAATAATAATAATAATAATAATAATAATAATAATAATAATAATAATAATAATAATAATAATAGAAAAACTTTAAGCTATTATTGAATGAATATTATACACACTGGGTACGTATATATTTACTGTGAAACGTGGCTTTGCATGTCCGCTGCAAGTTGAGGGAACAGTATTGCTTCTCCCCTTCACTATAAAAACTGTAGTTTCGTGACCATTTAATTACGATTACAATCAATGTATAAAATAACTACTACTAAAGTGTTTTCATTCCTCCCCTGGAGGGGGAGGCGGGCCTCTAAGATGTTGACGCCATCTCTCAGGCCGGGAGATTTGTTACGGTGAAGGAGATGCTTGGAGAAGGTGAAGGGGTTAGCGGCCGTGGTCTATATTAGGAACTATCCCGGCATTCGCCTTAGTGCAGGAGAATGGAAAACCATTCTCAGGACAGCCGACGCGTGGGGCCAGCCTTGTCCCGTCTCCGTATGCAGAGGCGTAGAGACACGGTAGAGCCGTGGCCATCGCTCGGTTGGCTGGTCAGCGTGCAGAGCTGTTGGACCACTGACCAGCCGTAGTCACTTATGGGCCGAGACCCACTCTGCATCTACCGACCCTATAAAATAATATTGCGAATTAATAACTGATGCACAGTTTCGCAGTTAATATAAATAAAAATAAAAACTGAGTACGTGAAAATTCAATTCTTCATTGAAAAAGTACAGTTGAAATCTGTAAGCTAAAGGGTGGAGCAAATCAAATGCGCTTATAGTTAACTAGCATACAGATCCTTGTCACGATACAATCCGAATTGAAGCCATGTGCGCATAAACGGGCTAACCCTCAGAAATTTTTGAGATATGTGCAGCTATCCCTTTGTTGGGACAGGAACTAACTATTAATTAATGGTTAACTACAATTACATCAGACCGTAATCCAGAAAAAATATGACGGACATCGGTGGGCGACATGAGAAGTTAAGGGGAAGACAACGTGTTTTTTCCGAGTCACCTAAAAAAAATCATAAGTCGAACGTCATGAAATGCAACTCATTAACTCAAAATATGAATAATTGTGCACCAGAAGCAACGTTATCACGTGATTCTATTGCAAATCTAAGTTTAATTTCAATGGGAAAATAACGAAGGAAGAATTATTATTTTATCAACGTCAGGTTGAACACACACACACACACACACACACACACACACACACACACACACACACACACACACACACACACACACACACACACACTGTAAAAATATTTCATGTATGAAACTCCAACAGCAAATAAGATAAATAGGTATCAACGAAAAACTTTACATGAAATAACATGCATCATCATTAACCACATCCCATTATGTAAAAACATACAAACAAACACATTTCTCGAAAAAACATTCAACTCTCCAAAATTCACCTGAATTGTTGAGTAGATACAGTGATATTTGTATGATACTCGTGAACATCTAAAGCTCTAGTCACCTTAAAACTCACCGGAATTGACGGCATACCATCTTCTTGTAATTTATAGAAAAGGGAGGTAATCCTCATTTCAACTCACGTGAAGGGGGTTAGGTTTCGTTTACGTACCTCCGTTGTAAAACACTGAAAATTATTCAATTGCATCATTCTTGTACCCGTTTAAAATGATCTTCATATCTCAGTCGTAACTCTGGGTCACGATTTTTCGGATTTTTCCGAGACATATAATTTTGTAGTTAGGTACGTTGGCTGATTTGGGAAAATGTTAGGATAGGCATAATTAGGTAATTAGGCACAATTAGGTTTGCGTGGCACCCGAACTGGATAAACACCTTTTACGGGTTTAATACCTTCTCTAACAATAAATTTGATATCAAAATGATTACTGCACACAACACTAGTATCACTTGGTTCGATGTTTTCCCTATGAATGCACCTAACCAATTTACCTTAACATTAGGTCTTTTGAAAATATGAACACTGAAGCTTTTGCTCTGCCCCTGTAATTGGACTTTCATCCAGACACTCAGTACTATGCCCATCCCGCGTCCAGGATACCTGACGTGAAGATATCCCAACTAGATCTCAGGGTTCATTATTTTCGTAAAGATTTTATCGTGGGATTCAAACAACACTGATACGCTATGTAAATCTATCTATAATCGGAATTAATCGGAATGGGATCTGAAGTATCATGACATTGCCAGAAAATGGATAATTCTACAGCTTGAATCTAAGTTGATCTTTGTTACTATGGAAAACATCAATAACACATCGTTTTAAACTTAATTAATGTCATTTATTCAAGAAAGTAATAATTAAGTGGATGAGAAAGATAAAACGTGAGAATTAAGTTTAAAATTTTATTAATATTCATTCTTCTCATATGTAATAAACATTTGTGCTCATATAATTGGCATCAGTCATGTTATTTGGCTTCTTGCTTCTCCTATCTTTTACTATTTTATAATATATCATAATTGAAATGGATTATTAATTATATCCATTTATATATAAATATATATATATAAATTGCACTTTGACGTGGGAAATTATTGGTTGTATCAATCTAAAGGATCCTTCTGTACATTATCATATCGCTTGTTGTTCAAGAATCACCTAAATCGCAACATGTTTCCTTATTTTACATTAGTTTTCATTAATTTTGTTTAGGACAAGTTTTGTTAACACAAGATTGATATTTGATTTAGTAGCATTTCAATGTAAAATTCTGAAAAAGATAGGTTTTCCACTCGACAGCATAAATCTGCTTCTATTCAAGTAAAAGCTACTATGTTAACCATCATCATACTTTATATCAATTCATTTTAACGTAAATAATAATTGGGTGTGTCTAACAGGAAGATAAATTTCTCAAATGAGACCAAATATATTAATAAATGACCTAAAATGCGAGTTATTCTAATTATCTTGCCTAGGGAAATTCATTTTTGAAGACACTATGTAGTATCTACTCTCAATTATATTAATCACACAATATGATAGTAATTATTAGGGCTCGGATGTTTAAGACCTAAAAATAGCCCAAATAAGCAAGCAAATATGACCTCAAAAGTGGAGAAATATGACCTCAAAAATGACGAAATATGACCTCAAAAGTGATGAAATATGACCCGAAAATGATTAATCTAAATATGGTCATTTTAAAATAAGTTATCAATCGAAATGGCAATTTCTTTGATACATATTTGTTAACTAAATTTTTTCTTACTTTCATATTAATTTTCTGGGTCGCCATAAGACATATCTGTGTCGATGCGGCGTAAAGTCACTAGCTAAAAAAATCTGAGTATTCACTTATCAAGCATTTGTGAATACATACCTGTAAAGTTCTAAATTCGCTAAGATTATCATATCACACAATATTTTAAAAGTCAAGACATGTTTGCACCCTACATTGGTGGTTTGAAATACGAGAAAAATAGAAATCAATCTATTTTTAAATATTTTTGAACGCTTAAGTCTAGATTTCATTAATATTACTCAAATGAGTTAACGTTTAAATTGAGCACCACGAAATTAAGCAGGTGTCTTTCAATACATTATGGTAGGGCGGCAGGGCACATAGTGCAAACTCGCATACCTTTTTCATTCATGGAACTGAGTGTATGACAAGATTCATACTCAATGCATAAGGTGCGAAACACCCGATTATCACTTAACACATTATTGTAAGAAGAGAAGCTCCTTTTTACGACACAAGACGTTATTAGTGCATATTTAAATAATGTTAGATCACTGCTGTCAAGAATGCTTCATCATGAAATGTACTGGTACCTTCTCGTCTAAGAACATCATTAATCTTGCACACACAGCGAAAAGTGTCATTTCGATTAAGCACGTTTTAAAGTTTCCGTTTTACACTGTCGCCAAGTATTCCATGTGATTGATGTACTGGAAGTTCAACACTTCTCAAAACTTCAATACGTGCATGAATTTCTAAGCTAGCAGCTTCTAAACGAGGAATTGCCCTCGATATAATTCCAAAATTAGACTTAATATATGCCAGACTTTCTGACAAACTGTTAGAAAACAATCCTGCGCAATCTTGATAGAAGAGGCAGAGTATTCTACTTGTATTAGCTGCAGATGTGATACCGAGAAACAGTTTTGTGAATACTAGTTCGTATTTGGTAAGTTGAAGGTAATTTTGCACAGCTACAGCTGTCGTCAAAGCGCCGAAACATGACCAAAATATGACGTTTATATGAAAATAACTCAAAATATGACCTTATGACAAAAAAGCCAGAATATGCATTTATATGACAAATAAAAATCACTTAACTGTGACGATAATCACCTGATTTTCACCAAAATCCAAATATGCAAGAAAATAGAGACAAAGAAAAAAATATGACTTTTCCTAAACATCCGAGACCTAGTAATTATGCAAGTTAATCTCCGTTATGCCATCATTATTTGGAAAAAATTGAATTTTGAAATAATAAGTTTAAATATCCAAGTGCATAGCCAACTATTCTTATAAGAATTCCTTTTTGATGATCTCGACCTTCAGTGACATTTCATAAGTAGGCCTATATGTATGTATAACCGTGTCACCATTACTCTAGGAAATGGATTCTCAGACAATATACCGCTACTGTATAATAAACATATATGATCCTGCTGTGCATCAATTTTAGTTTCCTTACTCTTCAAATAAATCATTTATCTCATATCTCGTCGTAGTATTAGGCCTACATAATTATTCATTCAACAAATTCTTCATTCACAACATATAACATTGTTATGTTTTCATCATAACTCATTTTACCTTATATCACTTAATATACCTTCATATATTTCAACTCTGTATATATCTTATCCGACGGTGAAATAACCTTATTTCCATTTACTCGCAGTATCAGACCAATATCCTATCAAATAACGTTAACATGTTTTCAATATGTCATTATCTCCATATTTAATGCATATCCTAATTTATTACGGTAACATATAACCTATACACATCGCAATATCACTTGGCATTGCATATCGAAGATCCTAAATTTATCCTTCTCATTAACATTTCACAGATGGTACAGTATAACATGGCTAATTGGGATTATTTGTTTTCATTAGAACACCATTAACACTTTATTACACTTCCTAACTTGGGTTTGTCTTATATTTGGTGAAGACTACCTGTTCCCTTATATCATTGGCATAAATAATCACTCGCGAGAATATAATGTAATTTAAGTCGTTCTGAAGACTCTGAACACATATCTATCAATGTAGGGTTTAACTACAGACATCCTAATCTTGTTATTATTTATTTATCTATACACATGATTTTAGAAAAACTTATCTTTTTCCGACGCTTTCCGGAATTATATTTATCATTATTTTTGGTCATCCTCTACAGCTCTGGATTCATTCTGCTTGGACAGCATAGTTGGTGTCTTTGTGGGCCAGGGGTCATCTCAGCCATGTTGGTCCAGTTCGGTATCATCCATACAGTCGACTCCCAATCTTCTCAGTAAACAATGGTTTCCTTCAAAATCTCGAGTGAGAATATTGAATACAATAATGAGATCAGCTGTGACATTATAACAGTTTTAAAGCCTTCTAACATGAATTATATAATTGGGTTCCACTTAATATAACTTCGTATAATAGCAATGTTTCTATTAGATCTCCAATATACCGAGCTCGATAGCTGCAGTCGTTTAAGTGCGGCCAGTATCCAGTATTCGGGAGATAGTGGGTTCGAGCCCCACTGTCGGCAGCCCTGAAGATGGTTTTCCATGGTTTTCCATTTTCACACCAGGCAAATGCTGGGGCTGTACCTTAATAAGGCCACGGACGCTTCCTTCCCACTCCTAGCCCTTTCCTGTCCATCGTCGCCGTAAGACCTATATGTGTCGGTGCTACGTAAAGCAACTTGCAAAAAAAATCCCCAATATGTTTGCAGATATTTCAATTCGTTATAATAAAGAATGGCTTTAATAGTTGTTTATCGTATCTAGTACGGTATAGTGAATATTATTTCTTGAAATCAGGGCATTGCCGTTGCTCTTCTTGTTTGCCGCTGCGAATCAGTTTATGTGGCGAATTTTATTACTTTATGCGTATTTGTTAAATATATCTTCTTGTGCTGTAGGCTTGTATATGTCCTATACATGGCTTTTCTTATTTCCTTTAGTGTTTCTAAGAATTTGACGCAATTTTACTTCTTCTTCAGAATACGTCCATGTACTTGAGTTAGGCTTTCATTTGTATTTTTTAAACAGTGTCGTCCTTAACAATTCGAATATCTATTTTGTCAAGGTCACTGCCACCACGATTTTATACATTCCGACTTTGCGTTACTCTCAATTCCTTGACATCTTATGTAATTTATTCATTACTAGTTATCACGCCCGTCTTAATTCAATTGAGCTTGATTGCTGGAATAGTGGAATGGCACAATAAGCTAAGTCTTTATCTACAAAAATAATCTTTTATCATCACAGTTACGGGTGACATATTTACACAAAGGCTGGCTGCACGCATTTGGTTACATCTCTTGTAGCGTTAGACCATTTTTGCACTTCAACCTTGGCAAACATACAATCTATATGATTAAGCTATAAACATACTGCAAAGCAACTCAGAAGAACATGAGGACAATAACCTTATCGTTATCACCACCGGAATTGTTCGAATAAATACGCTTTTTAAGTACAAACAGCTTCTTACGGCACTGAAACAGACTCTATAGCCTTTTAAAGGTTATAAATAAGTATATTTTTCGATTAATAATATTCAAATTTCCATACATATTTGGTAACAACAAGAATTTCACTAATCAAAACAAACACAAACCATTATGGACAGTTTCGATAAGTTGCTTAAGGTCTGAGGTATTGCAGTTGGTCTTGGTTAAACATCAGAGAAATTTGTGGTGGGTAAATAAACTCCTGCTTGTTTGCCAAGGTTGAACGGCGGAGTGCAAAAATGGTCTAACCCTACAAGAGATGTAACCAAATGCGCGCAGCCAACCTTTGTGTAAATATGTCATCCGTAACTGTGATGATAAAAGGTGATTCTTGTAGATAAAGACTTAGGTTATTGGTAGAGGTTAGTTATTTTAGGAGAATAAGATTATTAGGAAAACTAAACATTGCTTGAAAAATGCAGCATTCCATTGCGCTCTCCAATGCTGAAGTTCACGACGAGCTTGTAAACAAGAAAATGATGGCGGTAAACAGTAGGGAGTACGTGAGTCACGGTGAAGAAAGTGAAGATACTTGTGGAGATTATTGTAAAAGTAAAAAGTTTAAATGGCGTACAGAAATAGTGGCGAGGGACACACCACGCACAGAGGTGACGTTATTCCGAAGAAAGCTACCGGTGCCGCGTGTTCATGCCCACGGAAGTGAAATAACCGCGAACAACGTTTTGTGGAATTTTAATAATGGGGAATCATGATTTACAGAATATCTATATATGTGGCTGTGTGGATATTGGTGGTATTAGACGTAGGTACTCAGGTGTAGGAGACGTTTCAGACCTCTTCAGTCAAGGAAAATTTAGTAGCAAAGCCGAAAATCGAACCCAGAAGTTCAGAATTGTCAGTCCACTACTACGTTTATTATACTTACGATTAAATAATATGAAACTTGAAAATAGTATCGCTATATTAACGTTTGTAAATTATTTATTGACTTTGTAATATGCTGTATTCTCTGTCACACAAACTGCCAATCGCAAAATTGATTAATTGCGTTTTTTGTTAATACAGTATCATAATTTTCATTGCTGTGCCCTTGAATCTTGCTAATAAAATACTTTGAGGTGTGTGATTTTACCCCAATAGAAAACAGATACTGCATAAGTAATCTATATATATAAAATTGGATGTTGGTATGTTTGAAGCTAATAGACTCAAAAACTACTGGACCGATATCGCTGAAATTTTCACAGTTTGTTCTTATTACATCTGAGGGGGATTATGAAGTGGTTTGAACGAAATCTGATTGGTAGTTCGGCACTAAGGGGTGAAAAATAAAATAGGGGAAGATAAGCAAACCGCAAGACAAGTACAATCAGCGGGTTGCCTACCCAGGAGTATGTGAAGATTATGATGTGTTCCTTAAAACTTATTTCTGCTTTTATCTGGAAAAATTACTGTAGGGGCAAGAAGCCCCTAGCACCTTCAAAAGAACGGGGTGAAACTTAAAAATCCGAAAATGACGATATTAGTGACGAATTCATATTCTTTGGGGTAGCTGAGATGAACTGTGACTCCGAATGCCGTTTAAGTCAAAGTTCGTTTCCAACCAGTATGGTAAACATATGACTTACTGTTTGGGAAAGAAAACTGTAGGGTAAGACACACATACGGGCGGGATCGTATAACTGAAGATGTTATAGACGTTAAAATTGGTATTTGGAAATCTTCTTTAAAAATAAACACATTTTTTTATTTTTGGAAAATCCATAAACTATATTATGGGTATTAAATGTTCATAAAATTATTGAAATCGGCAGGAAAAACAATATGAGTTATCTGACCTATTTCTAAGGAATGCTGTGGAGCAGCGCACGGGTCCACTAGTACTAATATATTTTTGTCACAAACGCAGAGCCTTAATTTTCTCATTTCCAAGAAAATGAGGATTAGACCATTTTTGCGCACATGGCTTCAATTCAACTGAGGACTCCGTGAAACTACTTGTTCCACGGCCGTCAACAGCAGATCCAAGAATGCTGAGAAGAAACGATTTATGAAGCATTCACAATGCGATCTTTTCTTGAAAGGTGTTCTAACTAGGAAATCGATGGCCTAGAGCCCTAGATTGAATACCTCGTATCTCAAAAAGTTCTTCCTATCCATTATTTCCCTTAAGACTGGTCACGCCTCTCAGCCACACATGTTTATTGGGTTTATTTTCCTATGCTGATGCGTAAAGGAAAATGAACCTTATAAAAATTATACTCTAGGAGTTAGTAAATACGTCACGCAGACATACTTTCCCATAGTACGGTACGATTGGTTCATTTTCCTTCACACGGCGGCATAGGAATAAAGAACACAACGAACATTGTTCTGATGGACTGCATATTCATGTGTGGCTGGGAGGCGTAACCAGTCTTAAGGGAAATAATGGATAGGAAGAACTTTCTGAGATACGAGGTTTTCATTCTAGGCCATCGAAATGTCAAATGTCAACATAATCACCTCATCCTCCCAGCCTTTCTTTATAAAGCCTGACACTCAACAGATAACAGGGATTAAAATTTACAGAACTGCAGAACTGTCACAAAATGCACGGTGTACTTCAAACGTATACAGCATCTGAGAGAGTAGGCCTATTCTGAAATATCAAGAGAGTGTGATCTGTGGAACGAATACTGATAAAACTAAGAAGAGGAAGAGGTGAAACACAATTGTGAGAATGTCAGGGAACAAATAACCATTACTTGTATGTAAAATAATAATCCTAAACTCTTAGCTACGGTTAAAATTGGTACAATTATTAAATCTGAGTTCGTGGGGCACCTCGGCACCGCGTTGGACAGGCTTGATGTAGAGGGTTTCACTACTCCAGACGGCAACGACAACCATGTGGACAGAATGGGAAGGTGGTGGGGACTATTGTTTGAAGAGGAAGTACAACTAGACAACCATCCGCTCTTAACAATCGGTACGTTGGAAGGGATCCGATACTTCGGGTATACAGGTATTGGAGAAAAAGTTAACAATGTTACTTGATTTATGTCTCACTAACTACTTTTACGGTTTTCGGAGACGCCGAGGTGCCGGAATTTAGTCCCGCAGGAGTTCTTTTACGTGCCAGTAAATATACCGACACGAAGCTGACGTATTTGAGCACCTTCAAATACCACCGGACTGAGCCAGGATCGAACCTGCCAAGTTGGGTTCAGAAGGCCAGCGCCTCAACCGTCTGAGCTACCCAGCCCGACCTGAAGAAAAAGAAGGGCCACGAAGGGCATGACATAAAAGAGAGGCCGGGCTAAGTGACTCAGACGGTTTAGGCGCTGGCCTTCTGACCCAACTTGGCAGGTTCGATCCTGGCTCAGTTCGATGATTGAAGGTGCTTGTGTCAGTAGTTTTACTGGCACGTAAAAGAACTCCTGCGAGACAAAACTTCGGCACCTTGGTGACTCCGAAAACCGTCAAAAAGTAGTTAGTGGGACGTGAAAACAATAACAATAATATTATTATTAAAATGAAAGGCCCCTTAGGCCTCGTAAATATAATAAAGTTTGGTCGGAAGAGAACAAGAGTTTAACAAGAAAGGTAGAATAAGGAAGTGAAAGTGAGCAGCCTGACACAAGTAAGTGGAGGCAATGCCAGACTCAGAGAGGAGGACCATGGCCACCAACCCAATCTCCCAAGTTGTGAGACCCTCTTTCAGTCACATATTAAGGCAGGCAGGGGTTACCATGGATGTATCCTACCACCTACATTCACAGGGTGATCGATACACTGACTGTTAAAGACTAACATAAGGGATATTTTAGTGTACCTAGAGGTTGGCTCTGCCGTAAACCGCACAATTTGTAGGCGTGCAGATGTTTCCCTCTTGTTCGAATGCAACGGGTGGTTGTGAACGTAATATTATTCGCATGTTGCCTTGGACTCGTCAACATTCTATCCTTGTCAGTTTCGTCGAAAATGTCGTCAGCAACTACACAACTCTCCCTTATAAGTAATTTTGAGCGTTGAATTCGCTAAAATATCGACTTTTGCGGTTCTTAGATTTCAGACTTTCCATGAAGGTGTTCCAGAGGACAATGTAATGTGTGAACAAATGGTTTTACCTTATAATCGTTCCACTCTTTCAAATCTTCGTCAGAATAAAAAGTAGTGTCAGCCATAACCGTCACTGCTAACAACATCAGGAGCAGCCTCATGATCTTCCACCGTTGCTCTGTAACCAGAAATAATATCTAGAATGTTCGTATGTCTGCCTCCAAGCAGGGTGTATTTAATCGGTACGTTGGGAGAGATGCAATACTTCGGGAATACAGGTATCGAAAGAAAGGAAGGGCCACAAAGGGCATGAAAATGAAAGACCTCTAGGGTTTTAGATGAAAAAATGAAATGGCGTATGGCTTTTAGTGCCGGGAGTGTCCGAGGACATGTTCGGCTCGCCAGGTGCAGTTAGGGTTTTAGATAATTCCGAAGAACCCATGCCCGGAAACGTACTGTTTCCCCGCTACAAATAAAACCCACCAAGCGTTTTAATTTCCCGCTTATGAGTAGCGGAGTACATACGTTGTTGTTGCAGTGCTTCTGCATCCACTTACAAGAACGACTCGACATGGCGACCTCCCACTTCGATAGAAAAATTGTACCTGTGAATCACGTTCCCGTATACTCGCTCACAAACTCCCGGTAGTAAAACAACTGCCACTGCCATAAGCCGCGCAACCTGGTCTCGTAAATCCGACTCTTCTTAAGTCCTCAAAGTGTGTAATATTATTTAGATACATGTTGTATTTGAACCCTGCAGCCTAGCAAACTATCTGAAGATCGCAGGAGAATGTTCTTTTCAGACAAGTGTTTTGGTAACAGTGACTATGTTTCACTATACTGTACAAACATCTGATAGTACGATGATGCGAACAAAACAAGAGTCGGCTCTAATTCCCAATGCGTGAGTTCTAAGTTGGGTTGAGGTGCCTTATGCCTTATACTTCAAGCCTAGTGATGGACGATTTGTTAAGAGGTTTACATTTTAGAGATTGGTTCAACATCAAGGGCACGACACGTACAATTCGTTTTGAACAATTACAAATCTATGTTCTACAAATTTTTGTAGTGCATAAGCTGTATGAAGTGTAACTTTTTAGAAACTGCAAACAATGAAACGAAAATACATTATCTACCAAACATTATATTTTACAAATAAACACGAATTTGTTTCTTACCTAAGTAATAACAACTTCAATATTTTCAAGCAAGTACTAAATAAATCTAACAAGGAAACATCGGCAATGGGTTAGTCGCCGATCGAGATGAAACTTGGAAAACACATTGAGGTACACGTAAAAATGATGTCGGCATCAATTTTGGGTGCCAACATTCATTAGAGCGTTAACCACGGGGCCTAAAATTTGCGACATTTCAAATTCCGCGCGATCAGCGATGAATACCTGCTGGCCAATGCTAAGCTGGCACACTGCGTACTTGGAGACACGCCTCTGCACCTCCTCCCCTCCACGCTCCAATTGGTTCGCCACCGCACGTTTCCCTTCTCCCCGCGCTTGCCGGCTGCGGTGGCGAACCAATTGGAGCGTGGAGGTGCAGAGGCGTGTCTCCAAGTACGCAGTGTGCCAGCTTAGCATTGGCCAGCAGGTATTCATCGCTGATCGCTCGGAATTTGAAATGTCGCAACTTTTATGCCCCGTAGTTAACGCCCTAATGAACATTGGCACCCAAAATTGATGCCAACATCGTTTTTACGTGTACCTCCATGTGTTTTCCAAGTTTCATCGCGATCGGCGACTAACCCATTGCCGATGTTCCCTTGTAAGTGTTGATTTTATTGCGTATAAGACCGTCAAATTATATAACAAAAACTGCATGTAATTATTTACACCACCGTAAAAATTGCATTATTTTTGATACAAAATCATATGAAAAAATAAAAACAACAAAAAATAAAAATGTAATGGCTCACCATGAAGGAACCATCGCAGGGGCACGTAAGCAGGTACAAATACTGGACGTGATAGTAGGCCTTTCAAGAAAATATATCCAAATATTCTGCCACACCAAGCATTCATCACACGGTAACAAATACTTGCAGGATGTATTTGTACTCTGCTCGACCACCCGTAGCACTGAGAGAGGTGGTGATACTGTTGGGCATGGAGGTATATAGAAGTCACCAACAAATCTGCCATAGTTACCGCCGGACAAAGTTGCCGTTCAATCTGGTCCTAAACGTTCTCGATGGGTCTAAAGACCTTGTTGAATAAGAAAGCAAGCTGACATCACGAAGGCAGGTCAGAGATACCCAGTTGTGTGAGGCTGGCTTGTCATGTTGGAAAATGGGATGTTAGATCTGAACCAGGAAGGGAGGTACACATGATCGCACAGTATCCTAAACTACTACTACTAAAATGTTTTCATTCCTCCCCTGAAGGGGGAGGCGGGCTTCTTAGACGGTGACGTCGGAGATTTGTGACGGTGAAGGAGATGCACGGAGAATGTGAGGGTTTGGCGGCCGTGGCCTATGCTAGGAACTGTTTCGTCATTCGTCTTAGTGCAGGAGAATGAAAAACCACGGAAAACCATTCTCAGGACAGCCGACGGTTGGGGCCAGCCGTGAGGTCCAGCCCTGTCCCATCTCCCGAATGCAAAGGCGTAGAGCCACGGTAGAGCCGTGACCACTTCTCCTCTGTTCGGTTGACCGGTCAGAGTGCAGAGCTGTTGGACCACGGACCAGCCGTGACCACTTACGGGCCAAGACTCACTCTGCATCTATCGACGGTATCCTAAACGTGTCACTGCGTTGTCAGTATATCTTCAGCGACTACCAGTGGCGAGCGGGAATCGTAAGAAATAGCACCCCACACCATATCTGTTAATAATGATATTTTGTTATTTTTATTTTATTATTATTTAAATAAGCATATGTTTAAGTATATAAAATATTAGTCCTTGTATTCTATTCCACTATCTTATGATTACATTTATCAAATCGAATATAAACATTTGGAAGAGTACTTTATATTCGGACATAGCTATGTGGTCGTCAGTTTTAAACGGCTCGTGCTATGCTTTGTCTGAACACGCTTAACCTGCTTCTAAACTTTCATGCTTGTACTGGTATCATTTTGGCTTGACATAATAGACTTAGAAGGTCATTTTCAAGAAAATTGATCAATATGACATTATTTTTCTTATTAAGTTTATCTGAAATATGTGTATTACTTACCTCTTTCTGATTACATCGCTGCCGAACTTAGTGTGATCACTGAGGTCTGAAATACTAGTCTTTCAAAGGTCTACATGGAGGAGAAAGCTAGCATGTCAGTTGGTTAGCCATGAACAAATTTCTAATTAAAACCTACAGGAGCGTAATGCAACCAAACGCGTAGTACATAAGAGACAAATAATATGTGACATCGTACATAAACGAAATCTTAATTTATCAAATTATATGTTCTCTTTCCCGTTTCCTATCCCTAAAATAGACACTCTACGTCTTCTGAAGAATTACTGGAATACCCTTTCTCTCCGAGCTGAGTTTCGTTTCCATGGTTCTGTGCCAGAAGTTTCCATAGATATGTATGCTACAATTGAGCTCTTCCTGCGTGAAACGAGATACAGTTTCTGTAGAATATTTTTTGCTAGTGGCTTTACGTCGTACCGACACAGATAGGTGTTATGGCAACGATGGGATAGGAAAGGGCTAGGATTTGGAAGGAAGTGGCCGTGGCCTTAATTTAGGTACAATCCCGGCATTTGCCTGGTGTGAAAATCGGAAAATACGGAAAACCATCTTCAGGGCTGCCGACAATGGAATTTGAACCCACTATCTCCCGGATGCAAGCTCACAGCTGCGCGCTCCTAACCGCACGGCCAAGGGTTCCGGGTTCGATTCTTCTGACGCGGAGACTGGATGTGTGTGTTTGTCCCAACACTTTCCTCTTCATATTCAGTCAAAAAGCACACTGCCAACCACCACAAAAAAAAAAACACGCAATAGTGATTACATCCTTCATAAAGGGTTGGCGTCAGGAAGGGCATCCAGCCGTAAAACAGGGCCGAATAAACATGTGTGACACCGTTCGCGCCCGCGATCCCGCAGATGTGGGATAAGTGGAGGAAGAAGAATGTGACCAAAAATGATGAAATAAAAAATAAATACGCTTCACTGTAACTAAATACATACTGCATTTGTATGGATAAGCTGGTGGGAATGACCTCATCATTTGTGGATATGTGCGCAAGGTGAATCCTTTAGTTTTTTCCTGCCAGAAGTTCTTTGCATCTATCAGTGAAGCAGCATATAGTTAGCCGTGTGATAAGTGTCCCTTGATAAGTTTCAACACCGAAATAAGGAAGAAAATAATGGAGTGAGTTTAAATAAACTAAGAAACAAAATCAGAAAAAAAATATACACGGAGGCGTGGCAACAATAAAAATAATTTAAACTGTTAGTTTAAATTTTTAAACAGCCTAGTGTCAGTAGAGTTACTGACACGTGAAAGAACTCCTGAGGGACTAAATTCCGGCACCTCGGCGTCTCCGAAAACCGTAAAAGTAGTTAGTGGGACGTAAAGCCAATAACATTAACATTTTTAAATGCATAGCTTTGCAATAACATGTAGCAGATGATGAATGAAAATAACACAACTATTCTGTGCTGCCCATATGTTATTTGTTTTGTAAGTTTATTCAGCTCTTTTATGAGGAAACGGCTTTTGTTTTTTAACAGTTTTATATTAGCCTTAGAGTGATTGAGTGTCATTTCAGTGATTTGTTTGATAAGTTTGCTGTGTTCATGGCTACATCCGTAGGACTCTCGTTGTTTACATCGTCGCGTGAATTATTGGGTTATAAAGTGCATATTTTGATCAGTTTTGGTAGTCCTGGGAAGATAATTTGTAATCGTGTGATTTATTAGTGTTGGTGAGGGTTTATATATTTTTGTTTCTTTACAGTACAATATGTTCGTTTACTGAAATAAAATAGGTATCAAGTTTTGAAATTGTGAAGTTTTTTAGTTTCTGTTTTTAATTAATATCCTTGTACGGTAGTAAACACTGAATGTTAGGGGACGCACAAAGTCTCTAGGCTAGAATGTGGCCAGTGAAGAAATTTTGTGTAAAGCATTTAGAAGGAATACACACTGTTGGAAGATCAAAAGAATGCGCATGCCCGGCGAGGCATGGGGCGAAGGGGTTTTCACCAGCAGAGCCAGTGACGCAATGGTTACCATAGCAACTGTGCTAATATCCAGGCGACTTTATATTATCTTCTACTGGCAGCTCGCCACTCTTGTCAGTTGTCATCCGGAAAACTGCAAAGTGAGTCAATGTTTTCGCGTAGCAGATACGAGTAGATAAGAGCTGATCTGTCTGGGCAGAACAGGAAGTTCGTATTTGCAGGCCACATTCCTCATTCTTGCATTCTTCTCATCTCTACACAGTATCAGACACCAGAGATCTGAAGGAAAAATATAGCAACCTGGGGTAGGAGGAAATACATGCACTTAATTCTGAAGACCCTGGGCTACGCCATTTTTGGAACGGAAAGGGGGCATCCCACATTGCTTATGGGCTAATAACCTGAGACTCTGAAATCCTATTATTCCAGAAACGGACACACAGAGAAGCTCCGATCCATCATGATGACTTTCGATATGAGGAAGATAACACAAGTTGGATGCTGGAGTATGCGTACAATGTGGGAGACAGGTAGACCAAGGGAGGTCGCGGAGAAGAGAAGAGGTACCAAATGAGTTTGAGTGAAATCCGACGGACTGAGATTGGTGAGGTTAGGGTCCAAGATGAAGAAACACACCTTTGTTTTACTCAGGAAGAGAAGAGGGCAATGATCACAATGAGGGAGCTGGCATTTTCGTGTCAAACTGCACCAGCAACCAGTATCGAACCGCATTTTCACCGCAGGGTTCAAGACCAGAATACGTCTTGTCAGCATGTTTCAATGCTACAATCTTATTGAGGCATCAGATAAAACCATCAAGGACCCGTTTCATGAGTAGTTAAAATCCACACTGAGGAAGGACACCATCATGCTCATGGGAGATCCGAACTCAAAGGTCGGAAGCGACAATTTTGACATTAGAAAGATCATTGGGGAGTATGGTCTGAGGATGATGAACGGTAATGGGAAGTGGTTTGCTGACCTCTGTGGAGATTCAGATCTAGTAATTGGAAGTGCATTATTCCCGCTGAAAGACTGTCAAGAGGTAACAGGGTATTTCCGGACAAGAAGACCAAGAAACAGATTGACCACATTGCTATAAGTCGGAAATGGAGAGGATCCTTGCTGGATGTGAGGCACAAAAGATGCGTTGACGTAAGCGGCTACCAATTTTATGTTATCCAGTAAAAGGCTGGACATCGCAGCAATGAAGAAAGGCGCAGGGCAGAAAGAAACAGGAGGTTTGACGTAGTCAAGTCGAAGTCAGCTGAAACGAAGACCTATTTAGGTTCGCCTTCAAGAACCGCGTAGAAGATCTAGAACCAGGTGAACTACAAGCTCTGAATGAAGGATGGATTAAATCCATCACTGATACCAATGGGCCGAGCTCGGTATCTGCAGTTGCTTAAGTGAGGTCAATATCCAGTATTCGGGAGAATAGTGGGTTTGAACGCCACTGTTGGCAGCCCTGAAGATGGTATTCCGTGGTTTTCCATTTTCACACGAGGCAAATGCTGGGGTTGTACCTTAATTAAGGCCACGGCCGCTTCCATCCCACTCCTAGTCCTAACCCATCGTCGCCATAAGACCTATCTGCGTCGGTGCGATGTAAATCAACTTGTAAAAATAAAAAAAATCCTGTGGATTCGTGCATCGAGGCCTAAGGATTCTTTTATAATTCACGCTCTCCACCGCCGTCCCATTTGTTTTATCAATACCTTAATTCTTCGAAGAGACGGACCATTCTGTTTTTTCCTTTGTGATTAGTGTCTAGATCTCCATCCTGGCGTGCTGCACTTACACTGGAAGAATCTGGGTTCTCCATCACGAACGCCTGGTTACATCAATGGCAACAGTCTTCTGTTCCCAATCAACATCTTGTGACCCTACCTCATGTTCAACCTCCCGGATTCCATCTACCCAGACGTCAATGGAGGACTATAAACAGGATTAGAGTCAATCAAGGAAAATGCGGCTATACTCTTTATAAATGGGGCTGGCAGAAGTCTCCTGGGTGTGATTGTGGAGCTACCTCACAGACCATCTACCATGTAATTGTCGAGTGTCCACAGAGAGCATTTCAAGGTCCTTTGGAGGACATTCATAACGCAACTGAGGAGGCCTTAAAATGGATCAATGGACTTGATTTGGAACTATAGGCTTCTGTTTGTATACATTGTGTATATATTGCATACTTATTTATATAATCTTTCTGTGTACATCATACGATAAATAAATAAATAATAGTGTCAATATAGGATGCTTGCCCAGTTGTACTTCCACTTTAAATAGTAATCACCACCACTACCACCACTTATGACACTATCAACAATAATAGTAATGTTATTTTTTAAGTCCCACTAACTGCTTTTACTGTTTTAGGAGACGCCGAGGTGTCGGAATTTATTCCCGCAGGAGTTCTTTTACTAACCAGTAAATCTACCGACGCTAGGCTGATTGTATTTGAGCACCTTCAAATACCACCGGACTGAGTCAGGATCGAACCTGCTAAGTTGGGGTCAAAAAGCCTCAACCGTCTGAACCACTCAGCCCGGCTCAACAACAATATTGCAGTTGTCGACAGTACCTGACATTTTCTGAGATGCGCTTGTACTGTAATGGTGCCCTTTTCGTCAGTAGTTTTACAGAAGGGTATATCTTGATCTTCCTCAACGTCGTACTCACATGTATTTGGGAATAAAATGTGCTAAGCTGCTAAAAAGGAAATGGTCTTGTATGCCGTAGATAACATGTATTAGATAGTTACTTTATCACCGACTTAGACTTGGCTGAAGTTCGCGATTGATACGGAATTTTTATCTATCAGATGCAATACTTAAAAATTTCGTTCACAGATAATTCATGGCACTCAGTAACTGATACCATCATTGCTTTCCACTCTCTCACGTTTTATCAAGCACTATTAAGGATTGCGATAATGGAATTAACCATTAGCCTATTACTTCAGTATCAGTGATGTGATCACCTATTACTATCGTGAGTCACATTAGTATAACATTCCTTAGGATCATCAGGTGAGATTGATTATTGTACGCCTCACTATCGGCAGCCCTGAAGATGGTTTTCCGTGGTTTCCCATTTTCACACCAGGCAAATGCTGGGAATGTACCTTAATTAAGGCCACGGCCGCTTCCTTCCAACTCCTAGGCCTTTCCTATCCCATCGTCGCCATAAGACCTATCTGTATCGGTGCGACGTAAAGCCCGTAGCAAAAATTATTATTATTATTATTATTATTATTATTATTATTATTATTATTATTATTATTATTGTACGCAGGGATGAGTAGTTCAGACGGTCGAAAGGTGTTCAAATACGTCATCCCTGTGTCGGTAGATTTACTGGCAAGCAAAGGAACTCCTGCTGGACTAAATTCCGGCACCTCGGCGTCCACGAAAACCGTAAAAGTAGTTACCTATTATTATTATTATTATTATTATTATTATTATTATTATTATTATTATTATTATTATTATTAATGTACGCAGGGCTGAGTAGTTCAGAGGGTGATCAAATTGGCACACTCGATTTTGGGTCAGGCTTGTGGCATTTGGTATTGCTCTGATACGTCAACTTCGTATTAATGGTTTTCTGATACGTAATAGGAATCTGTGACACACAATTCCGGCAACTCAGTGTCTCTGAAAACCGTAAAGGTTATTCGCGACCACGACGGTATTAGAGCATTCGAAGCATAGGGAGTCTTTCATTTCCACGCCCTTAGTGGCCCTTGTCTTCCTTTAACCGTTACCTTCATTTTTCGAAGCGTCGAATCCCTTCCATAATTTCTCTCTAAATAGTGTTATCTAGAGGATGGTTACCTATTTGCACTTCCTCTTATAATAATTACGACGACGACCACCACCACCACCACTTTATCGGTGCACTTAATTTTTGGCCTCATATTTCATAATTATCTTGGATTGAGTATACAAAAGTCGAAAATAGGTTCAGTTCAATTTATAAAATGTCTGTCTGTCTGTTTGGTGGATGTTTGTCCGAACATCACAAGCAAACGACTTGACCGAATTTCTTGAAATTCGTTATTTCAATTCAGAGATATTCGGAGAGTGATCTAGGCTACCCATTATTTGATTCGCGCACAGTGGCGTAGCAATATTAAGGGAACCAAAACAGGAAATATATTACTCCGTTAATAAAAAAAGTAGCTGGCAATAGTGGCGGTTGTAGGTATTGTTTTTACATACATACATACATACATACATACATACATACATACATACATACATACATACATACATACATACATACATACATACATACATACATACATACATACATACATACATCATACATACATACATACATCTTCAATATAGAATATTGGGATTCGAACCCACTGTCTTCCGAATGTAAGCTCACAGCTGCGCGACCCTAAACGCACGGCAACTTTCTGGGTGATAAAATATTAAATGCGAGGAAAATACAATACCATTTGCTCTTTTTTTTCCCCTTTGAGCGGCTATACATTAGAACTGACTCCGTGGAATGCAATGATGTTTATGAAAAGTACATTATCCTGTTGAATTTCTTAACTATCCTTGTCCTTCAATTCATAGATATTCGGAGAGTGATCTAGGCTACACATTATTTGATTTGTGCACAGTTGTGTAGCAATATTAAGGGAACCAAAACAGGAAATATATTACTCCGTTAATTAAAAAAGTAGCTGGCGATAGTGAGACATAAAAGTTGGATGAGTCGTAATAGTTTTCTTTCTTTCTGTCTTAATATGCTTACCCTCCAGGGTTGCCTTTTCCCTCGGACTCAGCGAGGAATCCCACCTCTACCGCCTCAAGGCCAGTGTCCTGGAGCTTCAG
The DNA here is from genome assembly GCF_040414725.1 of Anabrus simplex. Taxonomy (NCBI): domain Eukaryota; kingdom Metazoa; phylum Arthropoda; class Insecta; order Orthoptera; family Tettigoniidae; genus Anabrus; species Anabrus simplex. The sequence continues at coordinate 914,967,969 of NC_090265.1, forward strand.
ACTCTGGGTCGGGGGATACAACTGGGGAAGATGGCCAGTACCTCGTCCAAGCGGCCTCACCTGCTATTCTGAACAGGGGCCTTGTAAGGGGATGGGGTGATAGGAAGGGATAGACAAGGAAGGGTCCGTGGCCTTAAGTTAGGTACCATCCTGGCATTTGCCTGGAGGAGAAGTGGGAAAGCACGAAAAACCACTTCCAGGATGGCTGAGGTGGGAATCGAACCCACCTCTACTCAGTTGACCTCCCGAGGCTGAGTGGACCCCGTTCCAGCCCTCGTAACACTTTTCAAATTTCGTGGCCGAGCCGGGAATCGAACCCGGGCCTCCGGGGGTGGCATCTAATCACATTAACCATTACACCACATAGGCGGACAATATTTTTTTTCTCAATCTAAATACTAACGCTGGTTTGTGTAACGGAACGAGATTGACCGAGGTAAAGCTAGAAAAAAGTATTGTTCATGCAGAAATTATGATGAGCTTAGCTTCAGAAAGAACATGTTTTATACTGAGCGAGTTGGCCGCCTGTTAGGGTCGCGCAACTGTGAGTTTGCGTTCAGGAGATAGAAAGTTCGAACCCACTGTCGGCAGCCCTGAAGATGGTTTTCCTTATTTCCCATTTTCACACCAGGAAAATGCTAGAACTGTACCTTAATTAAGGCTACGGTCGCTTCCGTCCCACTTCTAGGCTTTTCTTATACCTTCTTCGTCATAAGAGTGGTGGTGGTGGTGGTGATTCTTGTTTTAAGAGGAAGTACAACTCGTCGTCATAAGACCTATCCGAGGTAAAGCAAATTGTAAAAAAACAAATACAAAAAACAAGAGAACACGTTTTATTCCAAAAAATAGTTTTGGAAATCCTTATATATCATTCGTTCATAAAGGGAAGTAATTTCCTCTAAATTAATTCTCCTCTGTCACAATCAACAAGCTACAGAAACAAACTTCATAAAGTGGGATGAAGCTCTCCATTACGGTGTTTAAGCATGAACAACTGTATACAGTGTCATTCAGGAGCCACTTCCAATAACGTTTGCTGTTGCTAGTTGCTTTACGTCGCACCGACACAGATAGGTCTTATGGCGACGATGGGACAGGAACGGTCTAGGAATGGGAACGAAGTGGCCGTGGCCTTAATTAAGGTACAGCCCCAGCGTTTGCCTGGTGTGGAAATGGGAAACCACGGGAAACCATCTTGAGGGCTGCCGGCAGTGGGGTTCGAACCCACTATCTCCTGGATGCGAGCTTATAGCTGCGCGCCCCTAACCGCACGGCCAACTCGCCCGGTATCGTTTGCTGTAGCCCAACTAACGTGCACATGGTTATAGGGGTATTCTTTTTTTTTGCTACTGGCTTTACGTCGCACCGACACAGATAGGTCTTATGGCGACGATGGGATAGGGAAGGCCTAGGAGTTGGAAGAAAGCGACCGTGGCCTTAATTAAGGAACAGCCCCAGCAATTGCCTCGTGTGAAAATGGGAAACCACGGAAAACCATCTTCAGGGCTGCCGACAGTGGGATTCGAACCCACTGTCTCCCGGATGCAAGCTAACAACCGCGTGCCCCTAACCGCACGGCCAACTCGCCTGGTAGGGGTATTATTTCCCTGCGGGCTTACTATTTGGTACTAATGTTCAGTGAGCACATTTTGCACACGATTCTGAACCCTAGCGAAATGTTACATCATCCGTACGCAAAACATGACGCCTTGAAATCATGTAGCAACGTCCTTTTACCATGTAACTATGTTAATGTGCCGTGTTTCGTGACGGGGTGTAACGAAGAGGGGAATCAATGCATAAAACTAGGTGACAGTGCAGTAATTAATGTCTTAAACACCGAACCGGATGGCGTATGTACTCTTCTCTCGTCGTACTGCCAGCACGTTTCCAGCAGTCTAGCGTAGCGGATGTAGTTTGGCGTTCGCGTAGTAGTCGACGGAATGTGCCAGCGGCGGTTCCAATCCTGCATCATTCGAACATTTTTGCATCGGTATGATGTTTGAATACGTAAGCAGGCCCACGTTTGCCACATTCAAACAGTAGAATGACGCTGTTATTCTTCTTGTGCCCTGCACATACTCCGCTGGTGAGGGCCTGAAGGTACTGTAATCTCTGCTGTCATTCGGTATGTTTTCGACAGAGGAATACGTTGACATGCTCCTCATTTATGGGGAAGCAAAACAAAACGCGTGCGAGGCACTACATCTGTACCAGGAATGGTATCCCGACAGGTAACAGCCGACTCCCACGACGTTCTGCCGGGTTGAAAGACGCCTAAGAACAACAGGCGTGATTTCCAACCAGCCACCAGTCCGCGATAGGCCCGTTACATTGGGTGAAACAGAAGAGGCCGTTCTGGAGGCAGCTCGTAATAGTCCACACACCAGTGCAAGGGCGATTGAACGACAGGTGAACATCAGCCAGCCGTCCGTCTGGCGAGTATGCATGAACATAAATTTCACCCATACCATCTTGAGCTACACCAAGAGCTCCATGGGCGGGATTTCGAAGCTCGAATGGAGTTCTGTCGGTGGCTATTAGGCAGGCTAAACGATGATGCAGCATTCGTATCGCATACCTTGTTCTCGGACGAATCGCGCTTCCACAGTAGTGGAAACGTCAATCGTCACGACATACACCAATGAAGTCCGGACAATCCTCCCTGGGTGTGACAGGCGGCCCATCAAGTACGATGTGGAGTGAATGTTTGGTGTGGAATCTTGGGGGATCGCCTGACTGGACCTTGTTTCTTTGAGGGACAATGGACAGGCCCACTCTACCTGCACTTTCTGCGTCAGGAACTCCCACTTCTGCTGGAGGATGTGCCCTTGCACGATCGTTTGACGTTATTGTTGCAACAGGATGGAGCTCCACCACATTCGACTTTGCCTGTTCGTAAGCATCTGAACGATGAACTGCCAGAGAAATCGATAGGACGAGGAGGTCCTGTTTCTTGGCCCGCCATATCTCCGGATTTAACGCCGTTAGACTTCTTCTTGTGGAGACATTTCAAGAACGTCGTTTACACTCAAGCACCGGAAAACCCCGACCAGCTCCGGCAACTCCTCACGGACGTCTGCCGAGTAATTACACCTGAAATGTTTCAGCGCGCATGGCGATCTATTGGATACCGGGCCCGAATATGCTTAAAAAAACAGTCATCACATCGAGCATTTGCTGGGATAAGACATTGTCAGGGCAGCTGTGTTCCTATAACTTCCGGTGTTTGGTCTGCTAACTAATAGGCCCTTCTTAGGGCCACAAACACATTCATTCACACACAATTTACGTGAATGTGGTCATTGAACTTACATTGCGTGCGGTACGTATTAACAAGTATTTAAAAAATGTAATTTTCGCCCCTGACTCGTACCTCCCACCTGGCATGCAAGCCTGTTCCGCCACGCCTTCACCAACTACACCCTGGTTCCGTACGGCAAACCCTGCAGCATATAGCAAGTATTAGGTTTACCGCGGTCACAATATCAATTTAGTGTTTCGCCGGCGTGTCAGGTTCATATGATCTAGAAGGCTATGCATGTCTTCCAGGGTTTAATACGAGTATGACATTACGGCGTCCTGTCATGGTGAGGTGGTAAATACCAAGGTGTTGTCTGAGCATACCGGCAGGGCAGATGTTTTCAGGATGGTATAAATGTTGTGGGTTGCATAAAACTACATTAGAAGGGACGGCTGAATTACGCTGTATAACTTCCCGAAGTGTCGCAGATCCATAGACGTCAACGTACAACTCCCTTCTATAACTACATTTAATATGGTTCAAAAGGAAATTTCTGAATACGTGTTATGATTCTGTATTGAAATACATGAGAAACGGAAAGTGTAACTTTGATCGTAAGGTACAAATATTTCGTTTTAATTTTCCAATTACATGTTACATAGCCCCCCTCTGTGGTGTAGTGGCTAGTGTGATTAGCTGCCACCCCCGGAGGCCCGAGTTCGATTCCCGGCTCTGCCACGAAATTTGAAAAGTGGTATAAGGGCTGGAACTGGGTCCACTCAGTCTCGGGAGGTCAACTGAGTAGAGGGGGCGGGGGTCGATTCCCACTTCTCCAGGCAAATGCCGGGATGGTACCTAACTTAAGGCCACGGCCGCTTCCTTCCCTCTTCCTTGTCTATCCCTTCCAAACTTCTCGTTCCACACAAGGCCCCTGTTGAGCATAGCAGGTGAGGCCACCTGGGCGATGTACTGGTCATCCTACCCAGTTGTATCCAACGGTCAAGAGTCTGAAGCTCCAGGACACTGCCCTTGAGGCGGTAGAGGTGGGATCCCTCGCTGAGTCTGAGGGAAAAACCGACCCTGGTGGGTAAACAGGTGAAGAAGGAGAGGAAGACCTTTTACATAGTAATTTTGACTGTCGAAGACAGGTTTACATACTACCACTAATAGTAATAGTAATATCAATATAATGTGTATGTCCCTACCATTGTTTATCATTTGATGTTATTTAAATATTTAAACTTTTCACATTAAGGAGCGTTTCATTACCCATTTTATAACTGTAGACGAAAAATATTACTTAGGTGGAAAATGGGGCTTGGGATAAGAATTATTTTATTTGGGGATCACAGCTGAGTACTACTGATACTACTGTAATACTTACTTTCAATAATAATAATTATAATAAAATAACTGTTCCGGAGTTTACGTGGTTCACAGAGAAAAAGGAAGCGCCTCGTTTGAATGGCCGGACAGGGGATTACTTAGAGCAACTCGTAGTATAACAAACTTGAAAATTTTACTTCTTTCCTTTAGAGATAGAAAATTTAATAGAACAACACAGAACAATTGAAAAAGTTAACCAAACAGGCCATCAACAAAAGACAAGGAGGCGAAACACCAGCCCTCCTTACAGACATTTCTGGAAGAAAAAGGAACCTATGTGGGCTTAAGGCCCAATGACGCAGGGGCTAATACCATGCTAAAAAGGCTGAATAAAAGGAGGAACATTTAAAGGCGAGACAAGATTTTCAGAATTTAGAGGTTGAAAGCCTTAGTCACCCAATTCCAAGTTGAAGGGGAGATGACTGAGGGTCACTACTCGCATTCCCCTACATGTTTCCAGTAGGGAATAGAACTAGAGTCCGAAGACTGTACGGAAGTTTCTACATTTAAACCACCAAAACACAAAATTACATTAAGAAACGGCAGAAACCTTCCCCTCGACCTACCCGCAGGCACGATTACATCTTACGTAAATTCTGCCATAACCTTATGTCGCTGGATTTCCTTTAAGCCGGCCGCGCCCCTGCCTCCCTAGCCCTCTATGGCCTACATCATGTCACACTCTCAAGCACCTGAGCAATTCAGACAAGACGGCCCCAAACTACAGTATGTTGATAGGCTGAATTTCCATACACACCCGCGGGTGTGATTGGCTAGAGAACATATTTATAAGCGTATGATAGAAAGATTACAATAGACGAGGAGTCAGCTAAAGTGTTGACAACTTCGGTACCGAAATGAAAAAGTAAAAAATAAAATAAAAATAAATCCTCAAGGAAAACGTTTACCAACTCCCAAAATAAACATTTCTCTGTTAAGTAGTTTGTGTCCAGTATAAGTGTGTGCTAACAAATCGATGTTAGGGCCCTCTAACCGTCGAAGAAGCTTCTTGGAGTTGAAAAGTTCATGCCCGTTGGCATAGATGGCCTTAGACAAGGCTCGCAGTTTAAATAGCCGGGGAAGGTGTACCTCTGGAATAATAATAATAATAATAATAATAATAATAATAATAATAATAATAATAATAATAATAGTAATAATAATACCATCTGCTGTCACTATATGAGCAAACTGCATGGAGATATTTTGAACACGCCGGCTTAAAACCTCTGTGGTTTTGATATCACTAGGACCTTGCTGAAGGCGGAAGGTGGTTCCTTTCACGGCTGCCGCGGGAGTGTTGTTGAATATTGAGAATTTGTATTTGAGAATAGCCAGCAGTATTGTGTTCAGCACTCTTGTACTCCTCTCCAAGCGTTAAGAAAGGCTGTGAAATTGTCTATATTGGTAGGTAGGCTGAATGGAAATACAGTATTTGTCTTACCACCATGTAGCCTTGCCAAATGCTATGGCTTCGAATTTATCCTTCAATTTCACTGGATACTTATATAAAGATGATAAACTGAGATGGCGTATGGCTTTTAGTGCCGGGAGAGTCCGAGGACAAGTTCGGCTCGCCAGATGCAGGTCTTTTGATTTGACGCCCTTAGGGGGCCTGCGCGTTGTGATGAAGATGAAATGATGATGAAATCGACACATACATCCAGCCCCCTTGCCAGAGAAATTAACCAATTGAGGTTAAAATTCCCGACCCTGCCGGGAATCGAACTCGGGACCCCTGTGACCAAAGGCCAGTGCGCTAACCATTTAGCCATGGAGCCGGACATGTGTACCTAAAAGGTGATTTTTTCAGAACCTCCTTGTAAACTACATGATCAGTATAACAGTATAACCAAGCCATCTAGAGCAAGTCCCGTACAACTGGCCATAGGAGAGATAGCCTTCCCGTAAGTCTACACAGACATTCCCCAGCTACAGACTACGTACTGATTGCCAGTGCGAAACGTAATAGAATAGGTAACTGGAGACGTTTGAATTGGAAGTGGTAGCCAGAGGGAATCACATATGATTTCTCCCAGACTATCTGTAAGTAAAAATGAAATTATAATTTTGTCTGTAGATGTTTTCTATCATACTTTGTTTCCCGTCTCTACACAAAAGTCTAAAACAAGTTCACTTCAATTTTTGTTTGTAATTCTGTTTATTTATTTGTTATGGCATAATGTTTTCTGCAGATGTGTGAGAACTAAGCCGTCAACGACGGGTCTGTCGTATAAATATCCTCAATGATATATTTTTTGAAGGGATCATCTTCTCCCGCTCCGAAACTCAGAATTCCTTTCTTATCCGGTTTTTCCATCTAACACACTTCTAAATCTAGATCACCTCGTGCTCCCATAGATGGACCACAGCTGGGTCACCCCACCCTATAGGTGAGGAATGAAACCATATTGTTGTATAGGGAAAATTCTGTAATATTTTATTGAACTGAAATGTAAAAAATTACATATTTAGGTGTGATATTTACATAGAAGAAATATCTTGGGAATATATGGGTTATTTATTTACAGTAGACCATTATACTATAGGGTAGGTTGGCTCCGTAGCAATACCACAGTTGTTATTCTTCGTAGAAATCCTGAAGTAACCAGACTCACCCCAGTCGTCTCCCCAGGAGTTCTTCACTATCCAGTAGTCAGAACCATCTTCAGTACCATATCCTACCACCAGAACTCCGTGGTTAAGGTAATAATATTCACCACTGCAGGCGGCGTCGTAATAAACACCTAGAAAATATTGAATCAATTTAGAATTATACAGTATATTTACTAATATCATACCGTTAGGTGTCTTGCTCTTTCCCTTATAAACAACGAATTGTACACATTTCGCCAAATACAACGAAATATGCTACGCTTCAAACACATATTTCAACTGAACTATGGAAAGTTTTTTTTTTTTTTTTTTTTTTTGCTATTTGCTTTAAGTCGCACCGACACAGATAGGTCTTATGGCGATGTTTGGACGGTCAACTCGCCCGGTACCATGGAAAGTAAGTGGAAAGTAAGTAAGTGTCATTGACTGAGTGGTGAGTGAATTGAATGTTATTGATTTTATGTCCAGATAACTATTTTTTATGGTTTTCGGAGACGACGAGGGCCGTAATTTTGTCCCACAGGAGTCCGACAAGAGGTGATGTATTTGAGTACATTCATATAACACCAGACTGAGTTGGGATTGAACCTGCCAGGTTGAGCTCAGAAGGCCAGCGCTCTATCCCCTGAGCTACTCAGCCCGGCGTACGTGAATCGGCTAATGATAAAAGGTCCACAGTCAATAAAACCTAGATTCGAGCATACTAAATAAAAAATGTCCTTGCTAAAATGAAACGTCTTGCAGAAAGTAGATTTATTTTTTCCGTTTTATTGCAAAACCTGTTTTTTTTTTTTGCTCCAGTGAGGCCCTTTTAGAATATATTTGAGGATTGTGTACAACATATCGGTACTGTTTATGTTACGTTTGGCATGGATAAGCTGAACAAGTTTATTGACAAGAGAGGAAAAATTTCAAATGACTATATTGTGTTACTCAAACGATCCATATGGTGCTCATATGGTTCTTCTTAGCTTTCATCAGTAAGCCAGTTCATTATTTCATCTTAGAAGTGTTGATGCTGGTGTGGAATGTTAACTAGAATTTTCTACTGTCTTATCTTAGCATGCATTGAAGGCACTTTGCCTAATAGCAAAGCTTTGTTCACTAACAATTCAAGGGCCTCGTCAGTGATTGATGTCCTTTTAGCATAATATAATGATTTTCCAAGTCATGACCACCAGGTTTTACAGCAACGAGCAGCTTTCAGAGTTCTGGCCTGCCAGCATTGCTTCAGATCTTGTGTGTCTAGAATGTTTTTTTAGCCATCTAAGTACCAATAATGATCTGAGATCTAGATGCACTTATAAGATATCAATATACTCGATTGTGATTGACTTTCAATGATGCTGAGATTTTAACAGATTCAGGCGTGTCCTAATTTCGTCTCTTATGAGTTCTTTAATGTGTCAGATTCCAAGGACGTGGAATTAACAAATTTAATTGCCCTCTAATACTGTCGATCTGACTAGGACCGAACCCGCTCTAATGGAACTAGAGGGCCTACGGTTCAATGAGTAACCGATTACACACAAGCGTTTGGCACCACTCTATCCTCAGCGGCCGAGACCATCCATCTGTTAGATAACCACCCTTCTGTATTTATCCCACTCGATTTAACCCAATGTACGCACAGTTTAATCAAATATATACCATTATCTTTTCGTAGCTGATGCCATAAAAATATTGTTCTCACCTGCTCGTTCTAGCAATCACTTTGACTTTTATCACAATCATCACTATATCAAATTTATTTGTGAGATATCTCGAATCTTCCCACTCATATGTTACGAATTTGCCTCCCTAAAAAGGTCTAGAACGGACCATCAGTCTCAGCCGTCAGAAATCCTAATCGAGAATATCCAATTAGATCCTCTTCGAACGAATTTTTCACCAAAACACATTATATCGTTAACTTTTCAAAAAAGGAATATCGCCAATTTTTTAAAATGGAAATTTAACGAACAAAATGTGTATGTGACGACCAGCATTTATCCATGAACCACAAAGCAACCTAATGGTTCCTGTGGACATGAGTTCCAGTACGTAGTTAGCCTTTAAGCTGTTTCTGTGAAAACTACATCCGAACTAAAAGAACTAACCATTGTAAATAATAATAATAATAATTTCGTGTGACTATTTCTAGCCGGGCGCAGCCCTTGTAAGGCAGACCCTCTGATGAGGTGGGTGGCATCTGTCATGTGTAGGTAACTGCGTGTTACTGTGGTGGAGGATAATGTTGTGTGTGGCGTGTGAGTTGTAGGGTTATTGTGGACAGCACAAACACCTAGTCCCCGAACCAAGGGAATCAACCATTTAAGGTTAAAATCTCCGACCCGGCCGGGAATCGAACCGGAGCCCTCTGAACCGAAGAGCACTGCGCTAACCATTCAGCCAAGGTGCCTCACACTTCTGTAAATGTAAACTATGTACGTATTTTTTTTATAATTGGCTTTACGTAGCACCGACACAGATAGGTCTTATGGCGACGATGGGAGAGGAAAGGCCTGGGAGTGTGAAGAAAGCGGCCGTGGCCTTAATTAAGGTACAGCCCCAGCATTTACCAAGTATGTGTCTCTTCTTCATAGGAATCCTCAAGTAATATTGGAAAAGAAATGAATGTTATCTTTAAGTATTTACAGAATGGTTTGGATGTTTGCATAAAAAATAGCTAAAATCTTCGATCATCAACCAGTAGGGCCATATAAGTGCTCCTGCATAAGTTCGAAGACCCATGCAAATACTCACAACTGGTCATGTGATTACTCAGGGCTAAACGTAATTTCATAATTTATAGAAACATGGTTTATAAAGAATATATAACTTTACACTGCGGCACAATTTAGACTGTAATAATTATTAAGTTCTTACCTGATTCGTAATATCCAAAGGAGTTGAGACTGGCGTACATAGCAACTGACACAGGTCCCACATTAGCGACAGCTTCCTTCAAAGCTGCCTGGTCTCCGCTTGAAAGAGCCACGTAATCAGATATGGTAGCTCCGATGTTTTGGGCTTTGTATCTGCACCTACCGTCCTGAAAACGACATATGACTCTGAAGTAAATCATACATTATTTTTTGGTTCCGATTTATTATTAAACAAGATAATTCTCTTATCTTAATCTGTTTACCCTCCAGGCTTTTTTCCTCGGACTCAGCGAGGGATCCGGCCTCTACCGCCTTAAGGGCAGTGTTCTGGAGCGTCAGACTCTTGGTCGTTGCATACAACTGGGGAGAATGACCAGATTGGAAGGGATAGACAGAGAAGAGGGAAGGAAGCGGCCGTGGCTTTAAGTTAGGTACCATCCCGGCATTTGCCTGGAGGAGAAGTGGGAAACCACGAAAAACCATTCAGAAGATGCTGAGGTGGGAATCGAACCCACCTCTACTCATTTGACCTCCCGAGGCTGAGTGGACCCCGTTCTAGCCCTCGTACCACTTTTCAAATTTCGTGGCAGAGCCGGGAATCGAACACGTGCCTCCGGGGGTGGCAGCTAATGACACTAACCACTACACCACAGAGGCGGACAGAAACAAGATAATTTCGTGATATTTCTCAGACTGAGAGAGAGAGAGAGAGAGAGAGAGAGCTGTGTGTGCGTTTGTGTCTGCAGACGCGAACGTTCGTTTTGTGCGAGAACTACAATATAAATGAGGTATGTGGGTGTTAAAGTACAAAGAAAAAAGTAAAAAAATGCTAAAATAATTATCAGTGACAGATAAAACACTGGTCAAACTACAAGAATCATGAACAACCTACAGGTTGTTGATCATATTATATACTTTGAAGCATTAACAACTATTGTGTATGGATGTACTGAAAGAAAATAGGAAATTGCATGCAGAATACTGTATACTGTACATATTAGCATACAAGCAAAGATGCTGAAAATAAAAATAACAAATATGTACATACTCTCTGTACCATTTATCTAGTCGAACTACGTAAAGAGAGGAGACAACTACCACTACTTAAATGTTTACATTCCGTACCCTGAAGGGATACGGCGGGCATCCCAGATGGGAACGCTCTCCTCAGACCAGGGAGATTTGCATAGGTGATGTGATTTGCGGAGAAATTGTGGCGGGTATGGCTGTGGCCTATAAAAGGAACTGTCCGGCACTTGCCTTAATGCTGGAGAATGGAAAACCATGGAAAAGTATTCTCAGGACAGTTGACTGTGTTCTGGTCCATTTTTGGAAAGAAGACAGTATCTTTTTATTTTTTAACTCTTGATAGCAAACTGAATTTGTTCTGTTTCTCCCAAGAATTCTAAATGTTGCCAACGTAGATTATGAAAATCCACATTTTGGCAAATGCTCTCTGTTTTATTCCTGACAGTATTTTTCGCAATCAGAATTTGAAACTTACCCGTTCTTCATATGGATAGGAATCCTCAGTGTCTATTCCACCATTGTCAATGACGTAATCGAATGCTGCCATCATGTCTCCACCATTGCAGCCGTCGTTAGGATAATTAGTGGCACAATCCATGAGGTTCTGTTCACTCAGAGATACGAGTTTTCCAGTCTTCCTGAAGTGCTGTCCTTCTATGGAACCGGTCTGTGAAGAAAAGCAAGAGTTACTTGGTTTCTCGTTTACCTTAGGAAATGGAAACGTATTTTATTCGTTTAACAATTCTGTGCCTTGGTGCAGGTTGGAAGAAGCTGCTTTTTGAAGAACTGGGAAACACTGTGCAGGGATGATTTCTGACATTACGAGATATTCAGATTTGGTATGAATTACGTAGGCCATCCTGAAATTAAGTTTCTATATTTCTTTTCTTGTAAAGTAAACTTATTTAGCGGGGAAATATGAGCATCACGGCAGATGTATGACGTAGCAATCATATACCGGCCGGACAAGTCTCGCCTGGTGTCAGTAGCGCATCACCAGTGGCTCGAAATGGCGGCTCGTATTCTTTCCCCCACCGCCCGCGAGGTTCGGTCTGTGATAACGTTTTGTACGGAAATTTATTGTGAAGGGTCATTCAAGACAAAAGGCGTGGCGTGCTCGGTGCAGGTATTGTGCTAATCCATAGCAATGTTCGCCCACATACCGCACGGCGCTCAGCAACTGTTCTGCAGGAGTTCGGCTGGGAGGTGTTTGATCATCCACCATACAGTCCTGATATTGCTTCCAGTGATTTTTATCTTTTCTTGCACCTCAAGAAATTCCTGTCCTCCTGCCAACATGTATACGCGAACGAAGAGCTTAAGACGAATGTCACACACAGGTTCCTTTTCCAGGTGGCAGATTTCTACGACACCGCCACACAAAAGTAGATCCCACGATATGACAAGTGTCTCAATTCTGGTGGTGACTATGTCAAAAAATAGCTCCAACATGGCTGTATCGCGTGCCATTAATGTTGTCTCTTTAAAAAATATGAAACAATTAAATGATAAGAATAAAAATTTGAAATTGGCACGTGATCCTTAGCAGGCCTCATCGGAAATAATAATAATAATAATAATAATAATAATAATAATAATAATAATAATAATAATAATAATAATAATAATAATAATAATAATGTGATTTGCTTTACGTCCCATTAACTACGTTTACAGTTTTCGGAGACGCCGAGCTGCCGGAATTTATTCCCGCAGGAGTTCTTTTACGTGCCAGCAAATCTACCGACACGAGGTTGACTTATTTGAGCATCTTCAAATACCACCAGATTGAGCCAGGATCGAACCTGCAAAAGTGGGGTCAGAAGGCCAGTGCCTCAACTGTATGAGACACTCAACCCGGCAGAAATCTTAATTTCTGAATGGTCCTCGCACATTCTGAAGACTTGGAGGATTAGCCAGTATGTTACTAAGAGCTGTCCACAATCACAGCGAAGCAAATTATGATAATTTGTTGTACGTTCTGTCCTATGCGTGATCTCTGCATCATTAATTTAAGCAAAGTTTCCAGTTCCTGAAAATGAGTCAAGTGGAACGGAAGGTAAAGTATTTTTATACTCTGGAACAACAATTCGATAATATTAAGTATGGATGCTGTTTAACGATTATGTTTTATATTAATTCTCAGTGTGCACGGGGAATCTTCCTGTAAGAGAAGAACAATTTTTTGATTCCTTAATTATAGGTTTTATTTGGAAAACTGATACCTAAATTTCATAATTAAGAGCAAAATAGAGTTATAATTTGCGTTTCACCGTGAAATTTTGCGATAGTACATTCTTCTAGACTAATTATCTAACCTATCCTTAGTTACCTACAGTGGTGCGGTAAAACAGTTAACTCCATAAGAAGTAACTCTATACGCGTTCAATAATAAAGTCTTGTTAGACTAAATTAGCTGGTGACTGATTAATGAATTAGCAGTGCATAACTCTTTTGTATACTCCGTCGTATCCCGTAAGAAAGTTGGTGCAACAAAAATTATAACATCTGATTCTTAGCATAATTTGTCCGACTCGTTGTCTGATTGGTCAGCGTAGTGGCCTTCGGTTCAGAGGGTCCCGGGTTCGATTCCCGGCGGGGTCGGGGATTTTAATCGCTTCTGATTAATTCATCTGGCTCGGGGACTGGTGTTTGTGTCCGTCCCAGCACTCTCCTCTTCATATTCACACAACACACTACACTACCAAGCACCACAGAAACACGCAATAGTGATAACGTCCCTCCATATAGGGTTAGCGTCAGGAAAGGCATCCAACCGTAAAACAGGTCCAAATCCACTTGTGCAACCTCACATGTGTGGGAAAAGCGGTGGGAAAAGAAGAAGACCCTAGCATAATTTTAGTTTTGTTTTAAATTTCTTTCCTAGTCCGTGTACCGTCCGGGGTTGCTTTTTCCCTCGGACTCAGTGAGGGTCCTATCTCCATCGCCTCTAGGGCAGCGTCCTGGAGCGTGAGACATTTCGTCGAGGATGAAACTGAGGGAGAGATCAGTACCTCGTCCAGGCGTTCTCACCTGCTATGCTGAACTGGTGTCTTGTGGGAGGGACGAGAAGATTGGAAGGGATAGTCAACGAATAGGGAATGAAACGATCGTGCCCTTAAGTTAGGTGCCATCCCGATATTTACCTGGAGTAGAAATGTAAAACCGCGGAAAACCACTTCGAGATGGCTCATCTGGGAATCGAACCCCCTTTACTCAGTTGACCTCCTGGGGCTGAGTGGACTCCGTTCCAGCCGTCGTACCACTTTTCAAATTTCGTGGCCGAGCCGGGAATCGAACCCGGGCCTCCACGTGCGGCAGCTAATCACACTAACCACTACACCACACAGGCGGACATTTTGTTTTAAATATTATTCAAAATATACCCTGCTTGTTGTAAGAAGCGACTAAAAGAGGGGCCAAGAAGCGTGGGTTGACTGCCCCGGTTACTCTAGTGGAGTCTGGCAGTGCGAGGATTGTTGCCTAGTTGTACTTCCCTTAAAACAATAATCGCTACCCCCACCACCACCACCACCATTTCTGGCAGTGCTTCCACTTATTTGTGCCAGGCTCATCGCTTTCATATTTCCTGCCAGACCTTCCTTAGTCAACTCATGTTCTTTTTCGTCCCTGACTCTATTAAGTTTGCGTGAGCTAGAGAGTCTTTCATTTTCACGCCCTTCGTGGTTTTTCCCTTTCTTTTACCGAAACCTTCATTCTTCGAAGTGTCACATATCTTCCATATTCCTTCTAATTGTACTAAGAGAAGATGGTTGTCCAATTTTTCTTCCTCTTAAGAAGAAGTATTGTCCACCACCACATTAATAAACGTTCATCAGCGCGATGTGGGCAACCAGAAAGCCTAGGTTAGAGTTGACTTCAAGCAACGATTCTCTGGGGGAAATGATTAATAAAAACCGCGCACAATACACATTTTAAAAGTATAAAACAAGGAGCGTTGTGTGATTAGTATTAGTGGGTACTACGTGTGTATTACTGGAGTGATGCAGTTGTATCTTGATGAGAAAAATGATGACCTGCAGGGTCTAGCCTTAGCGAATTTTTTTCCCCACAATTGTTTTTGAAAAGAAATGAAGGGGCATCCTGCGCATTCAATTTCATGGCATGAACTGCCAAAAAGAAGCCTGCCATGCTGTTGTGTAATCGAAATACCAAACAGATCTGTAATATTCGACTTATTCAAAATAGTCGAGAAACAATTTGCTTTACGTCACACCGACACATGTAGGTCTCACGGCGACGATGGGATAGAAAAGGCCTCGGAGTGGGAAGGAAGAGTCCGTGTCCTTAATTAAGGTACAGCCCCAGCATTTGCCTGGTGTGAAAATGGGAAACCACGGAAAACTATCTTCAGGGCTGTCGACAGTGGAGTTCGAGTCCACTATCTCCCGGGTGCAAGCTCACAGCTGCGCGCCCCTAACCGCACGGCCAACTCCCCCGGTCAATTGTCAAGAAAGTTAAGTGTGCAATTCACAAGGAAAAAATCCCTCAAGTTGATTTATGTTGTATGCATACAGTATAGGTTTCTAGTGAATCAAATTCTGTGTGTTTTATTCAAGACATAAGACAGCTAAGTTTTGATGACATTCAGTGAATCAAATCCTGAAATCAATGAGGCGTCTTAACTGTTAAGGATACTTACAGCACTGAAAGCCCAACATGATCCACATTGTCCCTGGTTTTTGACGGAAGTTACTGCTCCTTGTTGCCTCCAGTCCACTGAGCTGGGCAACCTCACGTTGTTTTGTCTTGTGTAGTTCAGTCCTCTGGATCTGACGAGTTTATTGGGACGATATCCAGTCATTGTGTTAATGAATTCCTCGTTAGTCTGAAATTGTAAAAGAATATGACCGATATTTTATTAAGGCAGAACAGAAACACATAAAAGTAAAACTGTAAAACAGGGCCAAATCCACCTGTGCGACACAAGGTGTGGAAAAAGCGAAAAAGTGAAAGAAAAGAAGAAGAATATTTCATTAGGGTAGAATGCGTGATGTGTGTGTACTCTGCCATGGACAGTGTTAACATAAATCATTGTTACGTGAATAATAATCTAATTTATAAATCATTTCGTGTATCTATATATGCATTTAACTCAGGAATAATAATAATAATAATAATAATAATAATAATAATAATAATAATAATAATAATAATAATCCTTAAGAAAATAAATGGCATATGCTTAAAAGGAAAACTACAGACCTGCACACAATAACAGGTAAGTTTACTGAGGCCGTACTTAGAAGAGACTTGGAATTCTTTGGTCATATCTATAGAATGGACAATAATAGATTTTCTGAAAAATCTACTAACTATCATCCATTCAAAGAAGGCTAAGATAAACTGGTTGGAAGAAATTAAGCAGGATTTACAAGAAATAAGCGCTACAGGCGACACCATAAAAGTTGTAAAGTGTTTGGAATTCTCGTTGCAAATCACAGATTCGTGGAAAAGGCTAAAAAGACCACTGGAAAATAGTGGAAAAAAAGAACGGAAAAACACCACGGAGAATTCATGAAGAGATTTTGGAAGAAGAAGAAGAAGCCATCAGTCCAAGTTAACAAGTTCAAACGCGCTCTTTAAATTGGACATAACGAAGAAAGAAATAATAATAATAGTAATAACAACATTGTGAGAAGTTATGAAATATTAATGAAACAGTAGCTTCGTAGCTGGATGTTTTGGCAGTCGACAATTGAAGTAATGTCTCTACAATCCTGTATTTGTAACTAGATGTGCTGCATGCAGCTTCATCAATCGAGTTTATTCCTAACTTAGCCTTTATCTCCTCATTGTGAGTACCGTCCTGAGACAGCCTGATAGTAAGTAGCGTATACTGTATGTTAACGGGAGGTACCAGCTGTATGCTTGCGAAATTTGAGCTCGAAGGTTTAAGCAGTTGTTATGTGGAGGGAGCGCAGACCGACAAACTGATAAAAGGACCAACAGTTAGATTAATGTATAAGAGAGGTATCCAGCCCTTTAGTAGAAGGGGATCGCTTTGATTAGGAAGGAAGATGGAGTAGGCCACATTAAAACGGATAAAGCAAAAGTAATTTTCATTTCGACTCAATATTTACCCCGTGAAAAGTTGCTTGGTGGTATAATTTCCTGACAGCAGACAGTCACATAAAAGAAAACATCGAAAAAGTGGTAAAAATGCGGTAAATTTCCGGTTCTGTGTGTTATGACAAGAATAAAAGGAACGGTCGTATACCTGTGGCAGTTGTTATCGATGATGTTTAAATGCACATTGAGAGCAATCAATCAGGTTCTCTTATGTGTAATATTCACCTACTGTATCCTCTGGAATGGATAATACTAGTGGGCTGATATACGAATAGCAGGCGAGAGAACGGGTAGTGCCTTCTTCCTGAGCCTTTCTGTACTTTTCCTTGGAATACTCTCCTTAGATTAAAAATATCTTGTGGCTGAATTGTCTCTTATATGCGTCATAAGTACACTGCCCAAAGTCACATTCTATTTATATGATGTTAAGCGCTATGGTCAGAAGTAAAAGAAAATTCACCTGGAAAGTTTAGCTCAAATAAAACGAAGGGGAACGCCCTGTATTTGTATAGTATGTGGATCTTACTCCAAATAAAAGTGGGCAGAAGTTTCACTTGGAGGAAACGAGCCCAATTACATATTAGATAAATCAATTGTAATGCAAAACCATACATAACGGTAAGACGATTCTGAAGAACTCGGTACCTGCTTGTCATTCTTGTGGGAGATTAAGTAAACGACATATTTCATGGGGATTACACATTAATCTGACTAGTTACGTCAGACTTGCCCATTAAGCAACATGTGTGTAATAACCGGTATGCGTTTTCCGCTTCTCATGTGTTTTACATATTATTTATATGGAGTATTTCAGAATTTGAGGTTTTCAAACCAAAACTTTTTCTTTTATATGTACATGATTTAGTTGCCATCTTCTGCTGATGCTGTAAAAAAGAAGGGAAATAGCATATATGCGAAGAGAATTGCTTTTGAAAGTAGAATTGAAGAATAGAGGCGGAAAAATGAACGGGTAGATGCAAGAGTTGGCAGAATGTCAAGTATACAATATGGCAGACTTTTTAAACTTATATTGTTAAAAATTGAATTCCGTAAGCGCAGAAAGGCTTTTGAATATAATTTGTAAATTACAATTTCTTTCCTTTTATGATAGAACCGCTGACAATGCACAAGGTTGTTTGGACTGCAGAAACAGTGGCTACTCCTAGTCGATCTGAGTGCGATTTCGCTTAACCTCTTTACGAGTTTCGAGACGTTATTTCAGCCGACAAGACAGAAGTAAATATTTAAAACATGGATTTGACGAATTATTTAGTTTCTAGAAAGTGTGAAATGTCGCTCTGTGACTCGGGATACATAGTTTTACTAAAATAACAATATAATAAGAGAAAGGATGCACCTAATCAATACATAATTTATTCTGTGATTAATTATACATTGCAGTGTGATTTGGGACTAGTTTCGGCCAAGTATTGAACCACTCATAGTAATAAAGTGACAAAGTATTAATCCTGTTATATACAAACACTGATGAAACATGTACCTAAAACATTTTTGTGCCCTTATTTAACATATGGTGCTATATGATGTTAAAATCTGAAAAACCTTAAATAGTAGGATTTTTGCATCTTAATGACAAATTCTGATGATGCTTGTTGTTTAAAGGGGCCTAACATCGAAGGTCATCAGCCCCTAATGACAAATTCGTCTTTATACGTAGAAATTCTCATTGTCAATTAAAACACCAATGATGAATGAGAAGCGTGTACTGTCGTCTACTGGTGAGACATCTATCCATAATATTTCTGTAGATGCCTATCAGGAAGGAAATTTCAGAACAGGGATTAAACTGTTTTCGTGTCTCGAGTGTGCAAACATCCCGTGATATAGTGGCACTGAGGATGGCTAGTGTATATACAAAGATTAATTTCCAAACAAACGATCTCTCGAGGGTGCTAGTTTTAAAATCTGCTCATATCTACAACATAAATCTTACCATGTCTGCAAATTTGTTGAGTCCCATCTTGTAAGTAACTTCTCCTCTCTCGAATGCTTCATTGTGCTTTGCAATCTTGTTTCTTGTTTCCATGAAGATCTGCATACGATGCTCATCCTCCCTTGGACTGGTATACTTCTTACGATGTTGTAGCTGAAATACAGGCAGATGTATTTTAAATATGTATTGGATGGGTTATTTATTCTATAACAAACATGCCTTTAATGATAATGTTAGAATACAAGTTGAGTAATTGCTATGTTAGTCGAGCGTCTACATACTGCTAGTGCCAACTGAATTATGGGCCATCCCGTAGTTTGCTTGGAATGTACTTGATGCTTGGGAATGCCACCTTTATAAGTATTCAAACAGAGAATTTTAATATAAATTCATTTTTAAACAAGTACTTTTCATTTATGCTTATTTTTACATAATATTTAACACACTTTGTGTTATGAAATTTTTAAAATTACGAATACAGTCAGTAGATTCTGAGAAAAAGTACACCTTATTTAGTAAAAATGGAATTTTTGGTAATCAAGCGACAGTTATAGATAATAAGTTTGAACGTTCCAGCTGCTTATGATGAGGTATCTTCATGTTCTAAGAACTCACTCTTTAGTCTTCTCTTTCCATTTTTATCCTCTGTCTTTCCAACATTTCCATGCTTCTAATATTTCTATTAGTAGACCTGACACTTACTTTGACTATTATTGTCAGTAATCTCCTTCTTCTTTCTTTTTCTTTCTTTCTTTCTTTCTTTATTAATATGTTTACCCTACAGGATTGATTTTTCCCTCGGACTCAGCGAGGGATCCCACCTCTACCGCTTGGAGGGCAGTATCCTGGAGCATGAGACTTTGGGTCGGAGGATACAACCTAGAAGGAGGACCAGTACCTCGCTCAGGTGACCTCACCTGTTATGCTTAACAGGGGCCTTGTGGGGGGAGATTGGAAGGGGTAGACAAGGAAGAGGGAGGGAAGCGACCATGGCCTCAAGTTAGGTACCATACCGACATTAGCCTGGAGAAGTGGGAAACCACGGAAAACCACTTTGAGGATGGATGAGGTGAGAATCAAACCCCCTCTACTTAGTTGACTTCCCGAGGCTGAGTGGACCCCGTTCCAGCCCTCATAACACTTTTCAAATTCCTTGGCAGAGCTGGGAATCGAACCCGGTCCTTCGGGGGTGGCAGCTAATCATGCTTACCACTACATCAGTAATCTCATCATCATCATCATCATCATCATCTGTTTACCCTCCAGGTTCGGTTTTTCCCTCGGACTTAGCGAGGGATCCCACCTCTACCGCCTCAAGGACAGTGTCCTGGAGCTTCAGACTCTTGGTCGGGGGATACAACTGGGGAGTATGACCAGTACCTCGCCCAGGCGGCCTCACCTGCTATGCTGAACAGGGGCCTTGTGGAGGGATGGGAAGATTGGAAGGGATAGGCAAGGAAGAGGGAAGGAAGCGGCCGTGGCCTTAAGTTAGGTACCATCCCGGCATTCGCCTGGAGGAGAAGTGGGAAACCACGGAAAACCACTTCCAGGATGGCTGAGGTGGGAATCGAACCCACCTCTACTCAGTTGACCTCCCGAGGCTGAGTGGACCCCGTTCCAGCCCTCGTACCACTTTTCAAATTTCGTGGCAGAGCCGGGAATCGAACCCGGACCTCCGGGGGTGGCAGCTAATCACGCTAACCACTACACCACAGAGGCGGCTCATCAGTAATCTCACCATGTTAAATTCAGCATTTTATCCCAAACCTTTTGAACACTTACGTGTTGTCAACACTGTTGAAAGATACAATAGCATCGTATGCAGCAACGTGAATGTTTCTGTTCTCATAAATGTTTTCTGGGAGTCTCGGCCACAGTACACTATTTAAACACTGCATTGTATTTTGTACCTTTCCAATGAGACAATTCTTTAACAATTCTGAGAAAAGTTGCACTTTGTAAAACAGAGCGTATATTTTCTAGGATCAGTGGCATTGTAGTAGTTCTCTATGCGACTACCTCCCTACATTTTGTACTTAACGGTGCTCTTTCAAATATACTCACAGAGTATATAACGGCATATATGGAGATTTCATAGATTTTAACACAGAAAATGGCTGAATGTGTCCGCCTGCATAGCGTAACGGTTAGTGTTATTAGCTGCCGTACTCGGGGGCGTGGGTTCGATTCCCAGTACTGCCAGAAATTTAAGAATGGCAGGAGGGCTAGTATGTGGTTGAAATGGTACATGCAGTTCACTTCCATTGGGGGTGTGCCTGAATAGAGCTGCACCACCTCGTGATGAGGACACGAGTTTATTATAGCTGCATGTGATAGTTTCCAGTCTTTATCATGTTTAGTAAACTCTTTACTAAATATCTCTCTGGCAAGAACTCCGTGGATACTGCACAATCTAACAGCTGAAAACTTCAACATGATTACTACAGTGATTCATGATGGGAGTTAGAATTGTAAGAAACAAATAGTACGGCGTTTTTAGATTTGAATGTTACAAATATTTTTGAAAGTTGCTGAATAAAATGGTGGAACGGTAAAGTTGTTGTGGAACGTTTTTCAAACTCATGGAGAAGACCGTAGTTTTCACGAATTTTGGAAGATAGTTTTAATCTTTACGGTGGTAGCATTGCCATAACTAGTAGGGCGGTTTGCAGTGTGACGTATATTTACTGTTGTTCGTTATATTGAAACATCATAACGATTATGACGTTTTCAATATAATATGTACACTTGCGAGAAAAGCATCTGGCCCATGTGGAAATAGTGATGTAGGTTGATGATGGAGTATCTTATTACCCCACCTTCTCCAGTGACAACCTTCTTTCCTCTTTTGATTCTTATAACAACGTGAGTGACACCCGAATTGATGTGTGGAGGGTAAAACTCACTCCTCCCACTGGAAGATCCATTCTCTTATATTACATCGGTATAGCCCACCTTACGTTTTATTCTCCAGTCATAGCAATTTTCATTAAGAGAGGCTATTTCTGATCCGCTCTTCAGTTTACGCCAAATATAACATCTTCATTGGCTCATATTTGTTTCTTCGGATATACTCCAAGTCAGTCAGCAGTAACGGCTGGGTGTAGTCTGGTGATATTTAAATAAATGCGGAAACCTTACGGAAAGAAAAACACTATTGCGATCTAAGGGTACGTACCAAATTTTCTGCACGCCTATGTAGCTATAAAGCACGAACTATTGAACGGTTCGTATTGTCATGTTCCTTATCATTTTTAAGATTATTAAAATAAGCTATTAAATCAAACTTACAGCAAAATATTTCATAGTATATGAATTAGATAAATTTACATGAAATACGTTCTTTGTTGTATGTAAAAGGAAATCATAAATCTTATTCAGACAATAATTTAACGTAATTCCAATTAAGTGACCATAAAATAGATACTAAATGAAGAAATAAATATCGCAACATGTTTTATAAACTTCTTTTGGGAGATAATGGGACAGCAACAATTTTAACAGCGGCCAGCAGATCGGCCATTTCAGTTCCAAGATATGTTTACAGAAAGGTCTGCTGAAATCTCTCCCTACATCACTACAATTTTCCACTATTCGGGGTCAATTGCATTTATATGTCTAATTTGAATGTATATAATTAAGTTACTTATACTGACCTATATTTAGCGCATTCCTCACTGAGATAGGAATTGAGCATAAGTGATGCTATGGGCAATACCTTCCATGGCATCCAGGCGCACTACAGTCTGTGTCAAACGGCAAGGCTTTCGGTGACTTGCGCCCGGCCAAAATATTTCTAATTCATGAAAATGGCTACAGTCCGCTTCTGTGGTGTAATGGTTAGTGTGATTAGGTGCCACCCCCGTAGGCCCGGGTTCGATTCTCGGCTCTGCCACGAAGATTGAAAAGCGGTACGAGGTCTGGGACGGGGTCTACTCAGCCTCGGGAGGTCAATTGAGTAGAGGGGCGTTCGTTTTTCACGTCAGGCTTTCTAGAAGTGGTTTTCCGTGGTTTCCCACTTCTCCTCCAGGCAAATACCGAGAAGGTACCTAACTTAAGGCCACGGAAGCTCCCCTCTCTCTTCCTTGTTTATACCTCCAAATTTACCCATTCCTCAACAAGGTCCCTGTTCAGCATAGCAGGTGAGACAGCCTTGGAGAGGTTCTGGTCCTCCTCTCCACTTATATCCCCCAACACAATGTCTCACGCTCCAGCACACTGCCCTTGAGGCGGTAGAGGTGGGATCCCTCGCTGAGTTCCAAAGAAAAACCAACCCTGGTCAGTAAATGAACTATGAAGAAGAAAAATGTCCGCGAAGGAAATAGCTCCCCCTTTGACACAGACTAAGTAGTCGCGTTTAGAATGTTAATACTCAGCATCAGTAGTCTCCTTACTGTCATAGCCATAAATAAGACTGAGTAAGACTGAGACTACATTGGAAGCTACACTTTGCTCTGGCCTGTGCCTAAACACAGGTGCAGAAATGTTACATCCATACACTGGCAGTCTATGGAA
Source organism: Anabrus simplex (assembly GCF_040414725.1). Lineage (NCBI taxonomy): Eukaryota > Metazoa > Arthropoda > Insecta > Orthoptera > Tettigoniidae > Anabrus > Anabrus simplex. Next base: position 914,991,673 of record NC_090265.1, read on the forward strand.
TATTGAAAAGGAAAAAATAGCTTAGCGTATTCATGACGCATTCTTTTCTGAAGCAAACTGTTGACTTACTTTGAATGTGTTCCATTCCTGTCTCACAAGTTCAGAGTACGAGAGAGCCTGGCTGACAGCGAGGATAGTGCACAACACTACGATGAGCTTCATGGTCCGCTTCTGGAAACCTGAAAAAAAAAAAAAATAAATAAAAATATTGTGTAGTGCACAACACCTCTCTGGTAGTCAGATATGAAAAAATCATATAAATATGCCAATAATGTAATTCCAGAACAATATTATACTGTACTGTTTTAATACTTGATATCAAATAGCATTTCTGATACGTTGTGCTAAAAAGTGACATATCTATGTCGTGGTAAGTAAGTTCTTTGCTTTCATGCATCAGTTGTTATATAAGTTATAAAGGTCCTAAAGATTTATTCGAGCTGAAGGCAGGATGTGAATAATTTCATCTTGCAGGATCTCTCATCAGGCAGTTCCAATACATCTCAATAGTTTTAGAAATTTGGCGTTCTTCATACTGTGTTCCTGTGGAAAAAATTTTTCTATTTTTCTCCAGCAAGGACACTTGAAAGTTCATCTCCTACTGAAAGGTAGCGGTATTTAAAACCCAACCACTGAAGTTAACACCTCACACACTATGGCACATAGCAGTCTGGGCCGAGACTGCGCTTTTCTCTGTTCGGGAATTTCCTTGGGTAGTGTTGTACTGATTTTAGGCCATGAGGAAGGATCTGCAGATAGCCAAGGGAGCCCTCTATTGGTTCGAACTGTCACTACATGGACTAAACCATCAGGTCCATGATGGGTTGTTTCATTAATTTCAGTTGGCCACTTGAGAGGTAGACCGTTACTCTCCTTCAGAAGTATCAGCCGTTCTCAATGGAGATTGTGCCGGTTATGGAGCTACTTGGCATGCTGTTAAAGGTGACTGAGATAATCAGACAGCCATTTCTTCCAGATGGTATTACGACTCCGCTGGACCTGTTGCCATCTTGTAACAATCTGGTTCAGGAAAAGAGGCCAATGATTCACCAATTAAACAATGACCAGGAGTTACGAACGCACATTCGTCAGTATTATCGGGTATGGGAATGTTGGGGCGAGAATTCATGCTTGCCTCGATTATAATGAGCAAAATAACCTTTACTCTTCACGGATTTGATACCGGCCTCACCTAGGCCACGAAAATGGGGAAAGTGAGGTACTTCTTGTGCTGTAACATTTGAAAATGCAGAAAGATGGTCCTGTGCGACCCATCTCACTCAACTTCGATCTTGCTTCCGTGAAACATGTACCGTATCACTCTGGTTACAGCGTTCGCCTGACAATGCATCTTTGTAAAGCAGCAAGGGAGGCTTCTTTCAGTAAGCCGCTTACTACTGTAACTCAATATGCGCAGCCTTGGTGCATATACAAACAATGCTATATAACATTTTCTTCTGTTTGGCTTCTTGTATTTCCGTATTTAATTTGCCGAGGTCTGCCATAGTCAAGACCACGGTGGGAAAACGGTTTTCCTGGGTATTGCTGTGGGCTCTGAAAACTGTCCCATTCATGCTGAAGCAACTGATGCGTTTGTGAATCACCTTCCGAACGACTGACCGGCGAATAATAATAATCCAAAAAAGCTATCTGAGTGAAGCCAGCAGAAGCTGAGTTCTAGCATATAACAATTGCAGGTGTTCATTTAAGATAATCAGACTTGTGGCCTGATGCTTGGGCGGAAGTATCAAGAGATATTTCTGACTAAAGGATGCTTCAGAATTTTCCATTCTTCTGCCCACTCTCAAGAAACTGTCACCATCCAGGAAGGCATGGATTGATAGGAGCTTTCTGAACGGACAGTGGTTTAACTTGTTGCAATGTATGGATCTCTTCAGAAAATGAAGCCTGCTGAATAGCATGCACTATTACTGTTAAGGAATTGCGAAGCTCGCTTGTAGTCACAGATCCATGCCATCTTGATGCAAACTCTAGACTAAAATTGTGGAAGAATCTAAGGACATTATGCTATTACGCGAAATAACATTGACCGTTTCGAAAACCAGCTGAGCATATTGTCCGCTTTAGTGTGAGTCGCAACAATGCATAACCTCTCCTTTTACTAGTCGGTGAGACACCGGTATGTTAGCCACATATTCAATAATAATAATAATAATAATAATAATAATAATAATAATAATAATAATAATAATAATAATAATAATAATAATAATAATTAAAAAATGAAAACCTACAACCTGTTTTCCAGTCAATGACCGGGTCAGGGATGTAATGAATGAAACATATATAGGCTGTTATTACAATGGGGTCGCCACTCCCAAGGTGAGTTTTATTAATGAGTGATAAATGCTATGAAATGACAATGGAGAGTGTTGCTAGAATGAAAGATGACAGGGAAAACCGGAGTACCCGGAGAAAAACCTGTCCCACCTCCGCTTTGTCCAGCACAAATCTCACATGGAGTCACCGGGATTTGAACCACGGTATCCAGCGGTGAGAGGCCGACGCGCTACCGTCTGAGCCACGGAGGCTCAATAATAATAATAATAATAATAATAATAATAATAATAATAATAATGATAATAAAAACTTAATAAACTTAATTCCGTTTCTCAATTTTGTGTTATATGAAGTTTTTAAATACATGTTATAAATCTGTAAAAGTGTACTCCTGAAATAAACGAGATATTAGTGGTAAGTACCTTTAATTTTGGTGTAAGTTCTTGTTCTGTTGTAGGTGGTCTACAACTAAGAAGCATGAGCAGGTTCTACATGTACATGGTATGGAGATGGAAATGTTACGTTGGTCACTGGGTCTTACAAGACTGGACCATATCAGAAATGACGATGTCCGCACCTAACCCATAGAAGATGCGAGAAGCACGACTTAGATGGTATGGTCATGTCGTCCGGAGCCCTGCAGACTCAGTAATACATACAGCCCTGCAATTTGATCCTGGAGGTTCTCGATCCCGAGGTCGTCCCCAAAAGCGATGGTTCGACTGCGTCAAGGAAGACACGCGTCTTTTAGGCATCAATTAAGCTGACGCCCTTGACCGCAGGAAGTGAAGGATGGCATGTTTAAAAGCGGACCCTGCACCAGTGCGGTACTAAACGTTAGGAAATAAGAAGAAGGTGGTACATCTGATCTCAGCTCACCCACTCAGTGGTACTCAATGAGGAAAGTTAAAAAACAAAAAACAAAAAACCGCTATTGGGTTACTAAATTATCACATACATTCCGTTGCACCTTATGCATTTCTTGACTATAGGTATCTCAACGGCAAATGGAGAGCGTAGCATCAGTGATTGAAATTTAAGTTGATGTGGTGCAGGCTCAGAGGCCTCGCAGTGCTTTGCATTGTTACTATTAACGCCCTTCCTCACCCATTATTGGGTACAGCCTTCTATCGACTTTCAGCTTACTTGTGCTCTGACCGAGGCATTCAAAGTGGTAACTATATTTAATTTTGGTGTTGTTGTTTGTCCAACCCTTGTCCCGTTTCCCTACGGGGTCGGGTATGAGGTGAGATGAATTTGTCGTGGCGGTTTTTTATGACCGGATGCCCTTCCTGGCGTCAACCTCATCAGAGGTGTTAATGAGAGATGAAATGAATGACGTGATATATGATAGTAGGGAGAGGGTGAAACCCGGTGCCGGCACATAGCCTACTCCTGTCGAATAGCACCAAGGGGTCTGCTCAAGGCTTAACGTCCCCATCCGACGGACGAATCACCATCAACAGCGTCATATGCCCTCACTCCATATGAGCACTGCGGAGAGGTTTGGAATTTAATCCAGGCTTTTGGCACGCAATCTAGTGATTAGAAATTGTATACCACCACCTCCCCTACCCTGCCGGCCAACATCCTGATGGTGAAATTTTTTTCGACCAACGGGACTCGAACCGGCTAACCTCGGTGTTAGACCGTTTTTAGACTTCAGCGCCTTAACGATCATGGCCACCAGGCGGGCTAACTATATTTAATTTTGGTGTAATTCTTTTTCTGTTGTAGGTGGTCTACAACTGGCCTTCAACTAAGAAGCATGAGCAGGTTCTACATGGTACTGAGATGAAAATGTAGGATTGTCTGTAGGGCTTCTGATGACATAACCATACCATCTAAGTCGTACTTCTCGCATCTTCTCTGGGATAGGTGCCACTCCCAATCGCCTTCGGCCATCTACATTTCTGACATGGTCCAATCTTCTAAGACCCAGTGACAAGTGACGATGTAAGAGTTGTGCTTTACCTCCTGCAACGCAAGTACGATCAGTAAAAACATTCTTTGAGGTCAGTTGGAACACATTACGTTGTTCGTATTCTTAACTGGCCGTTACTACGTTTACGCTTTCCTTATTTTTAACTTTGACAGTATAGAGACCACAGGTAATATCGTAGTAAAAGATATGCCTTAGTATATACAATGATAATTCTATCGCAAGAAAAATAAAAACGTGAATGTTCACAATTTTGAAGAAGCTATGTTCAGTTGAATGGAATAATATTCTAGTGATTGCGATGGTTACTCCGTGAGACTTTGTTCCTCCTTTTAGTAACCATAATATCCGATGTTGGAGGTAGTTGTTCGGAAAGATGGGCTTAAAATGCAACACTCCCACGGGAGTTATGTGTTACAGTTCGTCGAAGTCTCGGACTTGACACACCACCTGAAGTAGCAAAGGAAGTTGAAGTGGGCCCCAATAACTGGAAAATGTAGAAGTTTTGGGAAAATAATAAAAATAAGACTTTCAAGCATGCCTGGTCTGCAAGAAATCTGTCTACATTCAGGATTGTCCGCAGATTTGTAAGCAATTCTGTAAAAGCTTCTGAAACTTAAACTGAAAACTGTAAATTTGAGGATTTTGATTCCTTGAGTGCTTCAGTTTCTTTTATAAATGTTATTATTTTATAAATTATTAGTTCATTGAGAAGGCAGAGAAGTGATAATATTGTGTCTTTTCATTAAAATGCATTTTTGTACGCTTTAATAGTTGCCTACCAATATTGTTTGTAGATTAAATTCGAAACATTCTTGAAGGATAATAATAAGGGATAGCTTCTGTCATTTTAAGCTCTTTTGCTCGATATTTGTTCCTCTTTTCTATCTAAAAACGAAGTATTTAAAACTACTGAAATTATTAACATTATAATCACCATATTTTGAATGGTTTTTATGTCCGCACCATTTTTTTACTGCCTTAAAGACGTCACCACATTAGTAAAAGGTTAGAACTAATAAAACATTTACATTCTGCAATGAGCTTGCATTGTTTGTCAGCTTTAGCAAGCCCCTCAGGTTGTCAAATACTTGGAACTCTCTCAAATGTAAATTGGTTTTGCGGAAAGAATTTGCGCAGAGAATTAGGGTGAGATTACAGCGTACTCTACTATTTGTTTATGGTGTGGTGTTGTCTACTTAAAAAAAAGAAAGGTCTTGACATGTTATTGTGAAATGAAGATTTAATGCGAAACTAACACGTGCAAGTGTTCAATTACAGATGTCGTTGGATGGAGTCTTCATGTATGATAAGTCACTTAGTATATTATTGCAAAGGATAATTTATGTTCCATTGTTTAATACATCCAAAATATTTTTAAAACCCGGATTGAAGCGCCGATGTCATAATTGGCAATGTGTTAGAAATTTGTTTACGGCAGACCTGTTCATCATAATCATATAGTTACTGTTATCAAAATTATAACTCGTACCGAATATTCCTTCTATCCCAAACAATTATACATTTCATCAAGTATAAATATAATATAATATAATGATCTCAGCTACCGAATTATTATGCTTGGCGTCTTTCGTGGGTTGATGAATAAGGCGTTTCTGGCATACGTTGTAAGTTGTTGTAGGTCTGTATTAATATGTTGGATCGCTTTGCATATACTATCTATACTAGTATGGTAATATACCTGTAAGTCATCAGCATACAGATAGTATTTCAGTGGACAAGTGGGGATGAAATATCATTGATATGCAGGCTGAATAATAAAGGTCCCATCACAGATCCTTGAGGCACGCCAGATAATCTGATAGCCCGTTTGGACGTAACATATTAGGCATTTGTACTTGACACACTTAATGCTGCATGTCAATTTCGATGCTCTATTTTACTCCACCAGATGGCAGAAAAACGATTCTCTGTTGGGCAATCTGTGACTGAGTGTTTAAATTGATTTTGTCTGGTAAACATTAAAAGTATCACTAGAGATCTCTTACATGCCTACATCGTACGATATGGAATGCCGAATGGATTTTAATGTTGAAAACATTTCTTAGCAGGCTAAGTAGGGGGCCCGATACGACGAAAAACGTAAAATTTAGCAATTTCCTCAACTGCACCGGAAGGTGAAGGACTAAATTGCCTGGAAAGGTTTTAAATTGTGAGTCTTGGATAGCTCTATCAAAATAAAGATAAAGTTTCGAAAATCACTCCCGGTTTAAATGCAGTTCCGAAAAACAGCCTAAAATCGCTTGTTTCTTTACTCGTTTTATTTTTGATTCAAATCCTAGCCAAATTAACTTATTTACATAATAATTTCTGTAATGTGTTCCTTGGTTCAATACCCTCCGGCGTTTTTTGATTTTTTGAAAAATGTCCACACCGAATGTAGTTATAAGGGCTCAAGTGAAATTCTGCATTGACTCAATTAGCGCTCGTAGTGGTGCTTAAGTGAAACATTAGTGGTAGAAAAAGGCAAACTACTAATCATGATTAAGAAACATGATTGTAATTTTTAGGAATAAAGAATATGTTCTCATACATTATTATATTTTATTTACCTAAAATTCGTGGCTCATATCCCTAGGATATTTTCAACATTGAGTTGCTTGCCTGAAGAGATATTTTTCTGGCTTTCAAAAATTTGAGTACTGTACCTATGGTGGTTTCTAACCTACGATCTTGGGCTTCCAAAAGCCGAAATTATACCACTGATCCAGAGAGAGAGGTATATTTTCAAGCGAATTACTTTATTATGAGTATCGAAATATTCTTAATTTCTGAAAATGATTTGCTTACCGTAATTTGCCAATCAGTTGTCGAATCCTTGTGAACGTGTGAGCGATGGAACACTGGCAAAGTCAACTAATTGCATTCTAAATTTATACTCTTTCAGGTACTCGAGTGGAGTACGTATGTACTTTCGGGATTTCCTAATTATCTAAAGCTGATAAGATGTCTATTGTGATGTAATTCATTATCACCCACTTTTAATAAGCTATATAGAGTATGTATTGTCATTCTCAAATTTCCATGTGATTCTTTGTGATTAGCCTTGTTTAAAGGTTGACACTGATGAGACTAAACTTCGTTGCATTCGTTAATCAATCTGTAACAAGTGATTCGATTAAGAACTGAAGTACAGTGAGAGAGAAGTTACCTTGTGATTGACGTCCGTGTCACACGTGTCAATTGTGTTACATCCAATACTACTTAGATCAGTGGTTTTAACATTACGGAAACCTGATGAATTGGCGTGCACAAATTGGGACAGAAAGAATATGCATCAGTTTGCATTTGGGAGTTGGTTGGCAGTACTGAAGATGGCTTTCCCTGGTTTCCCATTTTCACGCCAGGGGCCTTAATTAATGCCACGGTCCCATCCTTCTCACTCCCAGCCCTTTCCTATCCCATCGTCACCATAGACCTATCTAATTCGGTGTGACGTAAATCAAATTGTAAAAAAATACAAAATATGATGAAAACAATGTTAATTTTCAAATCAAAATATATTAAAAAGTGAAAGAAAACACAAAGTAGAAACTGAGAGAGATATGTAAAACACGCAAAAATAAATAAATAAAGGAATAGCAAACAGAAGTAAATGAAAATATGAATCATAACTTATATTGACAAATGATAACTGAGCAGCCGTTCTTGACGATGTCAGAAAGTCGTCAATAGTTCTGGAGAAGGCTCTATGTTGCATCTGAAAGTGATTTTTCTCATTGTCTGGAGTTCTTCTCCACAGTCACAGCTTGGAGAAGGTCTTAGACCTCAAGAATGCTTTGCAGAGCCACTTCTTCCGAGTCCAGTGTACACTCCACGGATGATGAAATCGAAACGGGGGATAGGTAGAGTCAAATAACGATCCCAGTTCATCGGCAACTTAGCAGTCCATTTTTCATGCCAGGGTCACAATAAAGAGTGATTTTCTTTCATGTGTTTTGGAGCCAGCAACAGAGGATGATGTCTGGATTTCAGTCGGGTTGATTAGATTCTATGGCTGTCTTGGTGAATTGGATATTTTATTGGTCCATATTTTATTTGTTTCTTGAACAAAATTGTTCATCCGATGCTAACCCAGTGGAAGGATGTGGCTGAGGACGGGAAGCCATTGCACTGGGGTTGTTTTTTATGGCACCGCTGATAATTCGCATTGTCTGATTCTGAACGTTGTCAATATTCTAGGTGTGGGTGCTATTTAGCCAGACGGAAGAGCAGTATTCAGCTGTTGTATACATCAGGCTTAGGGCAGAAGTTCGTAAAGTTGTCGCTGTGGATTCCCATGTGCTGCCAGAGACCTTAGATAGGATGATGTTCCTTGTATGTAGTTTGGACGCAAAGATGGGTATGTTTTCTGTATGACTGTGTCTGGTCCAGTATTTGACAAGATATTTTGGGTTTGGGTAATATGTTGTCATGTAGAGTCACTTTCAAGGTGGTCTAGGCCATTAAGTAACTCAGATGAAGGCAGAATGCTCCTGTTTTGTTTGTACTAGGTATCAGACGCTACTTTTGAAAGAAAATCGTCAGTAAACAGAGATCACTCGTTAGCATGTCCTCAAGGCTATTCCATTTTGTTTGTTGGGTGGCTATGCAGGTATCGTCGACATACACAAATTGTCTTGAAACTGTTTCTGGGATGTCAGCGATTAAAAACTGAATAACAGCAGAGCTGCTCAATAAACGCAGTGGATGGTGGAAACCACGTTACAAGATTTTGCACTCGTGAGTCCTGTTGGAAATTGATTTATGGAATATTTATGGTTTTCTATTAGCTCTATTAAAATAATTATTTACATAATATTTTATCTATATAAGAATGAAATGACGTCTGTCTTTTGTAACGGCATCGCGTTTATACTGCTGGACAGAACTTCATGAAACCTTGCACACATATTAGCAGGGGGAATATTCACATAATTAATAAAGTTTCATTGCAGAATACAGACCTGAAAAATATATTATTTAGGAAATTGTTTGCAAAAAATGTACAGTCTATATATACAGGATATCTCATACAAACCCATGTCGAGCGCACGGTGTTTGTACTCTGCGCTACGGCAGCTGCCTCAGCCGAACCTTCGTCATGTGCGGCCCTGCTTTAAGCGTGTAGACATTCTTATATGAAATCTTACCATATACACTGACTGACAGAGCAAATGCAACACCAAGGAGGAGTGGTTCGAAAGGGATGAAAGTTGGGGAAAAAACAGAGACGGCACGGGCGAATAATTGATGTTTATTTCAAAACGATATGCAGGTTACACAATGCGCACGGCATCGACTCAGTAGGATGTAGGACCACCGCGAGCGGCGATGCACGCAGAAACACGTCGAGGTACAGAGTCAATAAGAGTGCGGATGGTGTCCTGAGGGATGGTTCTCCATTCTCTGTCAACCATTTGCCACAGTTGGTCGTCCGTACGAGGCTGGGGCAGAGTTTGCAAACGGCGTCCAATGAGATCCCACACGTGTTCGATTGGTGAGAGATCCGGAGAGTACGCTGGCCACGGAAGCATCTGTACACCTCGTAGAGCCTGTTGGGAGATGCGAGCAGTGTGTGGGCGGGCATTATCCTGCTGAAACAGAGCATTGGGCAGCCCCTGAAGGTACGGGAGTGCCACCGGCCGCAGCACATGCTGCACGTAGCGGTGGGCATTTAACGTGCCTTGAATACGCACTAGAGGTGACGTGGAATCATACGCAATAGCGCCCCAAACCATGATGCCGCGTTGTCTAGCGGTAGGGCGCTCCACAGTTACTGCCGGATTTGACCTTTCTCTACGCCGACGCCACACTCGTCTGCGGTGACTATCACTGACAGAACAGAAGCGTGACTCATCGGAGAACACGACGTTCCGCCATTCCCTCATCCAAGTCGCTCTAGCCCGGCACCATGCCAGGCGTGCACGTCTATGCTGTGGAGTCAATGGTAGTCTTCTGAGCGGACGCCGGGAGTGCAGGCCTCCTTCAACCAATCGACGGGAAATTGTTCTGGTCGATATTGGAACAGCCAGGGTGTCTTGCACATGCTGAAGAATGGCGGTTGACGTGGCGTGCGGGGCTGCCACCGCTTGGCGGCGGATGCGCCGATCCTCGCGTGCTGACGTCACTCGGGCTGCGCCTGGACCCCTCGCACGTGCCACATGTCCCTGCGCCAACCATCTTCGCCACAGGCGCTGCACCGTGGACACATCCCTATGGGTATCGGCTGCGATTTGACGAAGCGACCAACCTGCCCTTCTCAGCCCGATCACCATACCCCTCGTAAAGTCGTCTGTCTGCTGGAAATGCCTCCGTTGACGGCGGCCTGGCATTCTTAGCTATACACGTGTCCTGTGGCACACAACACGTTCTACAATGACTGTCGGCTGAGAAATCACGGTACGAAGTGGGCCATTCGCCAACGCCGTGTCCCATTTATCGTTCGCTACGTGCGCAGCACAGCGGCGCATTTCACATCATGAGCATACCTCAGTGACGTCAGTCTACCCTGCAATTGGCATAAAGTTCTGACCACTCCTTCTTGGTGTTGCATTTGCTCTGTCAGTCAGTGTAAAAGAAGCTGGAAGTGTCGTCCTTCCTGGGTTATACAGGCATTGCATCTGGTAACAACATTCTGGCTAACGTGAGTGAGTTCTGCCACTGTAATGTTCCCGATTTCATTCCTAATATTTTCTTTCAGTTCCTCCAATGTGTAAGGATTTGTTAGATACTATTTACCTTTCAGTTTACCCCACAAGTAAAAATCACACACTGTTAGATTTGAAGAACGAGGGGGAAGTATACCAGCACTGATCACTCTATCTACAAACCCTTCCAAGATTGTAAGAAGGAAATCTTCTGCTGTATGAGCAGGGGCTGAATCTTGTTGAAACCACCCACGCGATATTTCTTCTTCTGTTTAACATGAAAGAACTGCGTCAAAATGTCATCTTGGTACTTCTCTGCATTTACTGTCGTCTCGAAAAATTAGGCCCAATTATTCGTCTTCGACTAATAGCACACCGAACACCAATCTCTCTATCATAATAACGGACTTCATAGACGCCATTAGGATTTTCTGCACACCACTAGCGAGAGTCATGATGGCTCACACGACCATTAAAAACGAAACCAGAACTTTTACATACGAAAATACGGTGTTGCAATGATAACTGTCTCATCATGTTAACAGCTGAGATTCAGACTGGCGACTGTTGCTTGCCAGGTCGAACACGTGCAGGCTGCTTGCAAGGTGAAGAACTATTTCCGCACCTTCCATACTGCAACTGCCGTAGCCCAGAGTACAAATACCGTGCTTTTTTCACAATATACATTTTTTATCTGCAACCATCACGTTTAAAAGTTTGCATTAATAATTAATACAGGAGAACATCAAGTTGTGTAAATAATATTTAACTGAAAAAAAGAAAATAACTTTTCCTTTTCACACTGGAGCAGCGAATACATGTCTGTCATATTCTTTATCATCACTTAACAGTACACAGTTATACTAATGACAAAATACTCTTCACGTTAACATAAATTTGATAGATGTTACACACAACACGTAATAGTAAGGCACTTCAGAAAAGGTTTTCCATAGGCTTTCTGAAGACACTTCTGTTTGACCATCTTCCAACGTTCTTTCTGGATGATCCAGACACCCAGTTAATGTCACACTTGTATGCTGAGTGTACGCCTTGACATTGTAATGATTGTCTCTAGCTATTATCCATATGCAAGCGTTTTCGCACCCGTTCTCTCCGTGATTTAGTTCCAGATTCAGAATCTCCCTTACTCTGTCACTGGTTGTTGTTGTTCCTGATATCCGGTAGATAGCGTTTAGTGTCCATCTCCAAACGAATGCCGCATTGACGCATGTTGTAATTCGATGCACGAGTTTGTCCGTCTGATGAAATACCAGGCATTTGTCATCAGATACTTGTCCCATGTGTTTTCATTTTCCCACCCGTCGGGATGATTTCATTTGTGTTTACAGTATAAAGAGCGATATCCTCCATTCAGTTGGATTCCATTTGCTTCATACATTTTTCCAGATCTGCTTCCAGTCCCGATGTGGGCATTTATCTTGTATTGTCGGAATAAATTTATATTACTTCAATCTGAAGTTGTATATATTCTTAGCTTTATCCAACTTTCCGTATGTAATTTCTATTTCTGGAAGTTGTTGTAGAATGGAGAAAGGGTTTCGGAAACAGAGTCGAAATGGATCTTTTTGTTTCAGGTTTGTTGTTACACACAATTTTAATATTGCACTATCAAATACATCTCCTATTCAGTATAATGCTTTAATGATATGTGTCATAAAGAGGGCTGTGCATTTCTATTCGATTACAATTAGACGCAAGCCACCATCCTGTTCACTCAGATGAAGTTGGTCTCTCCTTATTCTGTATCTGTAGCCTTTCCATGGATAAAATACAATTGACATTTCAACACGTTGGCAAATGACACGTGAGGCTGGAAGAATTTAGGCAAGGTACCAGAGCATCGACAGAGCAAAAATATTAATATGCCAAAGTTTTTAGGAAATGTTTAGTCACCTTGACATTTCCTCCTTTAGCTGAAACCGTAGAGTGTTTAGTGCAGATGTCCAATCAGTCTCTATCGTCTGAAATATCCTTACTGAAGGTAATGCCTAATATTTTGCAGTGGTTTACAGTTGGAATCCTGGAGCTGTAAAATATTTGTTGATTTTCATACAACCACATGAACATCGTGGAACGGGACCAGTATGGTGGTGGTGGCGTCATGGTGTAGGGCGGCATCATGTTGAATGGCCGTTCGGACCTGCACGTCTTCATAGGTGGTCCGAGGAACACTGTTAACGCTAGGAGGTACAGGGATTAGGTACTGAGACCACGTGTTCGACTCTTCAGAGGTGCGGTTGGTCCAGACATCCTCTTAATGGACGATAATGCCCGACCGCACCGCGCTGCTCTGGTGGGTAACTTTCTGGCTGGGGAAGACATTCATCGTATGGACTGGCCAGCGAGGTGTGCGGATCTGAATCCTATAGAACATGCCTGGGATGCATTGGGGAGGCGAATTGCATCCCGTCAGCTTCCACCAAGGACCCTCCAAGACCTTCGCATTGCCCTTTCGGAGGAATGGGATCCACTACCACAAGAGCTCTTGGACCATCTGATAGAGAGCATGCCACGTCGCTGCGAAACATATGTGGCCGTTAGGGGTAACCATATACTCTATTAACAGTATATCTTAATGTAGAAGACATTGCCAAGTTTTGTTAGTTTTTGTCAAAAGTGTACTTAGTTATCAGAACCTTTCTGACACTGTTTTTTGACAAGTTTTGTGACATATTGTGTATGATTCAGCTTCCGTTTGTTCAGCAATTCGTTTGACATTCCTATCAGGCGGTAAACTAGTGTAAATTCGACATGTGAGCCGTGTAGTGGCTGCCAAACATCCTTGAGCTGCATGGTCTGTGTGAGTGTCTGAAGGCCTGGACAAAAGTTAATTGTATCTGTTTGGTCTCGTGGGTGAAGAGTGCAGTTGAAATCACCTACTAGAACTATTGGACAAGGTGTCACTAAATGGGGCAGCATTTCATTGGTAAATAATAGGTTTCGTTCCTGTTTGTATTGTGACCCGGATGGGCTATATACGTTTATCAATCTTGTGTGATTATGGGTGGCATATAGAAACCTTTCCGCAGTGTCCATGAGGACATCTGTGAGCTGAATTCCTTTCCTGTATACTATTGCAGTTCCTCGGAAGTTATCACCTACGTTCGTTATATAGTCATAGTTAGATAAAAAGTGGAAGTTTGTATCTTATTTCTTCACGAACCGACTAAGCAGGGCTTGTGTTGTAGCATTTCTTACTGCATTAATATTAAAGGTGGCGTAAAATTTGAGAAGACACACTATAAAAAGACAGAGAGGAAGAGCCAAAGGCCAGGATGATATATTCATTTTTGCGTAGGCGGTTATTTAGAGGTACGGCAGTTAGTGGTTGGTGCAGAGTCAGTTAGATACATATGATTTAGCATTAGACCTTTTCTTCTCGGCACTCTTCTTTCTTGTGTGCATACGTGGGTCGCCATGGCTTAAGAAAGTGTGTGATAGTTAATTGTCTTTCAAGGTTCTGGCCGCCGTGGATGAGGCACTGTGTGTTTTATTTATGTTTTGCATTCTAGGTGAAGACCCCTTACTCTGTTTTCCTGTTCCATAACACTCTTCGTTTTCCATACCGTCCTCTGCCATGTCAGTATTTACTAGTTCCCTGTCGGGTGTATCTGCGCTGTCCATACATTCATTTTCCGTCTTAGAGGGAAGGGGTACGTTGTTCGGAATCTGGCTAAGATCAAGAATTAAGGGGATCCTCGGTGTATCTAGCACGTAATTCACGGACTCCTGGGCAGGTGTGGAGCTCTTTGTAGCCAAGGATATGGTAGGGACATCCTTAGATTCACGGATTTTTTGACAGTTTTTCAAGAGGTAGAGATTTGGAAATACTAGGTGTAACGTGTTCAAATCGCTTACCTAATTTTTCTTCTACGCTCAAACCCAACGCACCGTCTCGCTACATGAACTGTCTGCCTTCACGCCTGCCGCTAGACTGCTTGGACTGTTTCATCGCTCCACGCGAGACACTGTGACGTCATCGCTTCTAGCATGTTCCACGGCGACCTCGGTTCCGTATATATACGGGCTCCGTGTGCTTGTTCGATGTTCAGGTGTGGATCAAATGTTGTAATAGACAGTGGAAGCCCTGGAAGTGTGCACGGCTGGCCCGTGTACATACTGGTTTTAAATTTCTCCGTTCTACGTACTGGGTGAGCAGACTTCATATTTCTCCTCATATTAACATTCATTCTATTTTGCCCTTTTTCTTCAGCTTGTTAATTGGAATCCGAACTTTTGTCCTTTTTTAAGGGCATTACGAAATTGACACTGTGGTAAAATTCAAACTACGAACTCGAGGTAGAAAGGTGAATCGAGAATGTGGACTGGACTCGCGATGTGTAATGTGTGAACTTTGCCTTCCATTCATGTGATGTGGAAGCTTCGCGGCTTGATCAGCACTTTGTCTCCTTATCCCTCCTGATTTTGCTTCCCTCTTCGCCTCATTGCCCTCCTTTGCCTTTCCCTTCCTTTATTATTTTTATCCTTTTGTTTACCTTTGTTATTTATGATGGTGTATCGCAGTCTGCTAACCCTTTTATGATGTATCTACACTGGGTATGTTCGATGTTCATATGTTTCCCTATATTGTCTATGCTGAACCACGAATCTGGAGGATTGTGGTAGTATCTTACAAAGTACTCCTTTTTTGTATCGTAAATCTCTTTTCTATTAATATTACTGCCAATTGTTTTTTTGAACTATCTTATTCCGGTTCATCAAATGGGCCTCTTATGGGAGCTTGTATGTAAACAAGAACATTGATTTGCTCAGGCTTAACCTTTTCACTCGAATTTGTACGAGTCAAGATATTTATATTTCACGGGGCATTTACCCCTTTGGTTGTACCTCAAAGACAGTTGTAATTCTCGGGGCTTTTATCCCTTATTGTAACCAAAGATAATGTTGATTTTTACGGGTCATTTTTACCCTTTGTTATAACTGTGTGTCTCCCTATCTAAACTAGATTATTGACCATTGAAATAGTCCCCGTGATTTGTTTATCTCTCTTTTGTGGATCTATATCTTGTTGTTTTGAAAACTTTATTCAATATATGTGTTATCTAAAAAAAGGAATTCTGTGTTTTGGAAGTTCTCTTTTCTGGTATTTCTTTCCTACGATTTAACATGCACTTACCACGATAACTCCTCTTGGGTATGGCCCATCATTAATGTTTTTTTAATGTTCCGAAGTACGGCTTTGTGTATATTACCTTCCTCTGCGCTCCGCTATGCTGAGTTTATTGCCTTGTGAGTCAAAACTTGTCTACTGGAGCATTCTGACTCTTACGCATCGATATTGAGTTGATACTTGCGAAAGCCGTTTCTATTAACGCTCGGCGATATAGTGGAATCGACCTTTCATTTTTGGTCTCTTCTAAAAGGGGATTGGTAAGCTCAGGCCACTAGTGTGTATCTTCATGACATTTTCCAAAATTGTACTTAACATATTTTAGCAGATTACCCTCTATTTTGATTATCTTCATTCTTCCTTTTTTTCTTTCTTCTTCCTGGTCGTATTTATGGCTTGCTTCTCCGATAACTTCCCTTTAGGGGAAGACTCTTCATTATTATCTTCTCCGCTACCACCAAATTTATCATTGCCCAACCCTCCTCTACCGAATTTAATTTCCTTTTCTTCTGCTCCGTCTTCTCCCTCCCTATACCCGTCTTCATCCAACCACACACCTGATTTTCAATCTGATGATACCAAACCTTCCGTTTCACAACATCACATGGTCCCCCCTCCCCCTTATTCTCAACCACATGTACCTACTACCCTCTCTGTTGATAGTGCACTTAATATACAAATTATTAAGCAGTCGTTATTACAAGTTCCCCAACTATTAGCGACAGATCCCCGAAATCTTAGCATTTGGCTGTTTTCGGTTCCTAAGTTCTTAAACATAAAAGTTGCCTCTTTTCCCCAATTAATTGGCCTCCTTTCCACCAAAACTACGGGTTTTTTCCACCTTTTGGCTGGATAATATGTCAAATTTTACAAATTGGTATGAATTGAGACATGCGATACACAATTATTTCTTAACCCTAGAAGTCCGTCACAAACTAAGTACCGAGTTCATCAGACGCCACCAGCTACCCAACGAACCGGCGCGCGACTATTTGGACTCTGTTATCACTTATAGTGATGTTTTAAATATTTCATATAATACTTCCGAACTGATCTCTATTATTCAGTTTTATGCCGCCCCATCATTCCGCATGCTTTTTAATGTTCTTTCTCCCCCTGTTTCCCTCTTTCAACTCTACAATCTCGCTCAACAACATACCATAAATTCTTTAGGGGATCGTTCCTACTGTTTCCGTCTCTCCTCCACCTACTACTGCTCCTCCCTTACGTTCTTCTTTGCCTGCAGTACCCCCCCCCCCCGTAATGTTCGTCCTCCCATAACCTGCTATCGCTGTAAATTACCGGGCCACATTGCCCGTCAATGCACTAATTTGCCTTCGGGAAACGCCTTTCAACCGCGTCCTTAGGCAGTAGGCGTTCACATGGGGGAAATCTGCCTCATTCTTCGCAGCTTACCTCCGTATCAGCATCTTCCCAATCCATTCTTAATTCTGTTTCCCTTTTACCCCCGAGTTGTCATGTTTTGCTTACTGTTAATAACCTTTCCTCTGCCGCCCTCCTCGATTCTGGGGCGGCAGTGTCACTTATTAGTTTCCAATTTTATAAAGATTTACTTCACAATAATCCTCATTTGAAATATCTTCCATCTTCCCTTCGATGTCTTTCGGTTTCTAATCAACCCTTACAAATTTTGGGTAGTATCTTGTTACATATTAAACTACAGCACTTTTCTTGGCCTTTCACTTTTCAGATTGTTGAGGACTTGTCATTCCCGGTTATCTTAGGATATTATTTTTTTCGCATACTGGTCTCCTTCTCGATTCCGCCCAGTCTAAAGTTTTTTCCTTTTCGGACAAGTTTGTTCCGTTGATTAGCATCTCTGATTTTCCTTTTCGTTCACATTCCCTACTTCCTACTATTAACTCTATGTATTCTGACCAGGTTCTAGCTTTACTTACTGAATTTTCTGATGTTAATACCTCGGATTTGGGAACAGTTAAGAATTTTTTTGCACATATCGATTTAGTGGATTCTACTCCGGTTCGCTCTTCGCCTTATTTTCTTAGCCCTCCTCGTATGAAAGTTTTAAATCAGTTGCTTCAGAAAATGCCTAAAGACAATACTATTATTCCATCATCTTCCGATTATGCCTCCCCCGCCTTTGTGGTGGATAAGCCTGATGGTTCTGCGAGGTTCATTGTTGATTACAGGAAGCTCAATGAGAAAATCGTCTATGACGCCTATCCGATGCCTAAATTGAACTCGGCATTCCAACATTTTTCCGGTTCCAAATTTTTCTCAATTTTCGACCTCAATTATGCCTACAATCAGCTTCCATTAGATGACCTCAGTTCTCGGTATACGGCGTTCATTACTCCTAATGGGCTATATCAATTTAAAAAAGTTCCCATTGGCCTTAATCTAGGCTCCCAAATAATGCAGCGTTTTGTGGACTCCCTTTTTGCTGACATTAAGTATAAATATCTTTTTCCTTTCGTTGATATCTTAGTTTTTCTCCTGATTTTGAATCGCATTTGTCTCATCTACGTGAAGTCGTTACTCGTCTTCGCAATGTCGGTCTCACCGTTAATCCCTCTAAAGTTTTGATCGCCCAAACCTCGATTAAATTTCTTGGCCACATATTGAGTTCTGAAGGTATTGCTGTTGACCCTGACCGTGTCTCCGCCATTAATAAGATGCCCCCTCCTACTAACTTGAAACATTTACGATCCTTTTTGGGAATGGTCGGCTTCTACGCCAAGTACATCCCTAATTTTTCATCCATTGCTGATCCATTGAATAAACTCAAAAGGAAAGGGGTGAAATTTCACTGGTCCACTCAGCAACAAATGGCCTTTGATTTTCTCAAATCTAAATTATCCCACGCTCCCCTCTTACAAATTCCGGACTTTAATCTTACCTTTGAACTATCCACTGATGCCTCGGACATTGTCATTGGCGCTGTCCTTCAACAAACTGTTAATGACCGTACGCTTCCTGTTACCTATTTTAGCCGCTTGTTATCCCCTGTTGAACAAAAGTATTCTACTTACGAAAAAGAAGCCCTGGCTCTTATTCTCTCAATAGAACACTTTTCTGAATACCTCGACCATCGTGAATTCATTGTTAGCACTGATAACCAGGCTCTTTATTGGCTACTACATAATGCCCCAAAAATTGGTCGTACTGGTCGTTGGTTACTCCGCCTGTCTCGTTTCAAATTCTCCTTCAAATTCGTTTCCGGTTATAATAATTCTGTCGCCGATGCTCTTTCCCGTCTCTTTGATGACCACCACCTTCAACACTCCCTATCAACCATTTAAAAGATTCACTTCCTAATTTACTCATAAAACCTTCAAAACTGATACACCCTATTGTCATATCTAATTACTTTTCCCCTGCATTTCACTCTATCAGTATTACTCCTCGTAATTCTGCCGGACGTCATTCAAGCTTAAGTGCCTGCGTCCGGGAGTTGTGTTCCTCCTCATAGTATGAGTCTCGCTTCTAGCTGAAAATCGCCTCGGATACCAGTCAGCATTTCTCTCAGTCCCGCTCCTTCTACTCACGTCCTCATGCCTCACACTTCCAACTGATTCAAGTGCTGAGCTCAGCTGGCCCGTACGTTCGCATTAAGTCCTCTCTGCGCTGCCCACCTGCTTCTGCTGATCCAACCGACGATGTTCGTCTCCACCGCTCATCACCCACCACTAATTAGTTTTCGCTTTTCTACGTGATGAGGCCAGGGCGCCTAGCCTTTCCCAAATAGAATTTGAGCATTTTCCAGATCCTAAAAAATCTCTCAATATCCTGTTTGGTCCGTACATTTCCACCTTTCGATTGGAGTGTACTCGCCATTATTACTGAAATGAGTCTTACTCACTGTCTTCCACACCCACGGAATCTCGTAGAGATCTTTTCCCACCAATTGACCTTCAAACATTTATTAGATCTAGCACTTTAGTTACTAGATATTCCGTGGCACCCTCCGGTAAGCCGTACATAAAGAAGTTTTTCGTACGGATTTTCGTTAGAGCTTTCTCTCTTGCCATCTCAAATCCTTTATCTCCTCTTTAATTTTCTTCACGTTATCCCTCAAACTTGCTATTACCTTGTTGTTCTGGACCACTGCCTGTGTTACCTTTTTAACTTCTCTTTCATACAATCCTTTAAATACCTTAATTCACTGGCTTGTTCCCATAGAAGCTCTCTGGTCTGTTCTGCTTGGCAAGCCCCCTTAGCAATTTCTCTTACCTTTTCTATCTCTTGCCATCCAGCGACAGGACCGGATCCAGAATTCATTTCCACACTTCCAATGACCAACAGAATTGCACCTACCGAAGCTGTCACCAAAATTGTGGTATGTCCTGCCTATCGTCTGGTACTGCATTCCATAGCACGCTAACGATCTTGCTTCGCCCGTGCTAACATCTATCGTTGCCCGATACCGCTGAATAGCGATCCCTGTGTCAGCACTCGTTGACTATTTAAGGTTCCCCTTCACTTGCACTATTACAACTGATATGCAGATGTTTCGAACGACTTCGAACGACTTCGTGTGTAAGTGCCAGCAGAAGTTAATATCTACGCTATTCCAGAGCCTTGTTCAGTCAATTTCAAAATATTCTACTCTCTGGTCCTAAAAGAATTAAACTAAAAGAAAGAGAAATTGCTGTAGATTATAATTAAGTAACTTCTAAAAGCCAATAACGGACACTTCGCATCCAAATATGAATTACTTTTTTCCGAAAGAAGCAGAGCAAGTTAACGTCATCAACCAGTAGGTTATGAACATTTTCAAATTTGATAAAATAGCGTTCGGTTGCTAAAATATGAGCACATGGTTCTTCGCAGGTACACTTTTTTCAGAAACAATAGCATCTATAGATATACTGTATGTTGTTCGTATCCACAAGGCATGTATCTACATGGGAGTTGAATTGTACACTGACTGACAGAGCAAATGCAACACCAAGAAGGAGTGGTCAGAACTTTATGCCAATTGCAGGGTAGACTGACGTCACTGAGGTATGCTCATGATGTGAAATGCGCCGCTGTGCTGCGCACGTAGCGAACGACAAATGGGACACGGCGTTGGCGAATGGCCCACTTCGTACCGTGATTTCTCAGCCGACAGTCATTGTATAACGTGTTGTCGTGTGCCACAGGACACGTGTATAGCTAAGAATGCCAGGCCGCCGTCAACGGAGGCATTTCCAGCAGACAGACGACTTTACGAGGGGTATGGTGATCGGGCTGAGAAGGGCAGGTTGGTCGCTTCGTCAAATCGCAGCCGATACCCATAGGGATGTGTCCACGGTGCAGCGCCTGTGGCGAAGATGGTTGGCGCAGGGACATGTGGCACGTGCGAGGGGTCCAGGCGCAGCCCGAGTGACGTCAGCACGCGAGGATCGGCGCATCCGCCGCCAAGCGGTGGCAGCCCCGCACGCCACGTCAACCGCCATTGTTCAGCATGTGCAAGACACCCTGTCTGTTCCAATATCGACCAGAACAATTTCCCGTCGATTGGTTGAAGGAGGCCTGCACTGCCGGCGTCCGCTCAGAAGACTACCATTGACTCCACAGCATAGACGTGCACGCCTGGCATGGTGCCGGGCTAGAGCGACTTGGATGAGGGAATGGCGGAACGTCGTGTTCTCCGATGAGTCACGCTTCTGTTCTGTCAGTGATAGTCACCGCAGACGAGTGTGGCGTCGGCGTGGAGAAAGGTCAAATCCGGCAGTAACTGTGGAGCGCCCTACCGCTAGACAACGCGGCATCATGGTTTGGCGCGCTATTGCGTATGATTCCACGTCACCTCTAGTGCGTATTCAAGGCACGTTAAATGCCCACCGCTACGTGCAGCATGTGCTGCGGCCGGTGGCACTCCCGTACCTTCAGGGGCTGCCCAATGCTCTGTTTCAGCAGGATAATGCCCGCCCACACACTGCTCGCATCTCCCAACAGGCTCTACGAGATGTACAGATGCTTCCGTGGCCAGCGTACTCTCCGGATCTCTCACTAATCGAACACGTGTGGGATCTCATTGGACGCCGTTTGCAAACTCTGCCCCAGCCTCGTACGGACGACCAACTGTGGCAAATGGTTGACAGAGAATGGAGAACCATCCCTCAGGACACCATCCGCACTCTTATTGACTTTGTACCTCGACGTGTTTCTGCGTGCATTGCCGCTCGCGGTGGTCCTACATCCTACTGAGTCGATGCCAAGCGCATTGTGTAACCTGCATATCGTTTTGAAATAAACATCAATTATTCTTCCGTGCCGACTCTGTTTTTTCCCCAACTTTCATCCCTTTCGAACCACTCCTTCTTGGTGTTGCATTGTCACTGTCAGTCAGTGTATTTAGAAAACAATAAATTTAAGACTGATAAAATATTTTATGCGAAGAACATGCATTCTTTTTTCCTTTGGGCGACTACACATCATAATTGACTCCGTGGAATGCGATGATGTTTATGAAATAGTCGCTTATCCTGTTGAATTTCTTAACTCTTTTTCAGGCATGCCACCTCCAAGTTGTACATAAACGTTGGATGCGTCGTAATATTCTTCTTCACAATCTAGATACTAATGATGGGTGTGGAATGGAACAAGCACGACTGAGGTAATGGCAGAAAAACATCAATTATGCAGGAATTGTGATTGTCTCAGCTTCAGAAAGAACATTTATATTCCAAGAACTTCTTACGGAAAATAAATGAAATGGCGTATGGCTTTTAGTGCCGGGAGTGTCCGAGGCCAAGTTCGGCTCGCCAGATGCTGGTCTTTTGATTTGTCTCCCGTAGGCGACCTGCGCGTCGTGTTGAGGATGAAATGATGATGGAGACGACACATACACCCAGCCCCCGTGCCAGCGAATTTAACCGATTAAAGTTAAAATTCCCGACCCTGCCGGGAATCGAACCCGGGACCCCTGTGACCAAAGGCCAGTACGCTAACCATTTAGCCATGGAGTCTTGCTACGGAATTATACATTGTATACAGAATTCTTGGTGAAGTATTTTACATGTGAATAAGATTTTATTAAATTTGCAGAGCATTAAATTGCATTTTTCAAATGAAGAACGGGTTAGGGACTTTTAATTGTAATAGAAGGCACCTTGCCTACTGCCAGTCACAATCGAATCGGGCAGTTTACATTATAATGGCAGACACTCACTCTCCACCTGACTTTTTATATCCTCAGAAAGACTGTTTCGCAAAAAGGTGGTTTTTAAAATATGTATCTGCGTAAGTAGCATTTTAAAAGAAAAAATCTTTATTATTAATTATTTATTATTTATTATTGGAATATATATGGGATAAATGGCCTGCATATAGACATTGTGTAGAACAGCATGTTCAACATGTCGCTAAAACTTATCATACCAACTTGGAAAATGTTAAAAATCAGGAAGGTTGTGAATGAGCTAGAGCAGGGGTTTCCAATTTGTAAGAGCTCGAGGGCCATTTTGGAAACCTTAGTCATGTTCGCGGGCCGCAGTTGAATAGGCCAATTTTCGTAAAATTCTGCAGATAGTACTGAAGTACCATTATGAAATAATATGTATAGTTCAATTGAAAGGAGGGTTTGATAATTTTAATTGCTTAAAACATTATTTTAAAATTTCATAAAAGAGTGACATTTGGAGCCGGGCTGACTGGCTGAGACGGTTGAGGCGCTGGCCTTCTGACCCCAGCTTGGCAGCTTCAATTCTGGCTCAGTCCGGTGGCATTTGAAGGTACTCAGATACGTCAGCCTTGTGTCGGTAGATTTACTGGCACGTAAAAGAACGCCTGTGGGACAAAATTTCGACACCTCGGCGTCTCCGAAAATCATCAAAATTAGTCAGTGTGTCGCAAAAATAACAGCATTATTACTTGAAATTTGGATTTTAAAAAAATCAAAAATAATCTATTGAGAACAAGTGAATACTTTACAAGAGTGACTAGTATTAAAGAATAATTTGTTTTGACTTGGGTGTATAAGGTGTATAAAAATTAATACGTTTTTGAACGAGCTATTAAATAATTTTGGTGTTTTTTCTTCACATTATTTTAGAATGCTTTCGCGGGCCGCAAAAGTGGCTTCGCGGGCCACACGCGGCCCGCGAGCCGCCTTTTGGAAACCCCTGAGCTAGAGGGTCTTACAGTGAATTTTCATGCCGTGATAGCTGACTTGAATAGTTTCTGTTTTTTTTTTGTCATTTATTTAACCTATTTATGACCATTGCCAATCAAAGGCATTTTAAATAAGATAGACTCACACGCAGCGCTAGCGTACTCTTCTCAAAGGGAAGCGGAGTCAGTTGTATATGGCTTGTACTGGGTTACTGCGAAAATTAAAACATACATACATTATCATTATAGACTGTTATGCCTTTCAGCGTTCAGTCTGCAAGTCTCTGTGAATTTACTAAACGTCGCCACAATCCTCGATTTGCACCTATTTTTGTAGCCTCATTTAGTTCTACACCTCTTATCTTTAAATCGTTAGAAACCGAGTCTAACCATCGTCGTCTTGGTCTACCTCTACTTCTCTTACCCTCCATTACAGAGTCCATTATTCTCCTAGGTAACCTATCCTCCTCTATTCGCCTCACATGACCCACCACCGAAGCCGGTTTATGCGTACAGCTTCATCCATCGAGTTCATTCCTAAATTAGCCTTTATCTCCTCATTCCGAGTACCCTCCTGCCACTGTTCCCACCTGTTTGTACCAGCAATCATTCTTGCTACTTTCATGTCTGTTACTTCTAACTTATGAATAAGATATCCTGAGTCCACCCAGCTTTCGCTCCCGTAAAGCAAAGTTGGTTTGAAAACAGACCGATGTAATGATAGTTTCGTCTGAGAGCTGACTTCCTTCTTACAGAATACTGTTGATCGCAACTGCGAGCTCACTGCATTAGCTTTACGACACCTTGATTCAGTCTCACTTACTATATTACCATCCTGGGAGAGCACACAATCTAAATACTTGAAATGATCGACCTGTTCTAGCTTTGTATCACCCATCTGACATTCAATTCTGTTGAATTTCTTACCTACTGACATCAACTTAGTCTTCGAGAGGCTAATTTTCATACCATACTCATTGCACCCATTTTCTAGTTCCCAGATATTAGACTGTAGGCTTTCGGCACAATCTGCCATTAGGACCAAATCGTCAGCATAGGCCAGACTGCTTACTACATTTCCAACTAATTGAATCCCTCTCTGCCATTTTATACCTTTCAGCAGATGATCCATGTAAACTATGAACAGCAAAGGTGAAAGATTACAGCGCTAACCGTTCGAGAACTTCATTCTTTTTTAAGGGCTCCAGGGGTACGTTTTCCTCTGACTTGCTTCAATTTTTCTTTCGCTACTGGCCCGCTTAAGAGGTAGTGTAATAGTAAAACACGGAAAAGTGTATTTTTCTTAAATATTATTAGAATTAAGAAGTAGGACCCAAATGCTTACCAACTTTTTCTAAGAAATAGAAATGTAAGTACACTTGATGACTCAGTTACTTAAGGGGGCGTTAATTTGATATTTTGTTAGAAATTTCAAATTTCACTTTTTGTAGTTTTGAATAATGCAGACGTGAATCTTTTCAGGAAAAGAAGTTTCAAGTTAATATCTTACATTTTCGGAGTTACAGGCTAATGAGGTTTGAAGCTTCTACAGACCAGGCTCCACAACATTCCCTCCGCCGACCCACCCCCCCACTCCTGGGTCTGACACTTGGTGTGGTTATTATAACAACTCCGTTGTGGATCCTAACATAAGTTACGTACATTATCATTATCTTCAGGAACCAGTTACAGATGCAGTAAAGCCTATCTACAGAGAACTTACCCATCTAGAACTCTCGAAAACATGCGTGCATGGTAAGACCCAGAATTCCAGTCATTCAATGCGGTTATTTGTAACAGTTGCCCTAAAACCAAGCCTTCTGGTAAGGCATCGATAACTAATAAAGTGTTAGATGCAATTTATATGTATAATGATGGGTATCTGTCAACAAAATGAATATTAGTGGGAATGGGTAAACAAGCTGGGTTCCGGTGCACTGACAAATAGAAAGTCTCGATGATGTTTGAGTGAAACATAATGAATATTAGTGGATGGAAAGCAGGAAGAAGAGGAAGTGCTAGTAGAAAAAGGAGGAGGAAGAGATAAAAGGAACTGGAGTACGGAATGTGGAATGTTTAATACTCGCAAGTTGGAATATCACTTGCAAATTTTTATGTTTTTCTTTCAGCGCTTGTTTCTGTAAATTTAATTTTTGATGACATAGGGTACATTTTCTCAAAAACAATGCAAGCGAATTGAATGAAATTTTAGGGGATGCTGTATATCTTATATATATATATATATATAAAATTTAATGAATTAGTATTCGGATACTTTACTTCAGTTAGAAAGAAAAATATATTACATGCCAAAATTATGAACATTTAAAACAATAATGTTCATAAAATTTTGTTTTTCGAAGTTACTTAAGTATAACCATTATTTTTCAACAGCTCATGCTACAGGCATACCTCATGATGACTAGGATGTTTCTCTGTACTCATTCCAATACGTTTCTAATAAATGTTCCTGAAGTGATACAGTATAAAATACAAACGTGGTAAAATCTAGGAGCTATAAGTTGGTAGTCCTGTAATATTTGGAACTGAAACTTCTTTCGTGGTAGCAATCATAGACATTTAGTATCCGAACAAACTTTCAGAGAAAATGGTGAAAGTATTTCTGAGAAAATGGATTTTTTTAAAATGTCCTCAGACCATTTGGAAGACAGATAACGCACCCTTAATAGGACTAACCGTTTAAGCTGTGTATTCACTTTTAAGGGTCCCAGGCGTATATTTTCCTATGACTTGATTCATATCTTATTATTTCCCTACACGGCCCTCTTAAGATATACTGTAATAGTAAGTAGCCTATATAATATTAATCAAATGTTCCACTTGTATGTTTGCCTAGTTTGAGCACGGCCGTCAAAAAGTGAAAGAAACCAAGACAAATATACCAACGATAAATCATGTGCCAAAACACATATTTTTTCTCGGAAACTGTTAAAGATACGAAGAAAATTCATATAAATATTTTTCTGGGTAATTAAATTCAAGTACACTTGGTGCGTTCCATTGTTCAATGAGAGTGGGGCCTAACCGTTTAGGGAGCGTACATTTTCTTCTGGCATGTTTTTTCGTATTGTTTCGATACATAGCCCACTTAAAAGATAGCATGATAGTACGTAGCCAATATGTCAACCAAATGTATCTGATATAAGCTTGACAAATCTGGGCTCCACCAGTCAAGTGTATTTTACTTAAAAAAACACAGACAGACAAACGTACAAAACCTGAGATTTATTGTTGTTGCCATTTTTCTTCAGTCACAGTTCTCGCGGAAACTCTTTGATATTCCTGGATGATACATGGTCCATGTTGTCCAGAATGATATTATCTTTTAAATGGCGTAAGAAACTTCAAAATTGGTCCAGTAGATTCTGAGATTACCTGTTACAAACAAACAAACAAACAAACAAACAAACAAACAAACAAACAAACAAACAAACAAACAAACAGACAAACAAACAAACAAACAAACAAACAAACAAACAAACAAACAAACAAACAAACAAACAAACAAACAAACAAACAAACAAACAAACAAACAAACAAACACATAAACAAACAAACGCACAATCCCTTTTTGTAATTTAAAATAGATATCTAGGTTTGAAAATTCTGATACATCATTCGTCTTAAACGGAGGTAATTATCTGTGAATTCAACTTATCTGACACGATCAACAAGCCACAGAAACAAACTTTGGATGAAATTGGGATACATCTCTGCATTCCGGTGTTTAGCCATGGATTACTATATGTAACATTCTCCAGGGTTCGCAGATCCATAGATGTCTAAACATAACTCCCTTCTACATCTACACTCAGTATGGTTCATAAGGACATTCATAATAGCTGTAAATAATTTCTGTAATAATGACATGTATGTAACGTAGACTGTGCTATATTTTTTGTAAGATACCAACATTAACATGTTCATTACAATTTTTCAATTACACTTTACATACTAATTGTGACTGCCTAAGACAGGCTTACATAATGATATTAATAACATAGATTTCCCTGCTACCGTCTATCATTTGATGTTATTTGAGTATTTGAACTTTTCACATTGAAGAATGTTTCGTTGCCCATGTTATAACTGTGGATGAACTTTATTACTTTTGGTAGGAAATGGGACTTGGGATTAGGATAATTTAATTGGGCAATCTAAATACTACTGATACTCTACTACTTTAACTACTACTTTAACTTCTACTAAAATAACAAGAACACAACCTGCTGCCATAAGAGCATATTCCATACATATATTTTAAGCACGTTCGTTTGAAACCTCCGTGGTTTTGATATATCTCGGACCTCGTGCAGATGACGGTAGGTGGTTCACTTCATATCTGGATACATGACTGAAGAAGGTGTTAAATGTTGTGAATTTGTATTTACGAACAGCCAACAATATCGTGTTTGGCAATTTTGCTCTCTTCTCGCGGTGTAATTGTCTATATAGGTGAGTGGACTGAAAGGAAGGCTGCCAATTGCTACGGCTTTGAATTGGTACTTCTATTCCACTGTACTTATATGAAGATAGTAAATGTCTCTAACAAGGAAAAACGTTTTTCAGAATCTCCTTGTAGGTAGGTTGAATGGAAAGATTTACCTTGCCTATATTCACCCTTGTAAATTACTACGAAAATGTTACCATCTTTGGGCTGGGAAGATTTGGGTGTAAGGAGACGAGCTGCTGGACTAAACAGTATGTTCCGAGCTATTAGTGGAGAGGTGGTGTGTAATTATAGCAGAAAACGTGTAAGCATGAGCGGAGTTTTCAAAATTAGGAGACTGTTGAAAATATAGAATTCAAACGGGCTAATTTTCCAAGCATTCGTTCATACAAAGAGGAATTAGGGATTGGAATTCTTTACGAAGGAACATGTTCAATAAATTTTCAAGTTCTTGAAATTAAGAAAAACAGGCAAAACATTGATAGGGAATCTGCCACCTGGGTGAGGGCCCTAAGTATAAGTTCAGCTGAAAATAAGGAAAAGGGGCTTTGAATTGATACTTTTATTTCACTGTGCTTTGCCTAAAGATGATATGCCTCTCTAACAGGAGAGAACTAGTTATTCAGAACCTCCTTGTGAACTACAGATATGATCAGCTTTGGGTTTTGGTAAAACAATAATCAAGTCCTCTAGAGCAAGTCACGCATAACTGGCCATAGGAGAAGCAGCCTTCCTTAAGTCCATCCCGACATTAATTTCTCAGCGACAAAACCTGAGCCTTATTGATTGTTATGGCAAAACGTAATCGAACAGGTAACTGGAGACC
This sequence comes from Anabrus simplex, assembly GCF_040414725.1. Classification (NCBI taxonomy): domain Eukaryota; kingdom Metazoa; phylum Arthropoda; class Insecta; order Orthoptera; family Tettigoniidae; genus Anabrus; species Anabrus simplex. The sequence goes on from NC_090265.1 coordinate 915,021,103, forward strand.
GTTGAACTGGGAATTATAGCCAGATGTGATCAAAAATATGTGAGTTACAAAGTCAGTTTCTCCCCGACCATCTATACGTATACATAAAATGATATTGTCTTTACACTTTAATTTCCTTTTGTGTGCCGTACGTTGTTCTCTATCTATGTATACAATCCGAAAATAAGTTCACTTCAGTTTTTGTCTGCCAGTCTGTTTATTTGTTATAATATTACAGAAAAATGGCTAAAGAGAATTTATACAAACTCAGTGTTTAAGTCCGGGAATGGCCGTGTTTTGCAGTGTATATGTAATCAGTTTACGATGGTATAGCAATATTAGAGGCTAAACAGGAAATGCCAATTTTCTGCGTTAATATTATCTGAGTCCGCCCCCGTGGTGTAGTGGTTAGTGTGATTAGTTGCCACGCCCGAAGGCCCGGGTTTGATTCCCGGCTCTGCCACGAAATTTGAAAAGTGGTATGAGGGCTGGAACGGGGTCCACTCAGCCTCGGGAGGTCGACTGGGAGTAGAGGTGGGTTCGATTCACACCTGAGCTATCCTGGAATTGATTTTCCGTGATTTCCCCTTTCTCCTCCAGGCAAATGCCGGGATGGTAGCTAACGTAAGATCACGGCCGATTCCTTCCCTTCTCCTTGTCTATCCCTTCCAATCTTTCTATCCCCCACCAAGGCCCCTGTTCAGCATAGCAGGGGAGGCCGCCTGGGCAAGGTACTGGTCCTACTCCCCAGTTGTATCCCCGGACCCAATGTCTCACACTCCAGGACACTGTCCTTGAGGCGATAGCGTCCGAGGGAAAACCAACCCTGGAGTGTAATCAGATTAAGAAAGAAAGTAAGAAAGAAGGAAAGAAAGAAAGAAGGAAAGAAAGAAGAAAAGAAAGGAAGAAAGAACGAACGTTAGCTGAATTAAAAACAGAGATATTTCCTATTACTATACTATACATGAAATCCTGAATTAACGCGAGTTATAACTTAAATTTTGAACGCCTACAAATTACCACTTATCAATGCCAAATTCAAAAACACAAGCACATATTAATAAGATATAGCCCTACACAATATGTGGAGTTGATCAGTTAAGTGGTACCGGTCGAGTTGGCCGTGCGGTTAGGGGCGCGCAGCTGTGAGCTTGCATCCGGGAGACAGTGGGTTCGAACCCGACTATCGGCAGCTCTGAAGATGGTTTTGCGTGGTTTACCATTTCTGCACCAGCTTCATGGCTAAATGGTTAGCGTGCTGTCTTTGGTCACAGGGGTCCCGGGTTCGATTCCCGGCAGGGTCGGAGATTTTAACCATCATTGTTTAATTTCTCTGGCACTGGGGCTGGGTGTTAGTGTAATCATCATAATTTCATCTTCATCATGATACGCAGGTCGCCTAACGGAGTCCAATCTAAAGACCTCCACCTGGCGAACCGAACATGTTCACGGACACTCCCGGCACTAAAAGCCATACGCCATTTTATTTACCAGGCTACGGCCGCTTCCTTTCCCACTCCTAGCCCTTTCCTGTCCCATTGTCGCCATACGACCTATCTGTTCTTGAGCGACGTAAAGCAAAATTGTAGTTACGTGGTTGCAACGTTATTGACAAATATTTTTTATATGTTGTATGGAATATGCCCCTTGCGGTGTGACTGTAAATTTTTGTGGCTTTAATTTCGCAGACCTGTCAAAAATACTCATATATTTAAGAACAACTTCGAGTTTTTCAGTCAGGCACAAACGATTGTAGCTATATTTTTCAATTTTTCACTATTCATTCAATAGGGAAAATCTAGTTTCGTGCTATTTCAGGAGTAAAAATACGAAGGTGATATTCAACATTGAAACATTCTCTCAGGATATTTCAGGTAAATACGATAAGAATTCTGTCGCAAGGAGCATTTCATGCATGGTAAAGAGCTGAAAATGTTTTAAGGTAGATACAAGCAACTGAAATATACTTGCCTTAAACCTGCCCTGGACTGTAAATTACTCCCTCGATGTCCTTCTCCTCTTACGCACAGCGTAGTCCTACTGCAAGGCAAGTATATTCCAGCGGTATTACTAAAATGGTAGTCCGAAATAACTTTGAAGCCAATTTTGTCTCGCAGTGTGGCAAAGGGGCGTGGGATTACTCTACAGGATGTATCAGAACTATACCGACAACAAAAAAATCAAGCATGCTCCTCGTGTTATGTCAAGAACGATGATGCAATCGGATTGGGGTAGACATTATTTTTCATTTCGAGAAATTGAGTTTACTCTGTTACTTCCTGGAGCGCGATTCAAATTGACGAGCTCACCGTATTTGGTATGCCAGAGCACAAGCAGCTGCCGTGCTTCAGGGAAGAGAACTGGAGGGAGGTGTATGATGGAGACAGAGGTAATGCTCCTCGCGTATGCACAAGTTTCCTTGTTCGACTCGTACAGGATTGTCCTTGTCTCTTACAGGCAATATCCACAGTTCGTTTATCAAACAGACGTATCTGTACACACAGTACAAGAACATACCGTAATTATGACACAACTGACAGTCAAGGATTGCATCAGATCGTTTCTTCTCTCGTCTGTTGGTCGCAGTATCGTTCTTTATTATTTCACACGCTCGAAGATGCAACGCTACTGCCACACGATTGTGTATTCATTCACTCACAACATTGTAAATGGAATGAAATACTGAACGAAGGAAACAATACGCCCAATGGTTTGTTAACAGTAGTTGTTCAATATGTCCCCCTCCTACTTCGATAGACAGTTCACAACGATGACCCTTGGACTCTGATCAGGATGTGTGGTGTGTCGCAAAAGACCTGGAAAGCTGCATGTATTCTTGGTACAAGTTCATCTTCTCTTTCTAGGGGGTTCGCATTGTAGTCAGTTTGTGCAGAACAAACTGTACACTGTCTACTGGGGCTGGGAAGTAACTACGCGAAACGAACGAGGAACTTGTGCATTCTCACCGAGCATTACCTCTGTCTTCCACTTCCCTTCCCTTCCCTACACTCCTCTGACGCACAGCAACACGCAGCAGCTGGATCTCTGGCATAGCAAACACGACAAGTTCGTCAAAGTGAATCTCGCTCCCGGAGTAACAAAATAACCTAATTTTCTCCAAAAGAAAGAATTTCCGCCAATCCGATGGCACCATCGGTTTTAACATAACACGAAGGGCATCCTTGACTTTTTGTCGATATACGAGGGAAGAGTCATAAGTCATGGCAACTATTTTTTTCTCGCGAACAGGAGACAACACGGAAAATCTACGATATGCATTTGGAAATATAGGGCATGTACTTATGCATAGTGACTGAAGACAAATTCTGACTTCAGGAGATTCCCGTAGAAACGTGACAGAACACAGGCCATTGGTAAAGATCGTTTTATTGTGGTATAGACAGCAAAGACACAAGACTACGTACAAAGGACAGGTCTCCACTGGTTACAGACCTTCGAAATAATCATCCAAGGCTTCCATTGTGCGTTGCCAGCGGTGGGGCAGATGCTGAATACCGTTCGCTGCATGTGTATTGCTAACGTGTGACACCACTCTCCGGAATGCTGTTACGCCAGCGTTAATAGAGCATGGCATGCACACCTAATGCTTCCCGCAGCTCTTCATGGCATTGGCGTGCATTTCTTCCGGGGAGAACTGCTATTTTACTATACTATCGTTGCTCCTGCTGGTTGACTTCCATTTTGTGACGCTCTCACTCACACACTGAACTTGGGGGCATGCTTAGACCCACACTGTTGTCTACGCACACCATCTAGTGGCATCATACGCAACTACATACCGTACGTTTCCAAATGCATATCTTAGATTTTCCGTGTTGTCTCCTGTTCGCGAGAAAAAAAAATGTTGTCATGACTTATGACTCGACCTATGTACGTAGTTTTGATACACTCTGTATATAAGCCGAACTGATACCCTTTAAATCCGGCATTTATAGCTTTAAAATAATAATGTGATTTGAAAGAGGAAAATCGGGCGATTTTTAAGGTTAAAATTAAAAATTATATTTTTTGGTAAAAAGTCGCAATATTTTAGTCACGACTGCCCTTAACTGGTGATCGTAATCAACAATAGCATTACACTAATTGTTGCCAGCAGAGATGTTCCCTGTCTCTTATACGTAACTCGCTTCCGCGGATGACAATACTGCTGAAGGGATTTTTTCCGAAATTGTATGAGAACTAACCCGTCATACACATTCTAAATCCAGTCCGTCTCATGTTTCAGATAGAGGGACCTTAGCTTAACAACCCCGCCCTACGGGTTGGGAATGAAACCATGTTGTTATATAGGGAAGAATCTGAAGGTTTTATTGAACTGAGTTGTTAAAAAAGTACATGTTTAGACGTGATAAAATTGCATACAAGAATTATCTTGGAAATATATGGGGAGTACAGTAGAATATTATACTAGAGGGTAAGATGGATCCGTAGCAATTCCACAGTTGTTGTCCGTCAGAGATATCCTGAAGTAACCAGACTCACCCCAATCATCTCCCCAGGAGTTTTTCACTATCCAGTAGTCAGAACCGCCTTCAGTACCATATCCTACCACCAGAACTGCGTGATCAAGATACCAAAGCTCACCTTTGCATTCGGCGTCGTAATAAACACCTACAAAATATTGAATCAATTTAGAATTTAACGTATACAAAAATCATACAGTAAGGCATCTTTATCTCTCCCTCACAAACAACGAATTGTACACATTTGGCTAAACAATAACCGATATCCACAAATCAAGATAAAATTTACTGTTTCAAACCAATATATCTACTAAATCTTGAAAAAAGTAAGTAAGTAAGTAAGTAAGTTAGTAATAAGTCAGTACGTAAGCGAGTGGTAAATGCATTGAATGTTATTGGTTTTACGTACCACTAACTACTTTTTATGGTTTCTGAAGACGCCGAATTGGCGGAAGTTTGTCCCGCAGGAGTTCTTTTGCGTTCCAGTAAGTCTGCCGAAACGAGGCGATGTATTTGAGTACATTCAAATACCACCAAACTGAGCCAGGATCGACCCTAACAAGTTTTGCTCAGAAGGCCAGTGCTTTATCGTCCTAGCTGCTCAGCCCCGTTAAGTGAAGCTAGAGTGAAGAATACTAAATAAAACTGGCACTCGCTAAAATGAAAAGTCCTACAGAAAGGAAAAAAATCGTGGTATATCAATTCATTGTAAGGAATTCATGCATATTAGGTAGAGTTACGTCTCTTCAGTTTTATTGAAAAACATGTTTAATTTTGTTCGACTGTGGCCCATTTAGGATACATTTGAGGGTTGCATACAATATATCGGCAATTCTCGTTTTACATCTGTCATGGATAAACTGAACACGTATATTGACAAGGGGGGACAAATTATAAAATGACTACATTGTGTTGCTCAAATGATCCTTTACTGACTTTATGTTGTAATTTTGTCTCTCACGAGTTCCCTGATGGACACAGAATTGACGCATTTAATTGCCCTCGAATGTTACCGATCTTAACCAGGACTGAACCCACTTTCTTAGGGAAAGAAGGCTGATGAACCAATGAATAAACGCTTACACACATGTGATTGGCTACAACCTCTCTAATCTCAGCGGCCAGGACTGTCAGTCTGCTAAATAACCACCCTTCTCCACTTGCCCCATAGGATTCCGCCCATTGAACGCACGGTTAAATCCTCGTACATCCTCATCTTTTCATAATTGATGACTTCAGACGATATTGTTCACACTTGTTCATTCCAGCAATAACTTTGACTACTATCAAGATTATCTGTTAAATCGAACTTAATTCTGAGATATCACGAATATACGCATGTACATTGTGCAAAGTCGTCTCCCTAAGAATGTCTAGAAGGGATCATTTCCTCTTAATCATAAATCCTAACCAAAAATAACCTATTAGACACCGTTAGATTCAATTTTACCTGAACACATTATATACATAATTTTACAAAACAAATATCGCCAAATTTTTCAAACTGAAAATTAATGAACAACGTGTGAATGTAACGATTCGCATTTATGCAATAAAGTCCAGTACGTAGTATGTCTGGAAGCTGTTTCCCTACGAATACGTGAGGACTAAAGTTCTACTAAAAGAAACGTCAAACTAACCATTGTGAATTCAAAGCGTGTATGTGTCTTCTTTTCATAGGAATCTTCAAGTAATAGTAAAAAGAATGCTTTCCTTAAGGATTTTCATTTTTGCTTGTCTGTTGTATATCTCTGCAGTTAAGGTACTTGTCTTCGATTCTCAAGTGATTATGTGATAACTTGGAGCTAAACACAGTTTCGAAATTTATAGAGACACGGCTAATTAAGAATATATATATTTAGACAGAGGCACAAATTAGAATTTAATATTTATTAAGTTCTTACCTGAAGCGTAATATCGAAAGGAATTGACACCGGAGTTCATAGCAACTGACACTGGCCCCACATTAGCTACAGCCTCCTTCAAAGCTGCCTGGTCTCCACTTGAAATAGACACGTAATTGGATATGGTAGCTCCGATGTTTTGGGCATTGTATCTGCACCTACCGTTCTGAAAACGACATATAACTCTGAATTAAATCATATACTTGTTACTAAAACAGATGATTTCGTAAAGATATTTCTCAGGCTACAATAATGTGTGTGTATGATACCTGTGTGTGACACGCGCATACGTTCGTTTTGAGTGGTAAATTCAATGTATGTGGGTCTAAGTGTAAATAGGGATAAAGCCATCGTGAAATAATGAGTATTAACAGACAAAACACCGGTCAAACCACTGCAATGATGAACAACTTACAGGCTGTTGATCATATTATATACTGTACCTTGAAACGTTATTAACGGAGGTGTGTGGATGTACTGAAAAGAAAATAGGAAATTGCGTGAAGAATACTGTATACATACTGGTATACAAGCAAAAATATTCAAAATAAAAATTATATTCTTACGCACTGTAGCATTTAAGACGAACATTGCTGTTAAATAGGAAAATGAGAAAAGACGGGAATGGAGCTGGTAACAGATGTTATTACGGGTTTACTAGAATATTAGTAATAACTAAGTACGTCATAGATGATGTAACTATTGTTTAAAAGTTTTCATTTCGTACCCTGATGGGGTACGGCGGGACTTCTAGAGGGCGACGCCGTCTCTCAGGCCAGGGAGATTTGTGTCGGTGATGTGATTTGCTGAGAAAGTGAAGCACTTGTGGCCGTGGCCTATAACAGGATCTCTACGGCATTTGCCTTAATGCAGGAGGAGGGAAAACCATTGAAAACAATTTTCAGGTCCGGTGTCTGTGTCTGAAAGGCTGAAAGGCTAGAAAAACTAGCAGCTGTTGAGTCAAAGTCCACCATACACGGCAAAAGATTTCATACCGTACAAAATGACACTGGAAGAGATTGTTGTTCCGCTTGTCTGTTTTATGGAAAGAAACCGGTACCTGTGTTTGATTTTTTAACTCTTGATAGCCTTGTAAGAAATATCTTTAGAAGGAGTTAACTGTTCCTTTATAAGATAATCTGTAGCAAACCGAGTCTATTCTGTTTCTCTCAACAATTCTAAATGTTACCATAGATTATGAAAATCCGCAGTTTTGCAACTGCTGTCTATTTCATTCCTGGTACTTTTTTCAAATTGATATTTGGAACTTACCTGCTCTTCAAATGGATAGGAATCCTCAGTATCTATGCCACCATTGTCAATGACATAATTGAATGCCGCCTTCATGTGTCCACCATGACAACCGTCGTTAGGGTAATCAGTGGCACAGTCCAAGAGGTTTTGTTCACTCAGAGATACGAGTTTTCCAGTCTTCCTGAAGTGCTGTCCTTCTATGGCTCCGGTCTGTGAAATAAAGCAGGAATTATTTGGTTTCTCACTTACTTCAGGAAAGCAAATATGTTTTATTCCTTTAACAATTCTGTCCCTTGGTGCAGGTAGGAAGAGACTGTCTTTTGAAGCAGACCTTGGAAACACTGTGCAGGGATGATTTCTGACATTGCAAGTGATTCAGATTTAGTCTGAAATTACAGTTAGAAAAGGAGGAGGATTAACCAATACGTTACTAAGCGCTGTCCACAAAAATCGGAGGCATAACACTCACAGCGAAGAAAAAGTCCCTCTATGTTATCTTTACTGTCATATGGGGCATCTGCGTACCCACTTTAAACACAGTTTCCAGTTACTGGGAATGAATCAGAGTGGAAATGAAGGTAAATTAAAGTATTTTTGTACTGTGGAACGACAATCGGATTATGTTAAATATGTATGATTTTGAACGATAATGTTTTATTGTATTTGTTCTCATCGTGCACGGAGAATCTTGTTGTAAGAGAAGGACTTCATCTTTCTTTGATTGTCTTCTACTTATTTTCTAGTCTTCTTTTAAAAAGCTGATAGCTAAATTTCATAATTAATAACCAAATTAAATTATGATTTGTTTTTCGCTGTGATTTTCTGCGATAGTCTTTTCGTGGGCTACTTACGTAATCTATCTTTTTGGTTTGCTCGATAAGAAGTAACTATATATGTGTGCAATAATTGAGTCATGTTAGACCTACTTAGCTGACGACTGTTTAATAATCTAGCTGTGCGTATCTCTTTTGCATACTTGGTCGTATCTTACATAAGAATGTTAGAGGAAGACAAATGTTAAAAACTGATTCTTAGCATACTTATAATTATATTACTTAAAACATCCAATGCCTGTCGAAAGAGTCGACTAAAAGAGGGGCCAGGAGCTCTGAACTTGGAAACGCGGGTAAACTACGCCGGTTATTCTAGCTGAGTCTGCCACTTGTTCCACTTAATTGTGCCAGCCTCCTCGGTTTCATCTCTCCTGCCTGACCTTCCTTGGTCAAGTCTTGTTCTTTTCCGTTACCGAAGTTACAGTATTAGGTTTACCTAGCCTAGGGAGTCTTTGATGTTCACACCCTTCGTGGTTCTTCTCTTTCTTTTATCATTTTTTGAAATGTCGGTCCTCCTCCATTTTCCTTTTGATTAGTATTAAGAGAGGATGGTTGTCCAGTATTAGTTCCTCTTAAAAAGCAGTATTCCCCGCCACCACCTTAATAATTGTTAATGAGTGTAACGTGGGCAACCAGAAGGACTACTGTAAATTAACGTTGACCTTAGGCAACGATCAGCAATACGCTGTTAAGATAGCGTCCAAATACATGTCAGTAAAAGTGGCAAAATGCATTACGAACCAGGAGACCTGGTAGATGTTGAGAGCTAAAACGAATGAAGTATATTAATTCGGGATTACTCTGGATATGGAGGATGTGAAGATATGACTTCCACTGAATAATCGCTGTACCAGTAATATTTTTCTTGGTAATGTCAAGGGCATAGTCTTAGTAAACATGTGAATATGTACTGTTTCACCAGACATGGAAATATAACCTAAGTTATGTCATGTGCTCTAGTTGAGCCGGTATGGAACGGTGCGCAGTATAGGGAAAATATTTCTTCTTTAGTTTACCGGGAAATACATGCATCTCTGGAAATTTTCTAAGTATATTTGCTCAGCAGATGAGGATAATAAACAATAACATATTTAAAAAAATCCAAAATCTCATACAATTTGATGGCTGCTGCATCTTCAGATTTTTAGTAAGGATGTTACTGGGGCATCTTATTAAGTTCTTGAGCCAAGACATATCGTAGGCTGGAAGTTCTGTTTGAAAATATAAAGAAGTTGTTCAGCGTAAAACGGCGGAACACGTGCAAGTAACTAGTGTGAAAATCATTCATTCACCCGAGAAGCGAAAATTCATTAGCGATTTTGTGGAATTCACTGAAAGAAAAAACAAAAGCAAATTCGTAGAGAATATAATACAAATCAACAAAATTCTTGTTTCTTCATCAGAAGCGAGAGTTCCTTCAGTGCAACGAGTCAGGTAATGATTATGATATGAAGATTTATGTTGAAGGATACAACGATATGCCGTAGTATAGCTTATATGAGTTACTTTGACAACTTCCGATCGAGGTCCTTATGACCGTACGTGGATTTTGAAGGGAGGAGTTACATGAAGGAATCGTATCCATGAAATTTCATTATAATTTTTGTTCTAAATGGAAGATAATAATTGCTTTTACGCATATCAAGAGTAAAATTATCAGTAAATGAATGCATACCTTTATTACTGGAGAAATATAGCTAGGCTATATATATTTTGCTACATTACGACTATGAATTCTACTACGTCACAGCGCTTCAGTATGGCTTTTGTTCATGTAACATTCTTGTGTGTGATGTCTTTGCTCACTGAAATTCTTTGATTTGTTTTGCTTTAAGTTACTTGGTGGGGCGAGTAGTTGACTTGTGCCCATAACTCATTAATTAATATAATTATTGGTCCAGATGTCATGCTGATTTTCTTTCAAAAAATTATTTTTGCCGGTGCTAGCCCTGGACCTCAGGAAGGAAACATACGACGGCGGAATGATAGAGAGGAAATGAAATGGCGTATGGCTTTTAGTGCCGGGAGTGTCCGAGGACATGTTTGGCTCGCCAGGTGCAAGTCTTTCGATTTGACACCCGTAGGCGACCTGCGCATCGTGATGAGGATGTAATGATGATGAAGACAACACACACAGCCAGCCCCCGTGCCAGCGAAATTAACCAATGATGGTTAAAATTCCCGACCCAGCCGGGAATCGAGCCCGGGCCCATGTGACCAAAGGCCAGCACGCTAACCATTTAGCCATGGAGCCGGACGATAGGGAGGAGAGTCGTGTCTACAGCTAAATAGTCACCGTATTTATATTTCTCTAGTAATAATTGTATTTTTTAATTTTACTATTGATTTGCGTGAAGCAACTATTGTCCTCCATTTAGGACAAAACTTACAATAAAATTTCGTGGATACGATTCGTTCACTTAACCGAAGGGAAGGAACTACAAGCGGGAAGGGTAACATACAGAGCGACCATACATACACAGTCACATGGTTTATCTTACAATGTGCATGGGGATTTAGTGGTTCATAGCACGCATGTGTTTATGACCTCGGCGCAAATTACAAGAGATGGCATGACAGTAGGCCACTATTCATTCGTCCGTCCCTTTTTCGTAATCCAACAATCAACTAGTCGCCGAAGGCACGTGATGACTCGTGTGGAACATAGTATCCTCTGTTTGCTCCTTCTGTTTTAAGAGGTTCTATACATTGATGTCATTTCTAAAAGTGGTCACAGAACACATCTTATTTAAAAGTTTGATTTGGTGGCGGTGGGCTTACCTCATAATGAATATGATCTCTACATCCTGAGCCAGCATTAGTCGTAGGGGAATCCACTTAAATATCACTACCAATAACCAGGTCGAGATTTAGGGTACTTGGCTTGCTGGACACTGCCCATTTTGACTTCCCCTCCTATTGTATTATAATAGGTCTACAAGAAGCTAATAGGAAGCGATATTTAAGGTTCTACAAAGGCAGTATTCATAAGGTTAGACTATGCAACACTTCAACATTTTCTGTAGGTCACATGAGTTAATATCTGAAGGAAATGTTTTGACCGTTGTGTTATTCCTGGCTCATTTAACGTGTGTGTGCAAAATTTACGTAAGATCCGTGTTTCCCCATTCGCGCCCTTTCCTTGTTAGTCTGCAGATCACAAGGAAAAGTTCCCTCAAGTTGATATATGAATACAGTATGTGTTTTCAGTAATTCGAGTCCTTTGCATTTTAAGAAATAAGAAAATTAAAGTTTGATGACTTTTTCAGTGAATCAAATCCTATAATCAAGATAAAATAATACTTACAGAACTGAAAGCCCAGCATCCTCCACATTGTCCCTGGTTCTTGACGGAAGTTACTGCTCCTTGTTGCCTCCAGTCCACTGAGCTGGGCAACCTCACGTTGTTTTGTCTTGTGTAGTTCAGTCCTCTGGATCTCACAAGCTTATTGGGACGATATCCAGTCATTGTGTTGATGAATTCCTCGTTAGTCTGGAATTGTAAATAAATAAGGAAGATATTTTATTAAGGTAGAATTTGTGTTTTGGGAGGATGCAAGGTCACGAGCTGACTGACAGCTTTGCGTGCACGAGAAATAGCTGTTACGAGCGCTAGCCCCGGACGTCATCGGATAGCGCAAGCCCGGAGGAGTATACATTGCACGTCCATGACTACGGTTCTCCCCCAGTCCATCTTCCATGTAGGGACATTCACAATAAAATGTGTTCAACACGGCGTTTTTATAAAATGAGTGAAATACCTTGCTGTGAGCCTGCATCTGGAAGATCGTGGGTTCGAGGTGTGCGGGGTGTTCATTCTCATGCCTTTCGTGGCCTTTGCTTATTATTTGCCGATGCCTTGATTTTCGAAAGTTATTAACACTTCCTTTTTCCCTCCAACTGATATTAAGAGAGTATGGCTGGCCAGTTGTAAATCATCTTAAAATGATCACCACCACCAGGTCAATTCTCGTGTGATTTTTGAAACGAGCCGTCACGTCGCGGTGGTTCGGATTACTGATAAAACTGTACATGCTGCGGTGATGATCACGTTGTATAATTCTCCGGTGGTTTGGGGCTGTAGAGTACATCCTCGGTATCCCCTACCTGTCTTAAGAAATGACTAATGGGAGGGGGAAGTACCAACTTGTGCGGCGTGGGTTGGCAACCATGGAGACTCCAGCTAAGGCTCACATTACTTCCAGAAACTTGCGATAGCCGCCTGGCTTTCATGGTTTGAGTGTGACTTCTCTCGGCTAAGTCTTGCTCTCTTCGACCTAGACGTTATTGCGTTAGTGAGGTCTTTCATTCTAATGCCCTTCGTGGACATTTCTTTTGTTTCCCGATACCCTCATTTTTCGGAACGTCGGATCACTTCTATTTTGTCCTCTGATTAATGCTAATAGAGGATGGCTGATCAGTCGTGCGTCGTCTTAAAAGAACAATCACCATTATCACCACGACCAACGTGTAAACTGTCGCGTATAACTACAATATCACTTTCAGTCACTCACCACGTATCTGCATTTAGGGCAGTCCTCCAGGTGACAGATTCCCTGTCTGTTTTTTTACTCTTTTCTTAAACATCTGGAACATCTTGAACATCTCCCTTGGTAAATTATTCCAATCCCCAACTCCTCTTCCTATAGACGAATATTTGCCCCAATTCGTCCTCTTGAATTCCAACTTTATGTTCATATTGTGATATTCCATACTTTTCAAACACCACTCAAATTTATTCGTCTACTAATTCCATTCCACGACAGCTCTCCTCTGACAGCTCAGAACATACCACTTAGTTTGGCAGCTCGTCTCCTTTCTCCCATGTCTTCCCAGCCCAAACTTTGCAACATTTTTGTAACGCTAATCTTTCGTCGGAAATCACACAGAACAAATCGAGTTGCTTTTCTTTGAAATCTTTCCAGTTCTCGAATCAAGGGTTCCATAGACGGGAACCATACTCTAGTTGGGTCTTACGAGAGACTTATATGCTCTCTCCTTTCCATCCTTAGAACAACTCCTAAATAGCCTCATAACAACGTGCAGAGATCTGTACCCTTTATTTACCATACCGATTATTTGGTTACTCTATTGAAGATCTTTCATTGTATTAACACCTAGGTACTTAATATGATCCCCGTAAGGAACTTGCACCCCATCAACGCAGTAATTAGAACTGAGGGGACTTTTCCTCTTAGTGAATTTCATAACCTGACTCTTAACCCCGTTTTTCGTCATACCGTTGTCTGTTGTCTATCTCACAACATTCGCTTAATTAGATATCCCAGTGAGACGTTTTGTTCTTATACGTTTCACCTTATGGCTGAGACGTCATACCTCTTATAACTCAGCATGTTGATGGACCAATATCCACCATGCTTCTCCATCCGAATAATTCATAATGGTCCGCCGAATGGAGAATTTTTAAAAGGTTACTCACCAAAATGTTCCACCTTGATGGCACACGTCCATGTGGTCGTGTTCATTGGACCTAGCTCATTTTGTATAGGCTATTTCTTAGACACGTGGCACGTCTAAAATTGTGAAGGGGAATTGTACATATCATTAACAGATCTGGAAACAAACGAGGTGGGTTTTCTTAATGACTCATCTTGTATAGTAAAATAATACGGACCGAGCTCGATAGCTGCAGTCGCTTAAGTGCGGCCAGTAACCAGTATTCGGGAGATAGTAGGTTCGAACCCCACTGTCAGCAGCCCTGAAAATGGTTTTCCGTGGTTTCCCATTTTCACACCAGGCAAATGCTGGGAATGTACCTTAATTAAGGCCACGGCCGCTTCCTTCCCACTCCTAGGCCTTTTCTGTCCCATCGTCGCCGTAAGACCTATCTGTGTCGGTGCGACGTAAAACAACTAGCAACAAAAATAATACAGGCTTTAATGTGTTAATGAGGTCTTATCCCTTCTACAACCCAGTGTCACCGAACATCTATCTGTGTTAGAGCAACCTAGAACAACTAGCAAAAACGAAGCGAAAAAACAAAACAACATGCACTTCAAGTGAGAAGTTGTTTATGCAAAATGGCCTGACAAGTTGCGTGGTGCTATAGTTACTTGACCACGTGTAAAATATAGTGTTTCAGTACAATCCCTACTAGGAAGGACATTTCAGCACAAGGAATATTCCATTTTTGTGTCTGGAGTGTGCAAACATCCCGAGATGGAGTGACGCTGAGAATGGCTAGTGCTTGTACGACGATTCGTTTTTTTGGCTTTTGAAGGTGTTAGTTTTGAAATATCTTCATATCTACAACATAAATCTTACCATGTCTGCAAATTTGTTGAGCCCCATCTTGTAAGAAACTTCTCCCCTCGCGAATGCTTCATTGTGCTTTGCAATCTTGTTTGCTGTTTCCATGAAGATCTGCATACGATACTGCTCCTCCCTTGGACTGGCATACTTCTTACGATGTTGTAGCTAAAACACAGGCAAGTTAATTTTAAATATAATTGGATGGGTTGTTCTATAAAAACAGATCTAGAGTCAATTCCTGATCATTGTGTCTTATTTAATGGGCATCGTAAAGCCCTATAATATTAGAATGTTACATGGCGGCCCTCTAATCAAGTAACTACTAGACTAGTCAATCGAGCGTCTACATATTGCTAGCACCAGCTCACTTATAGGCCACCACGTAGTTTGTTTGGAAAGTATTGGTGTTGGGGAATGATTCCTCTTGTACAACTATTCAGATACGGACATTTTCATATTTTTCAATTCATTTTGTAAACAACAGTTTTTCTTTAAAAGTAATTTTTATACAAAATTTAAGTTTTTCAATAAGTAATTTTCTTAATAATAATTTATCTTAGTTTCACGCTTGTTAAACAAATCAGAGATTATTTGTAAACATACCCTAATGTTTCGAAACTAAGCCATTGAGTAGATCCGGAGAAAAAGTAAACCTTATTCAAAAAATTATATTTTGGGTAATCAAGCACCATTAGCACGTTCCAGTTGCGTATGATTGGTTGTCTCCAACTTCTGAGAACTCCCCCTCAAGTTTTCTCTTTCTAATTTTATCCTCGGCCTTGCCAACATTTCCATGCTCCTAATTTTGCTATCAGCAGCCCTAACACTTTCCTTGACTGTCGTTGCCAGTGACTCTACCACATTAAATTCGTTATTTTATCCTGATCCTTTTGAACTCTCAAATCTTGCTGTGATACAATTTTTGAAAGTTACAATGGCGTTGTATTCAGCAACATGAATGTTTCTAGTCTCAAAAATGTTTAGTGGAATCCTTTGGGAAAACTGGGCAGTGAGGCATTTTATTACCTACCTACATCACTTGTTTCCATTTGGGCCGGATATTTTGCTAGCAAAAGTACATGCTATATAGAAATGCCATATAATGAGTTTGCATTTGCTCATGGAGACACCTCTTCAAAAATGCAATGGAAAATTACACTTTATACAACATAAAGCATATTTTTGGTGATCTGGTGTATTCTAGCCATCCTTCTTGCAGTGATGCTTGATATGTTTTACTTATGACTGTTTTTAAAAGTACATACAACGTTGATATTGGCATGTATTATATGTCATTGGAAAGGGGAGATTTAATAGATTTGCGATACGCAAAAGTAGATGAATGTGAAAATGTCCAGCCTTTTTATTTCCGTGTCCGACTCGTTGGCTGAATGGTCAGCGTACTGGCCTTCGGTTCAGAGGGTCTCGGGTTCGATTCCCGGCCGGGTCGGGTATTTTAACCTTCATTGGTTAATTCCAATGGCCCGGGGGCTGGGTGTTTGTGCTGTCCCCAACATCCCTGCAACTCACACACCACACATAACACTATCCTCCACCACAATAACACGCAGTTACCTACACATGGCAGATGCCGCCCACCCTCATCGGAGGGTCTGCCTAACAAGGGCTGCACTCGGCTAGAAATAGCCACACGAAATTTAATTTATTTCCGTGAACTCTTTACAAACTACTCCTCCGATATGTACTCCATACATACTGTACAATCTAACATGAATTCTACAGGTGATTCATGATGGGAGGTACAAGTGTAAGAAACAAATAGTATGACAATTTTTAGGTTTCGATGTTCCAAAATATTTTAGAAATTACTGAATAAATTGGTGAAGCAGTTATTAAGAAAGCCGGTATCGAAGCCATTTCCTAAGTTATAATTAAATATACTGTAAATAGAGATGTCACATGGTTCTCCTGAAAACTAATCGTTGTAGAATACCGTAGTTCCCAAAAATTTATGAACATAGCTTCCACGTATTTTTGAAGATAGCTTCATTTTTGACGGTGGTTGCATTGTCATAACTAGCGGGACTGCCTAGAATATGGCGTTTTATAATAATTATTTCATTATATTGAAAAATCATAACGATTTATTTTCAACATATGGTATTTCCAATATTATATTGTACACTTGCTAGCAAAATATCCGGCCCATATGGAAACAGTGATGTAGGTAATGACATATTCACTACACTATATTTTCCAGTGTCAGTATCATTTCCCCTTTCGATTCCTCTAGCAACGTGAGTGATAAGTTACTTGTCTACACCTGAATTTTGCGCGGGGAGTAAAACACCCCTCCCACTGGAAGATCGATTCTCTTATAATACCTTTCCTTATTATCTCCAGTCCTAGCATTTCCCACGAAAGATCCAGCTCCCAATATAACATCGTTCATTGGTTCGTATTTGTTTCTCCGGGTTTTCACCATTCCACCGGGCTGTAATCTGGCATGGGCCAGATTTTATGTACACCTCTAAGGAACGAACTATTGAATGGCTTATATCGCCATTTCCGACATTTTACGATTATTAAGCAACACATGTAGAAACACAATTCTTACTAACCGAATTAGATTAATTTCTATTTTGTATGGGAAAAGGAAATCATAAATCGTATTCAGTCAATAAGGTAAATTAATTCCGGTTCAGTAACCATAAAGTAGGTGCTAAATGAAGGATTAAACATCCAAAAAGTTTTCTAAAGTTGTCTCGGAGATAATGGCACCGTATTAGTTATAGTAGTGGTCAGACTGGATATTTCAACTCCACTTGAATCCATATTCTTTTTGACAGCAAAAGTAAAGCAAAGCAAAGTCACCTCCGTACAGGCCATGAAGGCCCCTGGAGGAGTGGAAGGTTAATGCTTCCACCATTGTTAACCTCGGCACGTGATGGGGTAGAGTGGTTAGCTCTACGCCCGGCCGCCTTTGCCCCCAGGTAATAACCTGGTACTCATTTTTGGTGTAGGCTGAGTGAACCTAATGGCCATATGCACCTCCGGAAGTGGAAACCCCGTTTCTTAAATTTTACGACTTCCTGATGTGGATTCGAACCCACCTCCTTCCGGGCGAATCGAGCACGCCTTTACCGCCTCGGCTAGGCAGCCCCTTCTTTTTGACAGACAACTTCATATTACATGTTTAAGAAGTGTCTGTTGAAATCTCTCCATATATTACAACATTTTTGCACTATTCATTCTATTACATTCCTATGTGCAATATATACAGTATATATGAGTTACTTTTACCGACCTACAGTATATTTTGGAATATGTCAGTATTTTTCCACTGCATTTCTCAATGAGCTAAAAATTGCTACTCACGCTTTGAGCAACATCTTTCATGGCATCCAAGTGCATTACAGTCTATATAAAATGGAAAGGTTTTTGGCGATGTCCAACCAAGCGGCTGATACATTGTCGTGTTATCCCACCCTCTCACTGCGCTTCAATGCGTGGAAAATTTCACTGCGTTAAATATCACTTGCGCTCGTCCAATTTTTTTAATATAATAAAAAGTGTCACAAAGAAAATAGCTTTCCTTTGGACGCAGACTAAATAGTCGTGGTCTGAATGTTACTACTCAGGAGCAGTCACCTCCTTACTGTCATAGCCATAAATAACGCTGAGACTACAGTAAATTGAAAGGTACACTTTGCCCTTGCGTGTGCCTAGACACAGCTGCAGAAATGTTGCATCCATACACTGGCTGTCTATGGAATATCAAAGAAGGGTGGGTTAGCCATACTCATTATGCATGTTTATATGAAGTAAACTGTTTACTTACTTTGAATGTGTTCCATTCCTGTTTCACAAGTTCAGAATACGATAGAGCCTGGCTAACAACGAGGATAGTACACAACACTACGATGAGCTTCATGGTGTGCTATTGGTAACCTGTAAAATAAATAAATAAATAAATAAATAAATAAATAAATAAATAAATAAATAAATAAATAAATAAATAAATAAATAAATAAATAAATAAATAAATAAGAAAGGAACTGTATTGAGTGGTTATTGCTAGCATGGTGGAGCTCTTGAAAGGTAGACCCTCCCTTAAAAGTGTTCGGTGTCTGTTGGGTATATGAGGTTCGCTTCCTACGATGCTTCGAGGATCTTTGTGCAACCATAACATCCGATGTTGAAGAAGTTCGTTGGTTGGACAGAAGGGCTCAAAATACAACACCTCGGTGGGAGTTATGGGTTACAAGTCATCGCGTTCTTAGATCTGACGCTACACCGCCAAGAAGTAGTCGAAGTTGTGCCTAATAGCTGGAACAATGCATAATTTTCCAGCAAGTAAAGAAAGACGATTTTCATGCATGTTTTCAGTATTCAGTATTGTTCGCAGATCTGTAAGAAAAGCTCTAAAAACATATGAAACTTGCATTGAAAAGAGTATCTTTGAAAGATGTAAGTTCGTGGAATCTCTCAGTTTTTTAAAGGCATTATTTTATGAATTTTTAGTTTATTGAGAAGGCATAGGAGTAATATGTTGGCCCCTTGGTGTAGGGGTAGCGTGCCTGACTCTTACCCGGGGGCTCCGGTGTTCGATACCCGGCCATGTCAGGGATGTTTACCTGGATCTGAGGGCTGGTTCGAGGTCCACTCAGCCTACGAGATTAGAAATGAGGAGCTATCTGACGGTGAGATAGCGGCTCAGGTCTAGAAAGCCAAGAATAACGGCTGAGAGGTTAGGTCGTTCTGACCACACGACATATAGTAATATGCAGGCCTTCGGGCCGAGCCGTGGTCGCTTGGTAGGCCAAGACCTTTCATGGATTGTAGTGCCATGGGATTAGGGTTATAGAAGTATAATTTTGTATTATTTCATTTCATTGTTGTCTAGCGAATTTTAGTTGACTAAATTCGAAAAGTGTTTGAAGTTGAATAATAAGCAATAATTTCTGTCATTGATGATTGAAATTATTAACATTATAACCATCAGACTGTGAGTGGTCTCCATGTTCATACAACGATCTTATTACGTCATGACATTAAAGGTTAAAACTAAAAATCATATTTACATTCTACAATGAGCCTGAATTGTTTATCAGCTTTGGCAAGCAGGGTAGTTTCATTCTTATAGTGTGGTCAAGGTGTCTATTTAAAAACATAGAAGTCTTGATAGTTTATTGCGAAATATAAGTTAATGCGAAGTTTTGAAAGTAATACATACAAGTGTTTAAAAGTTTGAAGCAGCAGGATAAACAGGACTTAAACAATATTGACTTCCATTACGGATCTCGTTGTATGGAGTCTTCAAGTATGGTAAGTCAGTTAATATATTATTTCAGGGTAATTTACATTGAAGTGTTTAATACACACAAAACCTTGAAAAACCGCAGTGGAGCACCGATGTCATAAGCGGCCATGTGTAAGAAATTCGTTTACCCCACATCCGTCCATAATAATCAAAAAGTTACTGACCGAGCTCGATAGCTGCAGTCGCTTAAGTGCGGCCAGTATCCAGTATTCGGGAGATAGTAGGTTCGAACCCCACTGTCGGCAGCCCTGAAGATGGTTTTCCGTGGTTTCCCATTTTCACACCAGGCAAATGCTGGGGCTGTACCTTAATTAAGGCCACGGACGCTTCCTTCCCATTCCTAGGCCTTTCCTGTCCCATCGTCGCCATAAGACCTATCTGTGTCGGTGCGACGTAAAGCAAAATAGCAAAAAAAAAAAAAAAAAGTTACTGCTAATAAATTTATAACGCTTATGAGCATTCCTTCTATCCTACCTAAATATGCATTTCTTCAAGTGTACATATAATAGCATAATCTCAGTTACCGTATTAGGCAATTGAATTTTGGCAACATTTACTCTGCTTCAATGTCAATTTCGACGTTCCATTTTACTCTACCAGATGGTAGGGAAACGATTTCCTGTTGGGCAATCTGTGAGTGAGTGTTTAAATTGGTTTTTGGTAAACATCAAATTCGTCACTACAGATCTCTTACATTCCTACATCGTACGATATAGAATGTCGAACGGACACATCCGACTACTGTATCTGTTGGGTTGAACCCACGGTCTTAGGCTTCCGGAGGCCAACATTCTAGCACTGATCCAGAAAGGGACTTACTTTGTTACCAGTATCGGAATATTATTAATTTGTGAGAACTGGTTGCTTACCGCAATTTGCCAATCAGCTGCTGAATCCTCGAGAACGTGTGAGCAATGGAACACTGGTAAAGTCAACTAATTTCCTTTCAAATTTATACCCTTTCAGGTACTCGAGTGCAGTACTTATGCACCTTTGGAATTTACGACATTATACAAAGCTGATAAGACGCGTATTGAAAGTATGCATTATCATTTTCAATAAGCTCGTTAGCGTATGCCATTTTAAAAAATTTCCACGTGCTAGTCTACAGTTAGCCTTGTTTAAAGGTTGACACTAATGTGGTTAAAGATCATTACTTTTTTACTCAGTCTGACATACAAACATTGAAAGCCACTTAATTAAATCAATTGAAGCAATTTATCTACTGCTTTTTTGTGACAAAGTACGGTATTGTTTTCTCAACATTATCA
This sequence comes from Anabrus simplex, assembly GCF_040414725.1. Classification (NCBI taxonomy): domain Eukaryota; kingdom Metazoa; phylum Arthropoda; class Insecta; order Orthoptera; family Tettigoniidae; genus Anabrus; species Anabrus simplex. Next base: position 915,042,385 of record NC_090265.1, read on the forward strand.
ATAGAATTATTATTTTTATTCTGTATTATAATCAGATTAGGTACTAAATTTATATGGTCTGATATTGTTTCTCGGTTTGCCAACCTCAGTCATGTGAGGAAGAATAAACATTAATATATTAATTGATTTGATCCGATAAAGAACTGAACTACAATGAGGGTGGAATTACCCCGTGATTGACGTCCCGAGTTGAATGTGTCAACTGTGTTGAACGCAATACACCTGATGAACAGTTGCGCACAAATTGGGAAAGAAAGAATATGATAAAAAGGAAGATAATTTACAAAACAAAATAAATATGTCCGCCTCTGTCGTGTTGTGGTTAGCGTGATTAGCTGCCACCCCCGGAGGCCCGGGTGCGATTCCCGGCTCTGCCACGAAATTTGAAAAGTGGTTGCGGGCTGAAACGGGGTCCACTCAGTCTCGGGAGGTCAACTGACTGGGGATGTGTTCGATTCCCACCTCAGCCATCCTGGAAGTGGCTTCCCGTGGTTTCCCACTTCCTCTCCAGGCAAATGCCGGGATGGAACCTAACTTAAGACCACGGCAGCTTCCTTCCCTCATCCTTGCCTGCCCCTTCCAAAATTCCCATCCGTCCACGAGGCCCCTGTGCAGCATAGCAGATGACGCCGCCTGGGCGGGGTACTGGTTATTCTCCACAGTTGTATCCCCCGATCCAAAGTGTGAAGCTCCAGGACACTGCCCTTGAGGCGGTAGAGGTGGAATCCCTCGTTGAGTCCGAGGGAAAAACCGACCCTGGAGGGTAAACAGATTAAGTAAGTAAAAATGTATCGCCACCATTCTAGTGTGTGCAAGGACATTAACTGTACCTATAACCACGGGAAAGATCTCCTACCGGTAATTTTGGGAAGTGACATCTAACAATTTTCATCGTGGATTCTTGTTGTTGGTGTTGCCATGGTAGAGGTATGATTCGGATGAGGTGAAAATTTGCATGGTGCATTCTTTCTCGATAAGAATGCCTCTCATTGAATGTAATGGAATTCTCATTTGTTGCACGTAGCAGCATTAAGCACATTTATTGTAATGTGACTGATGAACTAGTGGTTAGAGTAAGTCTTATTGCAGTCTGCCATCGCGGTGTAAGGAGCAACGCGTCCGCCTGTCATCCGGGGGCTCCGGGTACGATTCCCGGCCGGGTCGGTGTTTCTTAATTGTAAATGATTAATATCTCTGGCCTGGGGACTGGGTGTTTGTGTCGTCCTTAACCTTCCTTTTCTCACATTCATTCAACACTCTACACTTCCGCAATTCCACTTACACGCAGGTTCCTCTCATATGGTGAAAGTAGTGGTAAAAGATCTACACAGAGCTCGATAGCTGTAGTCGCTTAAGTGCGGCCAGTATCCAGTATTCGGGAGATAGTGGGTTCGAACTCCACTGTCGGCAGCCCTGAAGATGGTTCCCGTAGTTTTCCATTTTCAGCCCAGACAAATGCTGGGGCTGTACCTTAATAATTAAGGTCACAGACGTTTCTTTCCCCTTCCTAGCCCCTTCCTCTCCCATCGTCGCAATAAGATCTATCTGTGTCGGTGCGACGTAAAGCAAAAAAACAAAAAAAACAAAAAAAAAAACATTCATCATATGAGAGGAACCTGCGTGTAAGTGGAATTCGACGCCACGAACAAATATCATTGATTTAAAAAAATGTCTTATTGAAAAAGTGAAGATGCTGTGCGATAAAACCAGGAGCTATGTGTAAGTGGTTTGAGGGCTGTCCCAATGGCTTGAAACGAAGTGAGGAGTACAGCAAAGCAGCGCTTTGTCACCCATGATGGATGGCCTAATAAAGACACTAAAAAAAGAAAGGAGCTGCAGGACCTACAAGCTTTCACCTTTGCAGACGACGTGGTGATATGGGGTGAAACCGAAAATGATGTGGAGGAAATGCTGCAAAAATGCAGTCGAGAGTTTAAGAGACATGATATAAATAACAGCAAGGTTAAGACGGTGGTGATGAAGTTACAGAGGGGAGATGACGAACCACAAATCAGGCTAACTGCCACCAAACTGGACAGTGTTCCAAAGTTTAAGTACTTGGATAATATAGTATCAAAAGACAACCTTGCAAAATATGAGATGGATAGTCGAATTAACGAGGCAACTTAATTTTACCACCAAGTAAGACAACTGCTGTAATATAAACAAGTAGAACAATTAGAAGCTATCATTATATATCCTACTAGCAATTACCCACGGCTTCGCTCGCGTGGATTTCGTAATTTGATCAAAGAAATCGTTCCTCGGCATTGTAACTCCTAAAGAATAAAATCTCACCCAAAAATTGAGTATCACTTACCCCAGAAATTCTTTGTAAATCATGTTTGTGATATTACTTTTCTGGGCTAAGACCTCCATGCGATATAGAACTGAACATGTGAAAAACGGTCGAAAAAATAAATAGATATATCTTTATTTTTAAAAGAGATTTCAAATACCTATTCCCACACCTGTAACATCTTCAGTTTTTGAGATACACATAAGTATCCCCATAAAAAGAATTCAACCCTTTGATCAGTTCTTCGCCCACCCCCACCCCCATCTAAGTGTATTTTCCGAAAACAAAACTACATGTTTCTTTTTTTAAATGAGATTCCAAATAACAGTGTTCACGTCTGTAACATCTTCAGTTTTTAGGATATAAGCATCCTCATAAAGAATAATTCAACTATTTTTCATTTCTTTTTACCCCCCGTTAATTGCGTTCTTCGGAAACAAGGAGGTACTTGTTCATGTATTTTAAAGGACTTTCTAAATACCGAGTTTCTTGTATCCAACATGTTAAGTTTTTGACATATAATGTAGATATACCGGCACTCATTTTAAAAATTCACCCGCTTTTCCAATTCTTTTCAGCCCCTTAATTGGATTTTCCGAGAAACAAAAACAAGTGTTGCATTATTTTTAAAGGAGATTCGAAATACCAGTTTGCATGTCTGTACGTCTGTAACACCTTCTGTTTTTGAGATAACTATATACCCATAAAAGTTATTCAACTTCTTCTTCTTCACTTCTTTCCCACCCTCTTTTGCCTAAAGTGGACTTTCCGAAAACAAAAATATACGTGTTTCTTTATTTTAAAAGGAAATTCAAAATACCAACCCCTTCACGTCTGTTACAGCTTTAGTTTTTAAGGTAATAAAGCATCCTCATAAACATATTTCAACTGCTTATTTACTTGTTTTCAATCCAACACCACTTACATCGATTTTCCGAAAAAAACAAGTGATTGTTTCTTTATTTTTAAAGGAGATTACAAATACTAATTTTCCCGTCTGTAACATCTCCAGTTTTTGAGATATATGTATCCTCATAAAAGTAATTCAACTCATTTTTCACCCCAGCCCGTTAAGTTGATTTTCCCCACCCTCTCCAAAAATGCGTGATTAATTTTAAAGGAGATTCCAAATGCAAATTTTCACGCCTTTAACATCTTTGGTTTTTGAGATATAAGTATCCTCATACAAAGAATTCAACTAATTTTTCAATTCATTCACCCCCTTAAGTGGACTTTCCGAAGACAAAAGGACACGTGTTTCTTTACTTTGAAAGAAGGTTCCAAATACAAATGTTCATGTCGCTAACATCTTAAGTTCTTGAGATATAAGTATCCTCATCAAAATTATTCAACTCTTTTTTCACCCCAGCCCGTTATGTTGATTCCTCCCTCCAAAAAGTGCGTGTTTCCTTACCTTTAAAGGAGATTCCAAATGCAAATGTTCACGCGTGTAAAATTAAGTTTTTGAGATATAAGTTTCTCCATAAGAAGAATTAAATTTTTTCACTTCCTTTCACTTTCCCCCTCAAGTGAATTTTCCGAGAACCAAAAATACTTGTTTCTTTATTTATAAAGGAGTTTACAAATGCCAATTATCACTACTGTAACATCTTGAGTATGATATATGTATCCTCATAAAAATGGGCATTAAACTCCTTTTCCACCGCCCCCACCCCCAATTAATTTCCCCCCCCCAAAAAATGGATTATCTTTATTTTTAAAGGAGACTCCAAATACTAATTTTCTCGTCTGCAACATCTTTAGTTTTTGATATATAAGTATCCTCGTACAAGGAATTCAACTATTTTTTCAATTAATTCACCCCCTTAAGTGGATTTTCCAAAGATAAAAGATTACGTGCTTCTTTACTTTGAAAGTCCAAATGCAAATTTTCGTGTCTGTAACATCTTCCGTTTTTGAGGTATAAGTATCCTAATGAAAAGGATTCAATTCACTTTTCACTCCACCCCCGCCCGTTAAGTTGGGTTCCCCCACCCAAAAATGCATGTTTCTTTATTTTTAAAGGAGATTTCAAATACCAATTTCCACGTCTGTAACCTTCAGTTTTGAGATATAATTTTCTCCAGAAAAAGAATTCAATTTTCTTCCCTTCATTTCACACTCCCCACTTAAGAGTGAATTTTCCAAAAACAAACAGAACCCGTTTCCTTAAAAGAGCTTTGAAATGCGGATTATCACGACTGTAACATCTTCAGTTTTTGAAGTATATGGTATGTATCCTCGGAAAAGGAATTCAACTCCGTTTTCACCCCCCCCCCACGTTACCAAGTTGATTCCCCCAAAATGCGTGTTTCTTTATTTTTAAAGGAGATTCCAAATGCCAGTTGTCACGTTTGTAATCTCATTAGATTTTTGGTATATATATATATTGTCATACAAATAATTCAACTAATTTTTCAATTCCTTCACTCCCCTCCCCCGTTCAGGGTATTTTACGAAAACAAATGAATAGGTGCTTCCTTATTTTTAAAGCAGATTTCAAATACCAATACACTGTAGATATTCTAATTTAAAAAATTCACCCCCTTTTTCCGTTCCCATTAAGGATTTTTCGAAAAAAATATTTGTTTGTTTACTTTTACAGGAAATTCCAAATACCAGTTTTCAAATCAGTAATATGTTACGTGTCTGAGATAACTTTCAGATGAATCTTTTAAAAATTCACCCCGTTTGTCACTCCTGTTCACCCTCTATTCATTGGATTATACAAAAGCACAAAAATACGCGTTTCTTTATTTTCAAAGGAGATTACAAGTATCAATTTTCATGTCTGTAACATCTTTACTTTTTGAGATATAAGTCTCTTCATAAAAGGTGTTCAACCCCTTTTCACTGGACGAGTTGGCCGGGCGCGTAGAGGCGCGCGGCTGTGAGCTTGCATCCGGGAGATCGTGGGTTCGAATCCCCCTGTCGGCAGGCCTGAAGATGTTTTTACCTGGTTTCCCATTTTCACACCAGGAAAATGCTGGGGCTGTACATTAATTAAGGCCACGGCCGCTTGCTTCCAACTCCTACGCCTTTCCTATCCCATCGTCGCCATAAGAGCTATTTGTGTTGGTGCGACGTAAAAGCCCGTAGCAATCCCTTTTTCCCCCTTTTTCACCCCCACTTAATTGGATTTTCCGAAACAAAAAATACGTGTTTATTTTTAAAGGAGATTCTAAATACCAATTTTTACGTCTGTAAACTTTTAAGATTTTTGAGATATAGATATCCTCATTTTAAAAATTCACCCCATCTTTTCGACGCCTCAGCGACGGAATATCAAAAAATCCTCCCTTAGTGATCACCTACACCCAAAAATAAATGTATCCCCAAAATTTTATTTCTCTATGTCCAGTAAATTTGGCTCGGCGATGATGAGTCAGTCAGTCAGTTTTATATACAGGGTGTTAGGGGTATACGTGCAGATATTAAGCTGGTCGGCAAAGAAAAATACATCTCACAATATATGCTATGTACTTTTTACCTTGTCCTATTAGTTTGCCCATAACTGAGCCAAATATTTCAGGACCTAATGTGTTTTGAACGGCCGTAGCAGGATGCGCCGGTTACGTCATTCTGTCCACGCGTAGTGGAAGTACAGTAGCAGAGTCTAGGGCTTGTTGAACCTGTTTCTTATCGCAGGCCAACACATGTTGTTGTGCACTTCCCCTAAAGGAGAGGTTGACTCACGTGCCTGGCCACTTGCTGTACTCGAAAACCGGTCTAGGCTAGTCTGTGTGAAAAGTACACAGAATTCTTACAGTGACGTCGAAGATCCGTACCAGCACATGCATGCGAATCAAGTGTTGTGTAGTTGTGTGTGATTTATAAGACGTCATTGGCATTACTCAGTGATCCAAGCTGACAAAATTAAAGGAAATAGTTAATAAGTAATGAAAAATGGGCGCTAAATTTCTGTGCTGTTATTGCGACACTCTACGATGAACTTCTGACAATAGACAATGCGAGTTGTCTATGCTTCATAAACTTTTCAGGTCAATGAAAGGACGGTGGGCACTGAAAGAAAAGACTATAAGTATTCAGTGAAATTGTTATTAATGAGACAAATTTCAAAAACCGTAGTTTCATCCATCGTGAACATTGCTCGAAGGAAAAAGAGCTACTGTGGAATTGCCGCCGGGCATTTGTAATAGAAGGCTTATTCTGCCTTTTCCTAATATGTTTACCCTCCAGGATTGGTTTTCGCTGGGACTCAGCAAGGGATCCCACCTCTACCGCCTCAAGGGCAGTGTCCTGGAGCGTGAGACATTGGGTCGGGGATACAACTGGGGAGAATGACCAGTACCTCGCCCAAGCGGCCCCACCTGCTAGGATGAACAGGGGCCTTGCGGGGGATGGGAAGGGATAGAAAAGGAAGAGGGAAGGAAGCGGCCGTGGCCTTAAGCTAGGTACTATCAAGGCATTTGCCTGGAGAAGTGGAAAACTACGAGAAACCACTTTCAGGATGGCTGAGGTGCGAATCAAACCACCTCTACTCATTTGACCTCCCGAGGCATAATGGGCCCCGTTCCAACTTTCGTACCACTTTTCAAATTTCGTGTCAGAGCTCGAAATCGAACCCGGGCCTTCGGGGGGTGGCAGCTAATCACACTAACCACTATACCACACAGGCGGACAGAAGGCTTATTACTGGACAGTAAGTGCCGATAGGTAAAGTGATGACTGTAATGGACCCGCTTAATTAGAACTTCCGTAATCATAATAATATTACTACTACTACTACTACTACTACTACTACTACTACTAATAATAATAATAATAATAATAATAATGTCTTTACGTTCCACTAACTAATTTTCACGGTTTTCGGAGACGCTGAAATGCCAGAATTTTTTACCGCAATGTTTTTTAGTGCAAGTAAATCTACAGACACGAGACTGGCTTATTTGAGCACCTTCAAATACCAACGAACTGAGCCGCCATCGAACCTGCCAAGGTGGGATCAGAAGACCAGCGCTCTATCATCCGAGCTACTCAGTCCGGCATTAGAGGTTAGAATAAGTTGGTCGTGTGGTTAGGGGCGCGCAGCTGTGAGTTTGCATTTTGGTGATAGTGGATTCGAACTCCGCTGTCGGCAGCCGGGAAGATAGTTTTCCGTAATTTCCCATGTTCACATCAGGGAAATACTGGGACTGTACCTTTATTAAGGCCTCGAACGCTTCCTTCCCACTTGTATCCCTTTTCTCTCCCATCGTCGCCGTAAGACCTACTTGTGTCGGTGCGACGTAAAACAATTTGTAACTACATGTTTCAGTAATTCCGGAGACATGTCCGCAATTATAAGATTAATAATAATTCGGACTTGTTAAAAGTTCAGTGTTTTCTGTAGTGTTTTCTGACAGATTACCAGCTACGGAGTTTGAGTGGGGCGTTTAACTTTTATTTTAGTAATAGTTAGTAATAATGGACTAACACAGTTTTTATTATAATATTGGTAGGTGGCTTTACGACGAATGCAAGCTGACAGCCGCGCGCTCCTAATCACACGGCCAACTCGCTCAGTAATAATAATAATAATAATAATAATAATAATAATAATAAATGTTTACGTGCCAATGGAGACGCGCGGTTTCGGAATTTTGCCCACGGGTATTCTTTAACGTGCCTGTAATTCTACCGATCAGAAGCGGACGTATTTGAGCACCTTCAAATACCAGTGGACTGAGCCAGGATCGAGCCTGCTAAGTTCATGAAACCAGAGCTTGAACCGTCTGAGCCACTCAGCCTGGCAACGTTTATTTTGATACGTTTAATAGGCACTGCAAAAGCAGAATGCTTTAATTTACCATTAAACAAGTTCTTTTCATTTGGAAGCACGAAGAGGAGGTACGTTTAATTAATTTATTTTTATAACATGTCCCTCATTGATATGAAGCAAAACGTTCGATGTGCTTTGACAATTCAATTCTGACACTACTCACTTGGAAATCCTATCCCACGCATTCTTTCGTTTACGTAAGAAACTTTATTTACGTACACGTCAACACGGGGTGTTTCTGCATACGGCGAGTTGGTCTCCCAAGAATCCATGGTATTGAAATCACACTGTGGGAGAATATTTCACGTAAGCAGTTTGACAAATTCACTAGACCTGTCACGTGCCGGTTTGGTCGTGTGCTGTTCCTAGCGAGGGGGGTGTGGTGGGACGGGTTCCCGCCCCTACATGAAACCACCGGACTAGAGGTATGAGCTGTCTGTCTGACCTTGACCTGAATAACAGCTGTCAGAGAGGCGAATTATCGACAGTACTAGTACGCGAGTTACTTCGTAGTAGTACGAGGGCTATTTTTTTTTCAAGGTCCGATCGGTCGCGACAGTCAAACGCCCGCGAATATATGATGAACCGCTGCGCAGATGTGTTGCGCAACGTCGTTGTATTTGAATAATTCCAGTGTATGAATACCACGAATACCATGATATGCTGCTATTGTATCGTGTGGCAGAACAGAACACGGGTCGCCTTCCATGAATCTATCGGAAAAGGCTTCCCAACAGACGGGTGCCGAATCCAGCAACGATACTAGCTGTACTGCAGCGTATTCGCGATGCAAGTTGTGTTACATCACGCTTTCAGAAGCGATGGCCTAAACGGCCACGTGTAATTCTAGACGCGGAAGAAGACATCCTGACAATGGAAATGAAATGGCGTATGGATATTAGTGCCGGGAGATCCCAGGACGGGTTCGGCTCGCTAGGTGCATGTCTTTTGGTTTGACTCCCGTAGGTGACCTGCGCACCTTGATGATAATCAAATGAGGATGAAGACAACACATACACCCAGCCCCATGCCAGGGAAAATAACCATGATGGTTCAAATACCGACCCTGCCGGGAATCGAACCCGGGACCCCTGTAACCAAAGGCCAGCACGCTAACCGTTTTGCCATGAAGCCGGGCATCCTAACAATAGTAAACGATGATCCCGGGCGCCGTACGCGTAGTATAACACGTGCCGTTGGTGTACCAACTTGGACCATACGTAGGACACTGCATGAAGAACGAGCGCATCCTGACCATATTCAACGGGTGCAGTGTCTTTGACAGCTGATTACCATTTTCTTACGAGTTGATGTACGTCGCCACGACACCGATAGATCTTACGGCGACGACGGGACAGGAAAGGGCTAGGATGGTGAAGAAGCAACCGTGGCCTTAATTAAGGAACAGCACTAGCATTTGCCTGGTGTGAACATGGCAAACCACGGAAAAACGTCTTTAGGGCTGCCGACAGAGGAGTTCGAACCCACTATATCCCACTCATGGGCTGTGGAACATCCCCATTCAGTAGGAGAAGGCAATTTCCAGCACCGGTTATGAATTAATACCTGGATGGGTGTAGTAGGAAGTCGGTTACGTGGACTAATCATCTTTTTATTAATGTTACCTTGCTCCTGTAGATACAGTACGTTACTTGAGCTTTCAGAGGACGTGTCGCTTCGACTACGCAGAACCACGTGGATTTTACACGATGGTGCAGACATTTCCTGAACGGTGGACAGGACGATGTGGAACTATCAATTGGCCAGCCAGATCTCCAGACCTTATTCCAATTGACTTTAATGTCTGGGGGAACATGAAACACAAACTATATCGAACTGAAGTACCCACTTCGGACGACTTCCGTGAACGTATTGTTTAAGCAGCAGAGGATATTCTGAACAACCCTGGTGAAATGAAATGAAATGAAATGAAATGTCGTATGGCTTTTAGTGCCGCGATATCCCAGGACGAGTTCGGCTCGCCAGGTGCAGGTCTTCCATTTGACTCTGGTAGGCGACCTGCGCGTCGTGATGAGGATGAAATGATGAAGACAACACATACACTCAGCCCCCGTACCATTGGAATTAACCAGTTCAGGTTAAAATCCCCGACCCGGCCGGGAATCGAACCCGGGACCCTCTGAACGGAAGGCCAGTACGCTGACCGTTCAGCCAACGAGTCGGACACAACCCTGGTGTCTTGGCTCGAATGCGTCGCAACTGGATTTGGAGAAGTGAAGCCTGCAGGGAAGCCCAGGGTGATCACTTTGAACAATTGCTACGAGTTTTACTTTGGTATGTCAGATGTTACGCCATTTGTGCAACGTAATGGCTTGGGAGTACAGTATAGTATCGTTATAGTATTTTGAGTCTCGATAGGTCGATATTCTCATAAATCCGAGCAGGGAAACTTATGTACCGGTAACAAAAATTATAATCGAGAGTTTCAGTGCGCGAGTGCGGAAGACGTGCTTGTTAAAACGCTAGACATTGACCTTGAACGCATTTCGGCAGTTGCTCAATCCTACACTGCATGTTGTTTTCTTTTTTCTTTGCTACTTGCTTTACGTCGCACCGACACAGATACGTCTTATGGCGACGATGGGACAGGAAAGGGCTAGGAGTGGGAAGGAAGCGGCCGTGGCCTTAATTAAGGTACAGCCCCACCATTTGCCTGGTGTGAAAATGGGAAACCACGGAAAACCATTTTCAGGGCTGCCGACAGTGGGGTTCGAACCTACTATCTCCCGAATACTGGATACTGGCCGCATTTAAGTGACTGCGGCTATCGAGCTCGAGTTAAAACAGAAGACACTTTGCGTTTTTAAGGGCCGATGACCTTAAAACAGCAATCATCATCATCATTAACACGTATAAAAATTCAAAAAATGCTTGTTTTATATTCATCACTACTGAAATATGAAAAAAATTCAATCAAATTAGTTATTTCATTTCCACACTCGTAGAGCTATACGTGTAGCTCTTGGGCCATGGAGTAAGGAAGTAGAGTTGTGAGAATGAAATAATTCAAGTTGGACGTATGTCTTGTACATACAATAAATTGAATTGAACATGTTAGTAAATACCTGAACGCACAGAGAGATAACCGCAGCAACAACACAGACCCCAGAGTAGGCCCGCAGAACACACCACCCAGGACAGAGACCCCCCCAAACACCCCGTTTATTGAGTAAATGTTCGTGGTACGATGTTGACATAGTACAATGTTGACATACATACCTGGGTAAATAAATAAACAAACAAACAGATAGAAGTAGTTGGCCTTGAACTTGCTGTGCCGAGTGAGACGAGTTCTTAGTCCAGATATGTGAACAAAACAAGCACTGAGGTCATTGACCATGCTACACTTTTAAAGGCTACAGAGCAGATTAAAGGCGATCTATCACAAGGCCGAACTTAAACATGTAACAGAACGTAAGATGTAACTCTGTCACATGAGAAACGAAACACACCCGGGCTGGGGAAACAAACACAGATCTTGCAGCACTGTCTTGAAGCACAGGACAGAAACATAGAAGTATACCGACACACGACACAAAAGTTGAATTAAAGACGGAAAAAAGTATTGTGTCACATGAAGCTAAACTAAATTAAAAAAATAATAATAATAATAATACCGAGCTCGATAGCTGCAGTCGCTTAAGTGCGGCCAGTATCCAGTATTCGGGAGATAGTAGGTTCGAACCCCACTGTCGGCAGCCCTGAAAATGGTTTTCCGTGGTTTCCCATTTTCACACCAGGCAAATGCTGGGGCTGTACCTTAATTAAGGCCACGGCCGCTTCCTTCCCACTCCTAGCCCTTCCCTGTCCCATCGTCGCCATAAGACCTATCTGTGTTGGTGCGACGTAAAGCAACTAGCAAAAAAAATAATAATATAAAAATAACAATAATATTAATAACAAAACATCAAATATGAATAACAAGTATACGACTTAAAAGGAGAGTAAAAAGAGGAATAAGACGAAAGTATGAACAGGTGAATAATAATAATAATAATAATAATAATAATAATAATAATAATAATAATAATAATAATAATAATAATAATAATAATAATCAAACGAGAAAAAAGAGTAATAAGAAGAAGTTCAATATGAGTAGTAGCAATAATAATAAGACTGAATAATAATAATAATAATAATAATAATAATAATAATAATAATAATAATAATAATACCGGTAATGTTATTTGCTTTACGTCCCACTAACTACTCGTACTGTTCCTGGAGGCGCTGTAATTTAGTCCCGCAGGAGTTCTTTTTACGTGCCAGTAAATCTACCGACGCGAGGCTGATGTATTTGAGCACCTTCGAATGCCACCGGACTGACCCAAGATCGAGCCTGCTAAGTTGGAACCAAGGAACCAGTGCTTTATACATCTGAGCAACTCAGACTGGCCACTTTTATTTAGATAAATTTATTGAACACTGCAATGGCAGCAGTAAGTTATGCTTTATTTCACCATTACATATATGCTTTTCGTTTGCAAGCACGAAATAATAATGTAATTTTTTACGTCCCAATAACTACTTTGACCGGTTTTGGAGACGCCGAGGTGCCGGAATGTTGTACCGCAGGACTTTTTTAATGCAAGTATATCTATAGACACGAAACTGGCGTATTTCAGCACCTTCAAACACCCCCGAATTGAGCGTCCATCGAACCTGCCAAGATGAGATCAGAATACCAGCGCTCTATCGTCCGAGGTACTCAGCCCGGCATTAGAGCTTGGAATACGTTGGTCGTGCGGTTAGGGGCGCGAAATTGTGAACTTTCATTGGGAAGATACTGGGTTCGAACTCCACTGTCGACAGCCCTGAAGATGGTTCTCCGTGGTTTCCCATTTTCACATCACGAAAATGCTGGAGCTGAACCTCATTTAGGTCACGAACGCTTCCTTCTCACTTCTACCCCTTTTCTGTCCCATCGTCGCCATAAGACCTATCTGTGTCGGTGCGACTTAAAGCCAATTTTGAAAATCATCATAATTTGGACATTATACAACTGCCGAGATCCATAGTTATAAACGATGAGAAGTATTTTCTAGGCAGACATTATTGGCGAGTAGTCAATAATATTAATATTAATAATAATAATAATAATAATAATAATAATAATAATAATAATAATAATAATAATAATAATAATAATAATAATAATGGTATTTGCGTTACGTTTACGGTTTTCGGAGACGATGAGGTGCCGGAATTTAGTCCCGCAGGGGTTCTATTTACGTGCCACTAAATCTACCGGCACGAGTGTTACGTATTTGAGCACATTCAAAAACTACCGGACTGGGCCAAGTTCGAACCTGCGAGGTTGGAGTCAAAAGGCCAGCACCTCAACCTTCTGAGCCACACAGCCCGACAGGAGGCACGAAATGTAGGTACGTTTAATTTATTTATTTGTATAACATGTCCATTATTCGTTTGAAGTAAAACGTTGGCTGTGCTTGCCTAATTCAATTCAATCCCATGCTTGCTTTAGTTGGCGTAAAGACATAGGTTTTCAGGTCATTTCCATACTCACTAGACCACGGGGCTGACGACCACAGATATCCCAATCCCCTAAGTGACGTAACAGCAAATGAACCAGTATTAACGCTGACAATTCGATACAGCTCCAGGGTCCGAAACCGATAACTAGGGTTGTCTGACGGAAACTAAATACTAACAATAAAACCAGTCTGGCGAGAATGTAACGTAACATGGTGAACACCGGTAGCAGCCTTCAGCTGTTATCGTAGTTCAGTTGCTCGTAAACATAAAACCAGTTTGGCAAGTATATTACGTAACATCTCGTGGCATTACAAAGGTAGCGTTCAGCTATTTCAGTAGAACCAGTTTGGTACGGATGGCGCGTGACTTGCCTGTTGTCAACGGAAAGCTATTCATTCGCAGAACGAGGCATACTACCTATTCTAAAAACATCATATCACTTTGCTCTCGAAAATAACTTCCGCGGATTACTAAAAGTTTGATATATAGTGGTTCGTCACATCGTTCTCTATTGCTACAAGAAATATCTGCACGTATACACCTAACACCCTGTATACAGGGTATTAGGGGTATACGTGCAGATATGAAGATAGTCGGCAAAGAAAAATACATCTCACAATATATGCTATGTACTTTTTACCTTGTCCTATTAGTTTGCCCAAGACTGAGCCAAATATTTCAGGACCTATTGTGTTTTGAACGGCCGTAGCAGGATACGCCGGTTACGTCATTCTGTCCACGCGTAGTGGAAGTACAGTAGCAGAGTATAGGGCTTGTTGAACCTGTTTCTTATCGCAGGCCAACACATGTTGTTGTGCACTTCCCCTAAAGGCTTGGCAAGTAGGAGAGGTTGACTCATGTGCCTGGCCACTTGCTGTACTCGAAAACCGGTCTAGGGTAGTCTGTGTGAAAAGTACACAGAATCCTTACAGGAAGTTGTGACACTTGCACGGAGTGACATTTGCACGGAGATGGAATGTGTTGACACTTGCACGGAAAGCCAAGAATTCCCGGAAATTACTAATCATGGCTATTTCAAACAATGAAACTTGCATGGAGGCCGAAGGAGGGTTGGAAAACCAGAAACAGTGGAGGGGAAGGCCCACCCGGTAAGTGGAATTAATTGCTACAGTTGACACCTGTGTGACAACTAGTGTTCCGTGTTGAACTGGTGATAATTGCTCTGCAGCTATGGACTTCACTGAGACCGCCTTTGTTGATTTACGACGGACATCAGTATATTGTGGACTATACCAATAAAGATCAAATGACTTATTGGCGGTGCGTATGTTTCAAGAAAAGTAAATGTAAAGGAAGAATAACAACGAAAGATAATACAGTTTTAGGCGAGACGAGTCATGTTTGCATTCCGGACGACGCGGCGAATGAAGTGAAAAAAGTGTAGTAAAAAAAAAAAAAAAAACGTGCAAGGGAAACAGACAGTATGATTTCAACAGTTTACACCGAAGAAGTAGGCCAGCTCTTCAATAGAGGCTGTGACCGTGTGACATCGATGCCATCACATAGAAGTGCCAAACAATCATTACATCGTATCCTACGGAAAAGAATGGGACCTACAAAAGACCCGATCGATTCTGGAGGTGTAATAATACAGGAGACACATAGCAATGAACGACGGTGGAAACTTCCTACTTGAAGACGCCAACAGGGGGCTTAAAGTCAGGATATTAGTGTTTGCCAGCGAGAAAGGAAAATATGCTTTATCAAATTGCTCTTCCTTCTTTGTCGACGGGGCCTTCAAAAGTTAAAGCAAGCAGTTTGGGCTGTTACTTAACATCCACGCCGATCTTAGAAGTTCTTGGGAGGAAACCAACACGATACCAGCTGTCTACGCGCTGTTACCAAACAAGAAACGGGAAACCTTATGCTCGTTTCTTCGAAGCAGTTAAAAACAACGAACTAGGATGTAACCCTGTGACACGTATTATGGACTTCGAAATCGCCATCGTTCAATCAGCTAAAACGCTGTTTCCTCAAGCTGAGATTTTTGGTTGCAACTATCATTTTAATCAGTGTCTATGGAGGAAAGTACAAGATTGTGGCCTTGTGACTGCGTACAGGGAAAATGAAGGAATTAGACTTCATATTCGAATGTGTTCAGCACTAGCGCTCATTTCTCTAGAAATGATTGATAATGGTTGGCTATGTATTCAGGAGAGCTCGCCTGAAAATCAGAATCTACAGGTGTTTTACGACTATGTCGTTGGTCAATGGCTGGATAACGAGCACATGCCAAGGAATATGTGGAACTGTTGTGGAAGGCGGCATCGGACCAATAATGTTTCTGAAGGCTGGAACCAAAGAATAAACAGTTTAATTTCGAGAGCGCACCCGAATGTATATTCGCTGATCGAGACTCTTCGAGATGACGCAGAGTACTACGGTTACCAATTTGTCAGGATAGTTTTCAATATCGATGAGAAGAGAAGGAAGAAATCAGCAGTGAATATCGATGAGAGGATTTCAAAGGTCTTAAAAATACTTGAAGTTGATGGCAAACTAAGATCATTCCTAGTTTGTGTTGCTTACGCTCAGAAACTGCAGTGAAACTACCCTGGAATATTACAGGATTTGTAAATCTTGCAAATATTGTAAATATAGAAATATTCTGAATCATAATTAATAAAAAGGAAACGTGACAATGAAATATCACTGCATAACAAAGCGAATATCTTGAATCAGCACTTAAAAAATAAAAAAACTTGACGAACTTGCATAAAGTGAAAAAAATATATATGTTTGAGGAACGCAAAGAGACTACCTCCCCGTGGTGTTCCCTGGAAACGGCGCTAAGTCAGCTAAATGTCTCTTACAATGTATAAAATTAACCATAAAAACAAACCCCACGGTGCAACAGCCCTTGAAGGGCCTTAGTCTACCAAGAGACCGATGCTCAGCGCGAAGGCCTGCAGATTACGAGGTGAGGTGTGGTCAGCACGACGAATCCTCACGGTAGTTATTCTTGGCTCTCTACACCAGCGCAACTATCTCGCCATCAGATAGATCCTCAATTCTAATCTAATCACCTCGAACCTGCCCTCAGATTCAGGTAAAAATTCCTGACCTGGCCGGAAATCGAATCCGGGGCTTCCGGGTAAGAGACTGGCACGCTACTTCTACACCATGGGGCCGGCATTTATAAAATTAACGGTTACTTCTAAATTGCATCTAAATTCACTACCGTGATTATCAGAGCTAGGATTTTTGGTGACATGTCATTTTGTAATTGGTTCTAAATAGACATTGCTAACTTGTATAGAAATCCTTTATAATAGTTCCCACACTGTAGAAATGCTAATTACCGAGAAAGTGGCCGTGCGGTTAGAGTCGCGCAGCTGTGAGCTTGCATTCGGGAGATAGTAGGTTCGAACCCCACTGTCGGCAGCCCTGAAGATGGTTTTCCGTTGTTTCCCATTTTCACACTAGGCAAATGCTGGGGCTGTACCTTAATGAAGGCCACGGCGGCTACCTTCCCAATCTCCCACCCTTCCGTCGCCGAAAACCTTCGATGTCTTAGTGCGACCTTAAACAAATAGCCAAAAAATGCTAATTTATTAGGTCATTTTTGTCATTTTTTGCCATTTTGTATTATGTCATTTTATAAAGTTGTAAGTTATTATGCGGTCATTTTATGGAATTTATTGTCCGGCTCCATGGCTAAATGGTTAGCGTGCTGGCCTCTGGTCACAGGGGTGCCGGGTTCGATTCCCGGCAGGGTCGGGAAGTTTAACCATAATGGGTTCTGGGTTCGTTCCGCTGGCACGGGGGCTGGGTGTACGACTCGCAGGTCGTCTACGGGAGTCAAACCAAAAAGACCTGCACCTGGCGAGCCGAAGACTATTTTATACTTTTTGAGTCATTTTCTTACATGTTGAAGCATTTACGCGTGTGGTATTGGATTTCCAGGAGAGGCCAGTATTTATGTGCATTTCGTCAAAGTACCTATCAAATTAGATTAGGTATCCAAAATTTATGTTAGTATGACCATTCTACTTCTGAAGCATCATGTAGAGTGAAAGCTCCGTGCAAGTGTCACTCCGTGCAAGTGTCACCATCCTACTTCTGACTCATCAAGTAGAGTGAAAGCTCCGTGCAAGTGTCACCATCCTACTTCTGACTCATCAAGTAGAGTGAAAGGCTCCGTGCAAATGTCACTCCGTGCCAGTGTCACCATCCTACTTCTGACTCATCAAGTAGAGTGAAAGGCTCCGTGCAAATTTCACTCCGTGCCAGTGTCACCATCCTACTTCTGACTCATCAAGTAGAGTGAAAGGCTCCGTGCAAATGTCACTCCGTGCAAGTGTCACTCCGTGCAAGTGTTCCAACCCCCCTTACAGTGACGTCGAAGATCCGTACGAGCACATGCATGCAAATCAAGTGTTGTGTAGTTGTGTGTGATTTATAAGACGTCAATGGTATTACTCAGTGATCCAAGCTGACAAAATGAAAGGAAATAATTAATAAGTAAATGAAAAATGAGCGCAATATCTGTGCTGTTATTGCGAAAGTCTATGATGAATTTCTGACAATAGACAATGCGAGTTGTCTATGCTTATTCATAAAATTTTCAGGCCAATGAAAGGACGGTGGACACTGAAAGAAAAGGCTATAAGTATTCAGCGAAATTTATATTAATGAGACAAATTTCAAAAGACCGTAGTTGCATCCATCGTGAACATTGCTCGAGGGAAAAGAGCTACTGTGGAATTGCCGCCGGGCATTTGTAATAGAAGGCTTATTCTTCCTATTCCTAATCTGTTTACCCTCCAGGGTTGGTTTTCGCTGGGACTCAGCAAGGGATCTCACCTCTACCGCCTCAAGGGCAGTGTCCTGGAGCGTGAAACATTGGGTCGGGGATAAAACTGGGGAGAATGACCAGTACCTCGCCCAGGCGGCCTCACCTGCTATGCTGAACAGGGGCCTTGCGGGGGGATGGGAAGGGATAGACAAGGAAGACGGAAGGAAGCGGCCGTAGTCTTAAGCTGGGTACCATCGCGGCATTTGCCTGGAGAAGTGGAAAACTACGGGAAACCACTTTCAGGATGGCTGAGGTGCGAATCGAACCACCTCTACTCATTTGACCTCCCGAGGCTTAGTGGACCCCGTTCCAGCCCTCGTACCACTTTTCAAATTTCGTGTCAGAGCTGGAAAACGAACCCGGGCCTTCGGGGAGTGGCAGCTAATCACACTAACCACTATACCACAGAGGCGGACGGAAGGCTTATTACTGGACAGTAAGTGCCGATAGGTAAAATGATGACTGTAATGGACCCGCTTAATTAGAACTTCCGTAATAATAATAATAATAATAATAATAATAATAATAATAATAATAATAATAATGTCTTTACGTTCCACTAACTAATTTTCACGGTTTTCGGAGACGCTGAAATGCCAGAATTTTTTACCGCAGTGATTTTTTAATGCAAGTAAATCTACAGACACGAGACTGACGTATTTGAGCACCTTCAAATAGCACCGAACTGAGCTGCCATCGAACCTGCCAAGGTGGGATCGGAAGACCAGCGCTCTATCGTCCGAGCTACTCAGACCGGCATTAGAGCTTAGAATAAGTTGGTCGTGCGGTTAGGGGCGCGCAGCTGTGAGCTTGCATTTTGGTGATAGTGGATTCGAACTCCACTGTCGGCAGCGGGGAAGATGGTTTTCCGTAATTTCCCATTTTCACATCAGGGAAATACTGGGACTGTACCTTTATTAAGGCCTTGAACGCTTCCTTCCCACTTTTATCCCTTTTCTCTCCCATCGTCGCCGTAAGACCTACTTGTGTCGGTGCGACGTAAAACAATTTGTAAGTACATGTTTCAGTAATTTCGGAGACATGTCCGCAATTATAAGATTAATAATAATTCGGACTTGTTAAAAGTTCACTATTTTCTTTAGTGTTTTCTGACAGATTACCAGTTACGAAGTTTGAGTGGGGCGTTTAACTTTTATTTTCATAATAGTTAGTAATAATGGACTAACACAGTTTTTATTATAATATTGGTGAGTGGCTTTACGACAAATGCAAGCTGACAGCCGCGCGCTCCTAATCACACGGCCAACTCGCTCAGTAATAATAATAATAATAATAATAATAATAATAATAATAATAATAATAATAATAATAATAATAATAATAATAATAATTTAATTAATTTCGTGTGGCTATTACTAGCCGATTGCAGCCCTTGTAAGGCAGACCCTCCGATGATGGTGGGCGGCATCGGCCATGTATAGGTAACTGCGTGTTAATGTGGTGGAGGATAGTGTTATGTGTGGTGTGTGAGTTGCAGGGATGTTGGGGACTTCACAAACACCGAAACCCCGAGCCATTGGAATTAACCAATTAAGGTTAAAATCCCCGACCCGGCCGGGAATTGAACCCGGAACCCTCTGAACCGAAGGCCAGTACGCTGACCATTCAGCCAACGAGTCGGACAATAATAATAATAATAATAATAATAATAATAATAATAATAATAATAATAATAATAATAAATCTTTGCGTGCCAATGGAGACGCGTGGTGTCGGAATTTTGCCCACAGGTATTCTTAAACGTGCCTGTAAATCTACCGATCAGAAGCGGACGTATTTGAGCACCTTCAAATACTAGCGGACTGAGCCAGGATCGAGCCTGCTAAGTTCATGAAACCAGAGCTTGAACCGTCTGAGCCACTCAGCCTGGCAACGTTTATTTTGATACGTTTAATAGGCACTGCAAAAGCAGAATGCTTTACTTTAGCATTAAACATGTTCTTTTCGTTTGGAAGCACGAAAGGAAGGTACGTTTAATTTATTTATTTTCATAACATATCCCTTATTGGTATGAAGCAAAACGTTCGATGTGCTTTGACAATTCAATTCTGATACTACTCACTTGGAAATCCTATCCCATGCATTCTTTCGTTGACGTAAGAAACCTTATTTACGTACACGTCAACACGGGGTGTTTCTGCATACGGCGAGTTGGTCTCCCAAGAATCCATGGTATTGAAATCACACTGTAGGAGAATATTCCACGTAAGCAGTTTGACAAATGCACTAGACCTGTCACGTGCCGGTTCGGTTGTCTGCTGTTCCTAGCGACGGTTTTGTGGTAGGACGGGTTCCCGCCCCTATATGAAACCACCGGACTAGAGGTATGAGCTGTCTGTCTGTCTGACCTTGACCTGAATAACAGCTGTCACAGAGGCGAATTATCGTTCGTACTAGCACGCGAGTTACTTCGTAGTAGTAGTAGTATATGAATAATGCCAGTGTATGAATACCACGAATACCATGATATGCTGCTAGTGTATCGTGTGGCAGAACAGAACACGGGTCTCCCTCCATGAATCTATCGGAAAAGGCTTCCCAACAGACGGGTGCCGAATCCAGCAACGATACTTGCTGTACTGCAGCGTAATCGCGATACAGGTTGTGTTACATCACGCTTTCAGAAGCAATGGCCTAAACGGCCACGTGTAATTTTAGACGCGGAAGAAGACATCCTGACAATGGAAATGAAATGGCGTATGGCTTTTAGTGCCGGAAGACCCCAGGACGGGTTCGGCTCGCCAGGTGCATGTCTTTTGATTTGACGCCCGTAGGTGACCTTCGCATCTTGATGAGAATGAAATGAGGATGAAGACAACATATACACCCAGCCCCATGCCAGGGAAATTAACCATGATGGTTAAAATTACCGACCCTGCCGGGAATCGAACCCGGGACCCTGTAACAAGAGGCCAGCACGCTAACCGTTTTGCCATGGAGCCGAGCATCCTAACAATAGTAAATGATGATCCCGGACGCCGTACGCGTAGTATAACACGTGCCGTTGGTGTACCAACTTGGACCATACGTAGGACACTGCATGAAGAGCCAGTGCATCCTGACCATATTCAACGTGTGCAGTGTCTTTGACAGCTGATTACCATTTTTTTACGAGTTGATGTACGTCGCCACAACACACATAAATCTTACGGCGACGACCGGACAGGAAAGAGCTAGGATCGTGAAGAAGCAACCGTGGCCTTAATTAAGGAACAGTACCAGCATTTGCCTGGTGTGA
The DNA here is from genome assembly GCF_040414725.1 of Anabrus simplex. NCBI lineage: Eukaryota > Metazoa > Arthropoda > Insecta > Orthoptera > Tettigoniidae > Anabrus > Anabrus simplex. The sequence continues at coordinate 915,064,067 of NC_090265.1, forward strand.
ACATGGCAAACCACGGAAAACCGTCTTTAGGGCTGCCGACAGAGGAGTTCGAACCTACTATCTCCCGAATACTGGATACTGGCCGCACTTAAGCGACTGCAGCTATCGAGCTCCGTGTTTTGGTTCTTTATGTGTGTTCGAGAAACTTATATTTTGTTTCTTATTCACTACGAGTTAAAACAGAAGACACTTTGCGTTTTTAAGGGCCGATGACCTTAAAATAGCAATCTCCATCATCATCATCATTAACAGTATAAAAATTCAAAAAATGCTTGTTTTATATTCATCACTACGAAATAGGAAAAATTTCAATCAAATTAGTTATTGCATTCCCACACCTCGTAGAGGGGTAGGTGGGCCGTCAGCTATATGTGTAGCTCTTGGGCCATGGAGTAAGGAAGTAGAGTTGTGAGGATGAAATAATTCAAGTTGGACGTATGTCTTGTACATACAATAAATTGAATTGAACATGTTAGTAAATACCTGGAAGATTTCTGGGAAATGCTCGAAGATGCAACTTCAAAAATCCCTCCACATCACACAAAGATCTTGCTTGGTGACTTCAATGCTCAGGTGGGCAGGGAAAAAAGTACAGAAAAATTGTAGGAGACTACCCGGCACATAAACGAACAAATAGGAATGGTGAAAGACTCATTGCCTTCTGTAGACAATTCAGCCTCAAATTAATGTCCACATACTTCAAAGCACTCCCAAAGAAGAAGAAAACGTGGGTTTCCCCTAATGCAATGCTGGGGAAATTTCAGATAGACCATGTGGCAATAACAGCCAGAAATCGAAAAGAAATTCTTAATGTAAAAGTAAGAAAAAGTGCCAACATTGATTCAGACCATTACCTCTCAGAAATCAATACAAGATTCCTACCGAACAGAATCAAGCCAAAAGCTAACAAGAAACCCAGAACAATACAGAAATACTAAAGCAGAACAAAGAAAAGTACATCAAGAATCTGTCAAACCTGGACATGGATAACTGGGAAGAAATGAAAGTGTCCTTGATTAAAGCATCTGAAGGTTTGGGGAACCCTCCACGAAAACATAAGCACAGGTGGTGGGCTGAAAAATGTGATGAAGCACTTGAAAAAAGAATAAAATCCTGGAAGAGGTGGAATTCCAACAAGACAGAGGAAAAGAGGGAAGAGTTCAGGAATCAAAGGAAGGAATCAGCCAAAATCATACGAGGTGAAAAGAGAAAATATGACAGAGATAGGGTGGAAAAGGCAGAAGAAGAATTTAGAAAGAACAACACCAGAAATTTTTACAGAATATTCAAAGAGGAACTACAAGGTTATCAACCACCAAGTCTTTGCTTCCAGCGAACAGACGGCAGCATTGCTACCAATAACAAAGAAAACTACCAACTCCTAGCAGACTATTTCAAAGAGCTGCTAAACTGTGAAGAACCTCTGGACAGACTAGGGACCCAGTAACCAATACACGAGAACCCAGATTCTAAACCTCCAAATCTAGACGAAATCAAACAGGTAATCAAAGAGCTCAAGGATAACAAGGCGCCATGTGAAGATGGAGTAGTGGCAGAAATGTGGAAGATTGGAGGAGAAATCACAGTGGAAGCAATTCATCGCTGTATAGAAGATATATGGAAAACTGGGAAGATCCCTGCAGACTGGAAATGTGCGCTTATACATCCACTCCACAAGAAAGGTAACCGAACAGACCCGAACAACTACAGAGGGATCTCTTTACTGTCAATTGCTTATAATATATTCTCTAAAGTTCTACTAAACAGAGTTCAGGAACAGACTGACCGCCTCGTTGGAGAATACCAAGCTGGTTTCCGAAAAGGAAGGTCGTGCGCAGAACAAATTTTCAACCTCAAAAGTATACTGCGAACAAGAGCAATAAGGAGCCAGAACACCGTAGTCATCTTTATCGATTTCACAAAAGCATATGACTCAATAGACAGACAAACCTTATTTAAAATCCTAGAGGAGTTTGGAATTGACAAGAAAACTAGAGAACTCATTAAACAAACCCTGACGGATACCATCTCGAAAGTCAAGTTCCTCGGAGATATATCTGACCCGTTCGAAATCAAGACAGGGGTCAGACAAGGAGATGGACTGTCCCCGATCCTCTTCAACCTAGTTTTGGAGAAAATAATGAAAACTTGGGAAGAAGCTCTGAAATCGGAAGGGATAAGAGGAATACACCTTGGAAGAGAAGGCCAGAACTTGGAAATTAAATGTCTAGCTTTTGCCGATGACCTCGCCGTCTTAGCTAAAAATCGAGAAGACTCTATAAAGATGATAGAGAAACTGCAAGAAATCGCCGGAAAAGCAGGTCTTAAAGTTTCTTACAGAAAGACGGAGTAGACTGTATGGAGTAAAGGCACCGAAATGAGAAGTACATGGAGATAAAGTATGGGAAGATTAAAAGGGCAGAGAAGTTCAGATACCTGGGAGAATGGCAACAACCCAATGGGCTAGACAAAGAGGCTATCAAAGGAAGAATCAGAAAATTAAAATTGGCCTACAAACTAACCCAGAGTATGTACAACAAACGGGCGATATCCTACATGGCCAAAATCCGACACTATCATTCAGTAGTCAATCCAGAAAGATTGAATGCTTCAGAGTGTCTTATTTTGAATAAAAAAGGGGAGCTACAAGAACTTGAAAAGAAAGGAAGATCCTAAGGAAGATTCTGGGACCCCTGAAAACTACTGATGGAACCTGGAAAAAAAGGAAAAACAAGGATCTTTATAAGCATACGGTAAATATCTCAGACACAATGAGGAAGCGAAGGTTGAACTTCTGCGGACATCTAGTAAGAATGGATGAAAGCAGACTGACCAAAAAGATCTTTAAGTACATTGTAGGATTGAAGGCCACCACTAAGTGGGTAGAAGAGGTCAAAAGAGATGCAGAAGAAGTTGGAATTACACTAGAGGTGATCAATAAAAGGAGAGAGTTTAGAAACATAATCAAAAAAATCAAATTTTTTGAGGACAAACCACCTAAAAAGAAGCCCAACCGGATAATCTCTGAGAAGGAGAGAAAAATACGAAGCGAGAGAATGAAAAGGTTCTGGGAAGAGAAGAGAAGAAAGGCCAACAAGCCTTAAGTTCTATGCGGTCCACAGCTGGCCAAATTCGGAAGAAGAAATACCTGACAGCGCAGAGAGATAACCGCAGCAACAACATGGACCCCAGAGGAGGCCCGCAGAACACACCACCTAGGACAGAGACCCGCCAAACACCCCGTTTATTGAGTAAATTTTCGTGGTACCATGTTGACATAGTACAATGTTGGCATACATACCTGGGTAAATAAACAAACAAACAAACAAACAAACAAACAAACAGAGAGGAGTGGTTGGCTTTGAACTTGCTGTGCCGAGTGAGACGCGTTCTTAGTCCAGATATGTGAACAAAACAAGCACTGAGGTAATTGACCATGCTACACTCTTAAAGGCTACAGAGCAGATTAAAGGCGATGTATCACAAGGCCAAACTTAAACATGTAACAGAACGTAAGATGTAACTGTGACACATGGGAAACGAAACGCAACCCGGGCTGGGGAAACAAACACAGATCTTGCAGCACTGTCTTGAAGCACAGGACAGAAACATAGATGTACACCGGCATACGACACAAAAGGTGAATTAAAGACGGAAAAAGTAGTGTGTCACATGAAGCTAAATAGAAGTTATAAATAAACGAAATAAACTAAATCTAAATAATAATAATAATAATAATAATAATAATAATAATAATAATAATAATAATAATAATAATAATAATAATATAAAAATAACTATAATATTAATAACAAAACATCAAATATGAATAACAAGTATACGGCTTAAAAGGAGAGTAAAAAGAGGAATAAGACGAAAGTATAAACAGGTGAATAATAATAATAATAATAATAATAATAATAATCCCCGTATGGGGATTTACCGGTTACCTACATCGGGCGCGTCCCATTGGATTTGGGGAAGCTAACTGGTTCTGCCGCCAGCAGAGTCAGAGGGTAGTAGGGAAATAAAATACCACCGTGAAAAAAAACTGGTCCCTTGCCAGGGTTACGGCGAAGACTGGTAAATGACCAGAAGCCAGAAAACATCTTGAGGCAACCTCTAGGGCTAACAACCCTAGTTGTAAAGGGATGGGTACCCGTCCAAAGCAAAGTCAAGTCAAAAAGCATGATGGCACAACATTTCAAGAAACATACCCCAGGGGGTAAATCTTCGGATAAATCCCTCGTCATGAACGCCACGGCGCACGAGTCTCGTTCGGATTCTGGGGGAGACTCGACATCATGCAAGAGACGAGTCGGAGCGTCTCGGTGTACCCCGAAGAGTCAAAAACTCAGTCCAATATCTACAACCTTTCTAGCAACTTTCAACATAAATTCACTTACACAAACTGGCAAGCTGAAAACACTCACCAAAGCTCTTCATGAAAATCAGATATTCATAATGGCTCTACAGGAAACACGGTACCCAGATGAAGAGATTTTTGAATCCGAAGGCTACCGATTTTTCAAGAGCAAAGCGCAAAGAGGAATCCTCAATGAAGCTGTGATGCTTGGAACCGCGTTTGCTGTTAGAACCAAGATCCTTAAATCGGTTGCATATTTCGAACCTGTGAATGACAGATTGTCTATATTCACAATTAAATGCGCGAACAAAACCTACGCCCTATTTAACGTACATGCTCCTACAACCGATAAAAACAAGTCTGATCCAGACGAAGTTGATAATTTCTGGGACCTACTGGATGAAAAATTAAACAAAATCCCCAAACACCATGTCAAGCTTCTTTCGGGTGACTTCAATGCCCAACAAGGTCGTGAACAGAAGTACAAGAAAGTTATAGGAAATTACCCTGCTCACAAAAGAACGAATCCCAACGGCAAATCCCATTTGCGAAAATCACAACCTGCAGGTCATGTCGACCCACTTTCGCCATCTACCCAGAAAGCAAATGACTTGGCGTTCTCCCGTCCAAACTCTCGGAGAGTTCCAAATTGATCATGTTGCAATCTCCAGGAGAAACAGCCCGGAGATTATGAATGTCAAGGTAAAGAAAGGCCTCAATGTGGCCTCAGATCATTATATGTCTCTTATCAAATTCAAACCAATTCCCGCAACACACAAGGAAGACAACCAAACAGATCACACGCTTCGACAATGATAAACTTCGGCAAAGGGTCGAGGAGTTCCAGGAGAAACCTAGATCAAAAGACTGTGACTTTAACAACGCCAAAAGTCTCCTTGTTGAGGCCGCCAAAGACGTTGCAGAAATCAAGAGAAGCAAAAAGCATGCCTGGTGGAATAGTACCTGCGAATCAGTCCTCCAAGAAAGACTCAATGCGTGGAAACAGTACTACTCTACGAAATCAGAAAATGATTGGTAAACCTACAAAACCCAACGTGCCCAAGTGTTCAGAACTGAGAAACGTAAATACGAAAAATCTCTCATTGAAAAGATAGAACAAAACTTTAGGAAGAATGAAAGCAGAGAGTACTACAGAGCCTTTAAACGCAAACTCACTGGCTATAAACCACCATCTCTATGCTTTGAGCGAAAGGACGGCACACTGGCGACGTCAAATGAAGAAAATTGCAGCATTCTGGCAGATTACTTCAAGAATTTACTTAATTGCTCTAAACCGCAAAGGGCCATTGAGACTAAGGAACCCTTACTCATGTTCCCAGATTCCAGACCACCCGACAGAGATGAAATCAAGCGCCACATTGCCCGTCTCAAAAACAACAAAGCGCCGGAGGAAGACTCAGTAGTAGCAGAACTATGGATATATGCCCCAGAGGAATCAATGGATATCTTGCCAAAGCAAATAGAAGAAATTTGGAACAAGGAGATCCTACCCGAAGATTGGAAAATAGCTTTGATCCATCCATAACACAAAAAAGGCAGCATGAAGAACATCAACAACTACAGAGGAATATCTTTGCTACCTGTGACTTACAAAATTCTATCACTTGCCATCCTGGTGCGTTTGGAAGCACAAGTCGAACATCAAATAGCTGAATACCAAGGAGGGTTCAGAAAAGGTCGCTCAACAGCTGAACAGATCCAAAATCTCAAAACGATCATTAGATATTGTACACTAAGGCCCAAGCAATATGTGTCTGTCTTTGTGGACTTTAAGAAAGCGTACGACTCCATTGACCGGGAAGTCCTGCTAAACATCTTAAATGAATTTGGAGTTGATTTGAAACTGCTGGCATTAATTAGAGCCACCCTGACCGATACAAAATCCAAGGTGAAGTTCCACGGATGTCTCTCGCATTCCTTTGACATCAAAACACCTACCAAACATCTCGCACAATCTACAACAAAAAATGCCTTTTTCCAAAACACCAAGATACGTCACTATGAAACAGTTCTGAAGCCAGTAGTTCTATATGCAGCCGAAACCCTGTCTGTAAATGCCAACAAAGGACTCCTTGAAGAACTGGAGAAAAAAGAACGCAAAATTGTGAGCGGAATCTTGGGATCAAAGTACAGAAATGGAATCCATCAAAAGAGATCCAACAAGGAAGTCTACAGCAAAATAGAGAAAATTACCGACACAATCAGAAAAAGACGGGCACGATTTTATGGTCATCTGAAAAGAATGGACGGAAGAAAGTTAACTAAAGAAATCTTTCACTTTTTGATTCAAACCCCAAAACCAAAATTTCCTGGTTTAGAAATACCAAAGAAGACCTGCAAATGCTACATATCGCAGCTGAAGGTGCCCTTAACAGAGATCTCTTCCGCAAGAAAATATTGACGAACGGGCTAAACCGAGACGAGCAACCGAAGAGAAGACACGGTGCCCCTTGGACAGAGGAACCTGAGCAGGCCCACTCACAAAGAATGAGGGAAATTTGGGCTCTAAAGAAGGCCAAGTTCGGTGTCAAATGTAACAAGACTTAACGTGGTCCTTGATGGCCCCAGCGAATTATATATATATAATAATCAGACGAGGAAAAAGAGTAAGAAGAAGAAGTTCAATATGAGCAGTAGCAATAATAATAAGACTGAATAATAATAATAATAATAATAATAATAATAATAATAATAATAATAATAATAATAATAATACCGGTAATGTTATTTGCTTTACGTCCCACTAACTACTCGTACTGTTCCTGGAGGCGCTGTAATTTAGTCCCGCAGGAGTTCTTTTTACGTGCCAGTAAATCTACCGACGCGAGGCTGATGTATTTGAGCACCTTCGAATGCCACCGGACTGACCCAAGATCGAGCCTGCTAAGTTGGAACCAAGGAACCAGTGCTTTATACATCTGAGCAACTCAGACTGGCCACTTTTATTTAGATAAATTTATTGAACACTGCAATGGCAGCAGTAAGTTATGCTTTATTTCACCATTACATATATGCTTTTCGTTTGCAAGCACGAAATAATAATGTAATTTTTTACGTCCCAATAACTACTTTGACCGGTTTTGGAGACGCCGAGGTGCCGGAATGTTGTACCGCAGGACTTTTTTAATGCAAGTATATCTATAGACACGAAACTGGCGTATTTCAGCACCTTCAAACACCCCCGAATTGAGCGTCCATCGAACCTGCCAAGATGAGATCAGAATACCAGCGCTCTATCGTCCGAGGTACTCAGCCCGGCATTAGAGCTTGGAATACGTTGGTCGTGCGGTTAGGGGCATGGAATTGAGAACGTTCATTGGGGAGATACTGGGTTCGAACTCCACTGTCGACAGCCCTGAAGATGGTTCTCCGTGGTTTCCCATTTTCACATCAGGAAAATGCTGGAGCTGAACCTTTATTAAGGCCACGAACGCTTCCTTCTCACTTCTACCGCTTTTCTGTCCCATCGTCGCCATAAGACCTATCTGTGTCTGTGCTACGTAAAGCCAATTTTGAAAATCATCATAATTAGGACATTATACAACTGTCGAGATCCATAGTTATAAACGATGAGAAGTATTTTCTGTGGAGACATTATTGGCGAGTAGTCAATAATAATAATAATAATAATAATAATAATAATAATAATAATAATAATAATAATAATAATAATAGTATTTGCGTTACGTTTACGGTTTTCGGAGACGATGAGGTGCCGGAATTTAGTCCCGCAGGGGTTCTATTTACGTGCCACTAAATCTACCGGCACGAGTGTGACGTATTTGAGCACATTCAAATATCACCGGACTGGGCCAGGTTCGAACCTGCGAGGTTGGAGTCAAAAGGCCAGCACCTCAATCATCTGAGCCACACAGCCCGGCAGGGAACACGAAATGTAGGTACGTTTAATTTATTTATTTATTTGTATAACATGTCCATTATTCGTTTGGAGTAAAACGTTGGCTGTGCTTGCCTAATTAATTTCAATCCCATGCTTGCTTTCGTTGGCGTAAAGACACAGGTTTTCAGGTCATTTCTATACTCACTAGACCACGGGGCTGACGACCACAGATATCCCATTCCCCTAAATGACGTAACAGCAAATGAACCAGTATTAACGCTGACAATTCGATACAGCTCCAGGGTCCGAAACCGATAACTAGGGTTGTCTGACGCCCCTAAGACGGAAACTAAATACTAACAACAACAAAACCAGTCTGGCGGGAATGTAACGTAACATGGTGTACACCGGTAGCAGCCTTCAGCTGTTATCGAAGTTCAGTTGCTCGTAAACATAAAACCAGTTTGGCAAGTATATTACGTAACATCTCATGGCATTGCAAAGTTAGCGATCAGCTGTTACAGTAGTACATTTGCTCTGAAACGTAAACAGAAACCAGTTTGGCACGGATGGCGCGTGACTTGCCTGTTATCAACGGAAAGCTATTCATTCACAGAACAAGGCATACTACCTATTCTAAAAACATTGTATCCCTTTGCTCTCGAAAATAACTTCCGCGGGTTACTAAAAGTTTGATATATAGTGGATCGTCACATCGTTCTCTATTGCTACAAGAAGTATCTGCACGAATTCTCCTAACATCCTGTATAGATTATACACCCATTCTCACGTATAGCCTGGAAACTACCACGTTAACGAGACAACTCAAAACTACAAGCTGCAGATATGAAGCTCCTAGGCACCATGATGCAGAAGACCAGGAAGGATGAGATCAGAAGCAAAAAAGCCCGAGGGGAGGTGAGAATAGGAGACTCCCTATTACAAAGAATCCAGAAAGCAAGACTGAAGTGGTTTGGCATTGTAAAAGGAATGAATGCAAGCAGGACTACAAAAAGGGAATATGAAAGTGGAGTAAAAGGAAAAAGACCAGTGAGCAGAAAAATGGACCGATCTAGTAAAGAAAGATGTCGAGAAGAGAGAACACGATTGGGAGAAGGTAACGAGAGAACAGTGGTTCATGGGCAGTCAAAGAAGGAGGATGCTCGTACACCAAACCCGGGCAACTGGAGATGGTGAACGATGATTGTAATGATGATGATTGAGCCTAGTTTTACTGACTGCTTTGAGGTTTTCGCGCAAATAAGACGATAACTGACAAAACACAATCGTCAATGCTTTAATTCATTTTGGGGCAAGTAACAACATTTACGTTATTTACTGGCATTGAACTGAAGCATGTCCAGCTGCGTCCTTTGAAATGCTCGCATAGAGAGCGATAGTTCCAAATGACAATATTCATTGTCAACTAGGCACACTCGTGTTCTGTATGGACTCGCGTCAAGGATCACTTCTCCTTTCTACTGCTAACAAGTTTTCATTCTCCATCCTGAAGGATTTTGTTAAGAAGGAAATCGTACTCTTCAGTGACGACTCAGTTAATGCAACGTAAAAGAAGCGTGTTTTTACTATAATATTATAGGAAAGCTTCCGTGGTTCAAGCGGCAGCGCGCACACCTCTCACCGCTGGGTCACTCCATGTGAGATTTGTGATGGACAAAGCTGAGGCGGGACAGGTTTTTCTGCGGGTACTCCAGATTTCACGTCATCTTTCATCCAGCAACACCCTCTAATATCATTTCATCTGTCAGTCATTTAATCACTGCCTCAGAGGAGTGCGACAGGCTTCGGAAGCCGGTACAATTCCTATCCTCGCCGCTGGATGGAGGGCTTCATTCATTGCATTCCTGACCCGGTAAATGTCTGGAACAGGCTGTGGATTTTCTTTTTTCTAATATAATATTATAAGTGTTATATTTATTATTCGACGGACTGAAAAGCTTTTAAGTTACATATCGTCGTTGCGCCTTGAAAAATGCCGCCAAGTGAGAATGTTGAGGGGAGAAATACCGACCCGCACCACACGATTCACTTAGAACGAAAAGTCGTCGATATATTTCATTCAATACTGAACCTTAGATGAAAGAATCGTTCTTGTTAGAATTATAAGATGAAATATTATTACAAAGCGGTTTTTCCAGGCACAGGGACGATGTACTACCCTGAAGGGATGGCGCGGTCCACTTAAAGTGATACGCTCTTTCTGCCGGGAGATTTTGACATTTATGCCAGATGGGTAAATGGAAGTGCTCATTTAGGAGAATATTAGACCTCTTTGCTAAATAAGAAGTGTGAGTTCAATGAGATTTTATTGCTGATTGATAGTAATTATTTGTCATTTGGAATGGGAAGGAGTGTTCTCTTTTCAACGTCATCTCTATTCCACTCCTCCATCTTGTACTTTCTTCCGTTGCACTTGATATTAATTTTCTATTGTATTCCCCTTGTGCAAAACTCCTCCCACCTCCTCCTACGTAACTGTCTTTGATTAGTCCGATAACCTTGTTGTCCATTCTGCAACTTACGGAAGAATTAACATGAAAAACCTGACTTAGCTCTAAAATGAAGACAATTTTTACCCGGAATACAGTAGCGCATATTGAGCCATCTGGGGACGATTGAGAGCATCATTTAATGTTTTCTTCGATAGAGAGACCGTCAAGTGATTCTAAGTTCAAACCATCGCAGTTTGAGCAGTATAATAGTAGTCGTGGTTGGATGAATATCCCTTCTGAGGATGCGGAACAAAGTCTTGGCGAAATGTAAAGAACCTCTACAGTATACTTTCTGTCTGTGCTTTTCTAATATCAACCTGATACTTCGCTTTTATATTGGGTAGAACAAATAATAGCCTATAAACGGTTCAGTTTAATTTTTGTCTGATTTTATGTTTGTCTGTTTACTGTACAACTGTGCAATCCCATAACTATTTTAGCAAATTTATTTGTGATCGCATCAAGTGCGAAAACTTTTTCTGCACCTCCACAGATCACTGCTCCGTACAATACCCTAGATTTAACCAATGTATTAAATACATTTTATGGAATCAATGTTTGGCATCTGTACCAAAATGTTAATAGCTGCCAATGCACTCATAACTGTTAGTTTTGCTCTCTTCTCTTGTTCAGACGATTTCCCGTTTCTACTTATTATCAAGCCCAATTTCTCTATTTTTCTTGAAGACTATTATTATTGTCTCACCCATCCATCATTTTTCATTCTTTGTTAATTTAAATCCTCTTTTTACATAACATCGCCTTGGTTTCTTTTGCATTAATATTTAATTTCTAATCTTTACGTCAATGTGAGCAGGAGGATGTCATCCACAAAAATGAGTATTGGAATATCCTAATTATCAAGACTTGGGTAAGCTCCAGACTCGAAACTTTTCGGTTGAAAAACATCATTTATGAAGGGTAAAAGCAGCATAGAGGGTAACTTACATTGGAGAACATTTCCCAAATTACTATACATTCCTTAAATTTAATTGAACGCTTAAGTTCCGAATACATATTTTTACCGATCTGATCGTCATATTAAGACACCCCTATTCTTCCCATCTTTGTCTCTACAGTCCCACTACTCACAAAATCAAATGCTTTTTCCAAACCAATAGCAGTAATGTACAATTTCCCTCGTTGCTCTTTTGTATACTTATCCATTTTTGTTCTCACCACAAACATATTGTCAATTATTCTCATCCGTTCTCTGAAGTCTGACTGGAGTCTCACTAGGATCGGGCCCCCCTCCGCTCACTTCATAATCCTTTTTGCCAGCACACCTGTGTAAAGTTTACTTAAAGCATCTCATTATAACTATTTTTGATTTTTCTCTTTTCTTTTCTTCTTTTCTTCACTTATAGCTCCTGCTTTCCCTTTCCTAGCTTTCTCTTACTTCTTCTATCAATATTTCCTTTTCTAATGTAGGTATGGTACATCCCAGCCATCCAAATATTTCACTCTCTTTTATTTTTGATCATTGAGTCTATTCCAATATTCACTATTTGACATGTTTCTCCTTCATAATAATTCATAAACTCCTCTTTCCACCTGTATTCAGTAACTGATCTTTTTTTCGAATTTCCTCGTATGTTTTGATAAGTAAATACTATCTCTATATTCTATTCTGATAATAGTTGGTAAAAGTGTGACTCTCCCTAGTCCTCGACCTTGATACTCTTAATCACAGACAACGCATTCCTTGAACATAATACCAGTCTATAACACTACCCCCCTTTCTCCGTTATGTATACCAGATTCACCATTTCATCGCCATATCACCAACTATTCAAAATGTGTAGTTCTTTAGCAGCACACAAATCAATAACAATTTTTCGCCATTTTTATTACACCCCGTATCTTGAAGTAGTCACTTTTGAATATGTATTTCCTCTGCATCTTTTTCATACAACGGTTTCTGATTCGCAAACCTCGCACTGAAGTCTCTCATCAGCACAATGCCTACGTTTTCTATCCGAATCATTTCTAGTGATGACTCATCAAAAATTGCCTTTTCTCAAAAGGGGATGCCTCAGAAAGGTTGTAGATGAAAGTAGTGCTTAAATCTCGCTCACTCTCATCACAAAGTTTTGTTCCTAAGCACATCATTTCATCTATTTCCTGTTCAATGTGTTCTTGTTTATCCTGCACCTCCACCCTCACCATAGCCATTTTTGCACACGGATATCTACCTCCATGCGTTCTCCTTTCTTTTGTCTTGATACAGAATGTAAATTATTTTGTCAGTACCTCCCTTCCCGGTGTCATAATAATTAATAAACTCTTTTTCAACCTCTATTCGTAACTGACCTTTCTTTGAATTTGCTGGTGTGTTTTGATAAGGCACTACTATCTCTGGGGCTTGCAAGGCTACCTATCAGCCATTTAAAAGATTCATTTTCTATTTTAATCATAAAACCTTCAATATTGATACACCCCATTGTCATATATAGTTACTTTTCCCTGCATTTTACTCTATCAATATTACTCCTCGTAATTCTACTCCTAGTTCAACAGAGCTCTCATCTAGTGTGCTAACACTTTTCGTATCACAATCATCACAATCTTCCTCATTTGAATTATATTTCTTCTGCCGGAAGTCATTGAAGCCGTGGCCTGTAGTTAGGTACCATCCAGGCATTTTCCTGGAGTAGAAGTGGGAAACCACGGAAAACCACTTCCAGGATGGCTGAGATGGGAATCGAACCCACCTCTACTCAGTTGACCTCTCGAGGCTGAGTGGACCCCGTTCCAGCCCTCGTACCACTTTTCAAATTCCGTGGCAGAGCCGGGAATCGAACCCGGGGCTCCGGGGGTGGCAACTAATAACACTAAATACTACACCACAGAGGCGGCCTGGAAAAATTATTACATGCTAAAATTATGAACATTTAAAACAATAATGTTCATAAAATTCTGATTTTCAAAGTTATTAAAGTATAACCATTATTTTTCAACAGATCATGCTACAGGCATAGCTTGATGACTAGGATATTTCACTGTAGTGATACAGTATAAAATATAAAAGTGGTAAAATTTAGGAACTATAACTTGGTAGTCATGTGTTATTTGGAACAGAAACTTCCTTCATGTTAGCAGTTATAGATATTTAGTATCCGGACAAACTTTTAGAGAAAATGGTAAGCGCATTTTTGAGAAAATTGACTTTTTAAAACTTATCAATCCATTTGGAAGACAGTTAAGTTAACGCACTCTTAATAGGACTAACCGTTTAAGCTGTATTTTCACTTCCAAGGGTTCCGGGCGTACATTTTTCTTATGACTTGCTTCATATTTTATTTTTTCCCTACGCGGCCCCTTTATGATATACTGTAACAGTAAATAGCCTATACATTAATCCAGTCTAGCTCGAGCAGTCGAGGAGAGAGGTTGCGTAGCGAAGTGCGTGCTGTAAACATGGTTGGCATTGAACAGTACCGGGCCGCTATTGGGAAATGGCAGGCAAGGCAGAAGAAGGAGGTCAGGAATGGATTGGTGACGGACGGATTGAAAATGAGTGAAGCGGTGCTGGTGGTGACAGTGATAGCAGTGTTACTGGTTATTGGGGGGGTGGAAGTAAACCCAGGCCCAAATACCAGTGGAAAATATAGCACAGAGGATTTGGCCGCACTCAGGATGGTTGTAAGTGAAGTGATGCAGGAAAAGTGTCAATGGGATAAGGTGCAGGAAATAAAGGACATGATGGAGGAGCAGAGAAGGGAGATAGGGAACATGAAGAAATGGCTTGAAACGAAGACAGAGGAATCGAGCAGGAGAGTGGTCAATAACGAGAAAGAAATTGAGTTATTGAGAGGGGAAGTGAAGCATCTGAAAGACGAGGTGATGAAGATGAAGAAAGAAGCGGAGGGGTACAGGCAGGAGAGATTGAAAAAAGCCATATTTTTATATGGAATTGAGGAAGGGGCGAGAGAGAGCAAGATTGAGCTGATATTTAAGGTGGTGGAAGCTATACGGGATGTTATGAAGGTAAACTTTAGTGAGGTAGACATTGATGATGTAGAGAGAGTTGGTAGAATCAAAGGTCGGAGGCCAATTAGGGTTACATTGTTCTCAACCCTAATGGCAGATTCTGTGTTAAGAAACAGCAAGAATTTACAAGGGCGGAAAATAGGGGTGAAAGGAGACATGGGAAGAGAAGGAAGTGAAAACGCGAAGATCTTGAATAGGCACCTTTGGAGAGCGAGGAACCAGGGGCTAAAGGCCCGAATAAGAGGTCTGAGGTTGGAGGTGACGAACGGGCGATGGGTCAGAGTTCATTCAGTTTCTAAGCTAAAGGAAATGGACGAAAACGAGAGGGCTGAGAGTGGTGAGAGGTCAAGACAAGATGGGAAGAAGAAAGAAGAGGAGGAGGGACGTGGCAGGAGAGCAGGGCATCTCGGAAGAGAATGGGCAGTGCAGCCGGGAGACAGAAGACCAAGATAGTGAAGTGGACGGTGAGAGTGGACCGCAAGAAACGGGGAGAGGAGAGTGTAGTGGTGCAATGAGTAAGAAAGGACAAAGGGAGATGGATTCAGAAGTCCAAAATAGTGAGGGAGAGAGTGGGGGTGAGCAGCAAGAAGAGGTGAGTGCAGGGTGCAGTGGTGTAGCGAAAAAGAAAGGTCAAGAGGAGACAGATAGACAAGAAGGTAAAAAACTTATGAGTAAAGTCAGGAGTAAGAGCTTAAAAGACATATGGGGAAAAGTACGTAAAGGGATGGAGGATACAGAGGGAGAGAGGTCGATAAATACTAGAAGTAAGAATAGAGTGGGAGACCTAGAAGGGAGGGAGGGAAAGTTATAACAATTTTGGAAGATAGGATGTGTGAATATTGAAGGAGTAAGGAGCAAATTAGGAAACAAGAAAGTTAGGGAAGTAATTGAAAGTTTCGATGTTGTGGCACTCTTAGAGACGTGGTTGGAAACAGGGAGGGAGATTGCATGGAAGGGGTTTGAGATAAAATATAAATATAGAAGAAAAGAGAGGAATAAGGGACGAGCACCAGGAGGGATGATAGTTCTAATTAGGGAAGAAATTAGTGAAAGAGTAGAGGATATAGAGACCGATATGATGGAAACCATATGGCTGAGATTGAATTTGGGAGAGAGAGAGGGACGGAGGAAGAAAATAAATCTAGCTTTTGTTTACTGCCATCCTAGTAATTCAGAATATGCAAATAAATATTTTTTTGAAGAGTTATTGGTGGATATTGGTAGGATAAGGGGAATGTATCCAGGGGAGGAGGATATGTTGTTATTTGGGGATTGGAACGCGAGAATAGGAGAACAGAGCCCAATTTATAGTAAGGAGGATGGAATGTGTTTGTTAGAAAGCAGAAGGAGTGAGGACAAAATTACAAATAGTTATGGAGAGAAGCTCCTAGAGATGTGTGCTGTGGGAAACTTGTATATTCTGAATGGGTGGATAGAGGGTGACAGGACGGGGAAATTGACATATGTTACGGAGAAAGGGGGTAGTGTGATAGATATGGTTCTGAGCTCGGAAGGGATGATTGGGGAAGTTGTAAGTATGGAAATAGGAGATTGGATTGAGTCACACCATTTCCCGGTGAGGGTTATGCTGAAAAGAGAGGTAGAGAAGCGTACAATGAAGGAAAATGAGACAAAGGATAAACGAGGGAGGGGTTATAATAAGTACAAATGGACAGAGAAGGTGGGCCGGGATTGGAATAGGGTAGTAAAGGAGGAGTTACATCTTCTGAAATTTGGGTGGGAAGGGGCGTTAGAAGAGAATGATACTGATAAAGCCTTGGAATTGTTGCTACATCCAATAAAGATGATAGCGCAGAAGGTGAAAGCTAGAAAAGGAAATAAGAAAGAGGGAGAAGAATGGTTTAATAGGGAGTGTGAAGGATTGCGGAGGAGGGTGATGGACGCTTTAGGAGAATATAGAAGGAAAGGTGGAAGCCAAGAAAGGGAGTTTTTCTGTAGATTGAGGAAGGAGTATAAAAAGAAAATTTCTGAGACAAAAAAGACGTGGTTAGAGGAACAAATGGAAGCCATAAATAATGACTGCAAGACTAACAATTTTGAGAGAGTCTGGGATAAGATTAATAGAATTATTAAGGGTGGAAGGAATATGGAGAGAACGAGTATTGAGGAAGTGCAATGGGTCAGGCACTTCGAGGAGTTACTAGGAAAAAAGGGGGGTGATAGATTGAGAGGTTCGGGAGAAGAAGTAATTTGGAGTAATAGGGGAGTGGCAATTTATGACTTGGATAAAGAAATCACAAGAGAGGAAATCCGGGGAGTGATAAGCAGAGCCAGAGCGAAGTCGGCCGGGGGGTGTAATGGTATAAATAATAAGTTTTGGAAGGAAATTAGTAAAAATGAGATAATGATAGAGGGCATGGTGAAACTATTCAATAGGATATTCGAGGGAGGAAATTACCCTAGGGAATGGGAAACAGGAATTATATGCCCTATATACAAGGGAAAGGGTAGTAGGAACGATGTGAACAGTTATAGGGGTATATCTCTGCTGGATTCTCTGAGTAAAATATATACTGGGGTGCTAGCGAACAGAATAAGTGGGTGGGCGGAAGAAAATGGAATTTTGACAGATTACCAAGGGGGATTTAGGAAAAAGAAAAGAACAGTGGATAATATAATGATAGTAAAGACTATTTTAGAAAAGTATAAGAATATGAATAGAAGTACGGTTTATGTAGCAGCAATAGATTTTGAGAAAGCTTTTGATAAGGTAAATAGAGAGGCCCTACGAGAGAAATTAGGTAGGCTAGGGATTTCGGAGAAGATGTTGAGGGCAGTGGAAGGAATATACAGGGATGTCAGGTTTTGTGTAAAATTGGGAGAAGGGAGAATGAGTGGACCATTGGAGTCCAAGGTGGGTTTGAAACAAGGTTGCAAGTTATCGCCCATACTGTTTATTTTATTTATAAACGATATTTTAGAGGGGTTTGGGGCAGGAAATTGGGCTGTACCGGTAATTAATGGTGTGGAAGTGCCAGGACTGATATTTGCGGATGATGTGTTATTGATGACGTTAACTTCAGGGGCGATGAATAGGGCCTTAGAGTCAGTGATGCTATTTGCGAGGAAATGGGGATTGAAAATTAATGGAAATAAGTCTAAAATATTGATAGTACAGGTGAACAAAAGAAGAAAGATTGAAGGGAATTGGGTAATACAGGGAGAAAGATTGGAACAGGTAAGGAAGCTGGAATATCTAGGAGTTATTTTTAATGATAAAGGAACTTGGAGTGACCAGATCAAAAGAATGAAATATAGAGGCTTGGCAGCCTTAGCCTCAGTCAGAAATTTGCTACTCAAGTTCCCGGGGATCAGTTACAAAACACTGAGACTCGTGTTCAGGTCGGTAATAATGGGGAGGGTATTATACGGAGCAGAAGCTTGGGGGCTGGATGAAAAAAGAGAGGAACTAAGAAAGATTGTTAGTAGTTTTGCTAAGTTAGTGATGGGCTTACCGAGGTGTACAGCAAATGTAGGGGCGGAATTAATGTGTGGGGAGGATTTGGAATCAGAGGGTGTGAAAAGAATAGTTAGATATTGGATGAATTTAAAAAGACAGGAAGGTGGGAGAGTTTTACAGGCTGCATATGTACAGCAATTTAAGAGCATGTATAAGGGTGGATGGTTAGAAAAAATAAAAGGGTATTTAGAGAGGATAGGATTAGGGCACCTGTGGGGGGAGGTTTGGTCAAAGACAGAAGTGAGAGGGATGAAAATACTGGAAAGGAGAATTAGGGATATCCATAGGCAGAAATTATTGGGGGAAAGCAGACTAAGAAATTCGCTGAGTGTTTTGACGAAAATAGAGGAGATAGCAGGGTTGAATATTAGATACGTTGATAGGTCAAATAGATATGGGATGATGTGGTGGCTTTTAGGTCTGCCAAGGAATAAGGGCTGGTTACAGGGCAGGGATAAGACAAGGTGTGTACTTTGTGGAGATGTGAATGATGAGTTTCACTTGCTAAGAGACTGTGAGGGAACGAGGGGGTTAAGACATGGATTATTGAGTGCCGAGCATCGGGAAATACTGGGGAGAGGGGATGAGAACGCAATACTGAGATGGATTCTTAAACAATGGGAAAAAGGGGGTGAATTGAACAGGTATTTTTGTGCGACAAAAAAGGCCTGCGAGAGTAAAATGAAGGAGAGTGAGTTAGAGGGTGGGCAGGGGAATAGGGGGGTAGAATAGTTATCTCTATAAGGGAAGGAGAGAGTAGGTTAAAATTTTAATGGTTTAGTGTATATAGGGACTGAGTATTTAGTTAGGGGAGTTAGGCAAGAGGACAGGAGGGCATGGTCTGTTTGTTTTATGATATGTCAGTAATTGTTATTCATTGTAATTTTATTAGGTTATGATGGTAACTATTTGTGAAGGCTGAAATATGGTAAATAATTTGTGAAGGCTGAGACGTGGTAAGGGTGAAGTGATATATTTATTGTGATATTTGGAGTTGACGCTGATTGGTAAGTTTTATGATATGTCAGTAATTGTTATTCACTGTAAATTTATTAGGTTATGATGGTAATTATTTGTGAAGACTGAAATGTGGCAATGGTGAAGTGGTATATTTATTGTTGATGTATATAAGAGAGAGGATAGCATGATAGTGTGGTATGAGATTGAGAGGTGGTATATGAAGCGATGTGTTGGTATTGAAGGGAGCTGTATTAGCTTTTGGTTAGGTAGGAGGTTTATGTAATGCTAACTAAGTGAGTGTTATGAGGGACAAGAGTTTTGGATGGTAGAGATTGGAATGTGGTGTTGGTGAAGAGATGGTATATGAGTGTTTGGTAGTTTAAGGTGAAGATGGCCTGGTATCTAGATACGATTAAGTTAAGATGTGTCATATTGCTGAAATGAGGTGTTGGAGAAGTGGTGGTATAAAATGGTCGCAGTTATTGAGGACTATGGTTGAAATATGGTGAGAAGCGGTGTTAAGCGGTGTTATCTTTGTAAATCTGAGATGTTGTAAATTTAGATTTAGTGGTGTATTGTGGAAGGTATATGAGGTGGATCGGGAATGGAAATTGTGGGTAAGAGGTGGTATCTGAATCCGGGAGTTTGTATGTAGATGGTTTATTTATTGCTGAATTATTTTAGATTTATCGATTGAAACAAAATGTGGTGTGGGAGAAGTGTTGGTATAGGCGAAGATGGTTTGGTAATGAGATGGTTTAATTTATTGCTGAAACTTTTGGAGTTGGAGAGATGATTGTATTAAGTGCGGGTTGGTAAATGTAGTGTATGATGGATTGAAGGGCGAGTGCGGAATGTTGGTTGTTATGGTTTGGACAGAGAGTAAGTTAGAGGACAATGAAGATGACGTATGTGCTGAATCCACAAGGACACGTAATGAGTGGTGGTTGCGATAGCAAATGTAATGCTGAGCATGGCTTGGGTTTTAAAATGAGATCAAGCATGGCTAAATAATGGGCAAGTTGCAACATGAGAGGTAGTAATGCATTGAAATAAGAGTGGTATTTAAGGTAAGTGTGGAGGGAGACCAGTGTTGAAATTTGATTGTAAGTTATTATGATTTTCTGCTGGGTTAGGATTGTGTTATTTATTGTTGTGAACGTGGAGGACTTTTGTTTGGGTTATGGCTGGTTAGAATGTAAGTGCTGACTGTCGATGTTTTGGTACTGATCGGGAGTATGTCAGGGAAAATGAATGTGACGAAAGTTGCTGTAGGCATAAGGACAAGTGATGAGTTTGCTGGATCCTCGAGCCGAGGACTGCTACAGAATTGTTATCATTTTTGTTATTATTTATTCCTATTATCTCTATTATCATTATTATATTATTATGTATTTAGTTATTATTATTATTATTATTATTATTATTATTATTATCATTATTTTATTATTATTTTTATTATTATTATTTTTTATTATAATTATTAATATTGTGTCTTATTGCTTTGTGAA
Source organism: Anabrus simplex (assembly GCF_040414725.1). NCBI lineage: Eukaryota > Metazoa > Arthropoda > Insecta > Orthoptera > Tettigoniidae > Anabrus > Anabrus simplex. Next base: position 915,084,753 of record NC_090265.1, read on the forward strand.
CATGTAATGGGGCGGAAAGCCTGTTTGTTCATAAATAAATAAGTAAGTATACCATTAATCAAATGTTCCAGTTGTATGTTTGCTAAGTTTGAGCAGGGCCGTCAAAAAGTGAAAGAAAGCAAATACACGAACGTTAAGGCATGTGCAAAAATACATTTTTTTTGGAAAACTGTTAAAGATACGAAGAAAATTCATATAAACTCTTTTCTGGGTAATTAATTTCAAGTACATTTGGTGCATTCCATTGTTCAATGAGAGTAGGGCCTAACCGTTTAGGGAGCGTACATTTTCCTCTGGCATATTTCACGTATTGGTTTGCTACATAGCGCATTTAAAAGTTATCGTGATAGTACGTAGCCTATTATGTTAACCAAAGGTATCAGATATAAGATTACCAAATTTGGGCTCCAGTAGTCAAATGTATTTTATTTGAAAAAACACAGACAGACAACATACAAATTCTGAGATTTATTATTCTTGCCGTTTTTATTCAGTCACAGTTTTCGCGGAAGACCTTTGATATTCCTGGATGATACATGGCCTATGTTATCCAGAATGACATTATCTTTTAAGTGGCGTAAGAAATGTCAAAATTCGTCCAGTAGATTATAAGATTACCTGTTACAAACAAACAAACAAACAAACAAACAAACAAACAAACAAACAAACAAACAAACAAACAAACAAACAAACAAACAAACAAACAAACAAACAAACAAACAAACAAACAAACAAACAAACAAACAAACAAACAAACAAACAAACAAACAAACAAACAAACAAACAAACAAACAAACAAACAAAAACAAACAAACAAACAAACAAACAAACAAACAAACAAACAAACGCACAGTCTCCCTTTTTTTTAAAATAGATAGGTTTAGAAATTCTGACATATCATTCGTCTTAAACGGAGATAATTATCTGTGAATTCAAACTTATCTGTCACAAACAACAAGCCACAGAAACAAACTTTGGATGCAATTGGGATAAATCTCTGCATTCCGGTGTTTAGCCATAGATTACTTTATGTAACTTTCCCCAGAGTTCGTATATCCATAGATGTCTGAGTACAACTCCCTTCTACAACTACACTCAATATGGTTCATAAGGTCATTCATATTAGCTGTACATAATTTCTGTAATATTGACATGTATGTATCATGGAATGGGCTACATTTTTTGTAAGATATTAACATTAACATGTTCATTACAATTCTTCTATTACACTTTACACACTAATTTCGACTGCCTAAGACAGGCTTACATAATAATATTAATAACATAGATTTCCCTACTGTCATCTATCATTTGATGTTATTTAAGTATTTGAACTTTTCACATTGAAGAATGTTTCGTTGCCCATGTTATAACTGTGGACGAACTTTATTACTTTATGTAGGAAATGGGACTTGGGATGAGGATAATTTAATTGGGTAATCTAAGTACTACTGATAATACTCTACTACTTTCACTAGCAATAAAGATACTACTACTACTAGTACTAAAATAATAATAACACAACCTGCTGCCATAAGAGCACATTCCATACATGTATTTTAAGCACGTTCGTTTGAAACCTCCGTGGTTTTAATATATCTCGGACCTCTTGCGGATGGCGGTAGGTGGTTCACTTCATAGCTGGCTACATGACTGAATGGAAAGATTTACCTTGCCTATATTCACCCTTCTAAATTGCTATGAAAAAGTTACCATCTTTGGGGTGGGAAGATTTGGGTGTAAGGAGACAAGCTGATCGACTAAATAGTATATTCCGGGCTATTAGTGGAGAGGTGGCGTGGAATGATATCAGAAGACGTGTAAGCCTGAGCGGAGTTTTCAAAAGTAGGGGACTGTTACTTGAAGATGAAGATATAGAATTCAAACGGGCTAATGTTCCAAGTATTCGTTCATAGAAAGAGGAACTAGGGATTGGAATTCTTTACGAAGGGGCATGTTCGATAAATTTCCAACTATTTGAAATAAGAAAACACAGGTAAAACATTGATCGGGAATCTGCCACCTGGGTGACAGCCCTAAATATAAGTTCAGCTGAAAATAAGGAAAAGGGGCTTTGAATTGATACTTTGAATTCTCTGTGCTTTGCTCAAAGATGATGTGCCTCTCTACCAGGAGAAAACTAGTTATTCAGAATCTCCTTGTGAACTACAGATATGATCAGCTTTGGGTTTTGGTAAAACAATAATCAAGTCATCTAGAGCAAGTCACGCATAACCTGCAATAGGAGAAGCAGCCTTCCTTAAGTCCATTCCGACATTAATTTCTCAGCGACAAAACCTGAGCCTTATTGACTGTTATGGCAAAACGTAATCGAACAGGTAACTGTAGACCGTTGAAATGGAAATTATAGCCAGAGGTGATCAAAGATATGTGAGTTACAAAGTCAGTTTCTCCCCGACGCATACATAAAATTATAATTTAATCTTTACACTTTAATATTTTTGTGTCGTACATTGTTCTCTATCTATGTATAAAATCCGAAAATAAGTTCACTTCAATTTTTGTCTGTCAGTCTGTTTATTTATTATAATATCACAGAAAAATGGCTAAAAATAATTTATACAAACTCAGTGTTTAAGTCCGGGAATGGCCGTGTTTTGCAGTGTATATGTAATCAGTTTACGATGGTATAGCAATATTAGAGGCTAAACATGAAATGCCAATTTTCTCTGTTAATATAATCTGAATCCACCTCCGTGGTGTAGTGGTTAGTGTGATTAGCTGCCACCCCCGGAGACCCGGGTTTGATTCCCGGCTCTGCCACCAAATTTGAAAAGTGGTATGAGGGTTGGAACGGGGTCCACTCAGCCTCGGGAGGTCAAATGGGAGTAGAGGTGGATTCGATTCCCATCTCAGCCATCCTGGAAGTGGTTTACCGTGGTTTTCCCGTTCTCCTCCAGTCAAGTGTTGGGATGGTACCTAATGTAAGGCCACGGTCGCTTCCTTCCCTTCACCTTGTCTATCCCTTCCAATCTTTCTATCCCCCACCAAGGCCCCTGTTCAGCATAGCAGGTGAGGCCGCCTGGGCAAGGTGCTGGTCCTCACACACTCCCGGCACTAAAAGCCATACGTCATTTCATTTACCAGGCCACGGCCGCTTCCTTCCCTTTCCTGACCCATCGTCACCATAAGACCTATTTGTGTCTGTGCGACGTAAAGCAAAATTGTAGTTACGTGGTTGCAAAGTTATTGACAAATATTTTTTATATGTTGTATGGAATATGCCCCTTGCGGTACGTCTTTAATTTTTTGTGGCTTTAATTTGGCAGACCTGTCAAAAATACTCATATGTTTAAGAACAACTCCAAGTTTTTCAGTCAGGTATAAACGATTTAGCTTTATTAGTTCAATTTTGCAATATTTTCAATAGGGAAAATCTAGTTTCGTGCTATTTCAGGAGTAAAATATGAAGGTAATGTTCAACATTCAAACATTCTCTGAATATTTCAGGTAAGAACTCTGTCGGAAGGAGCATTTTATGTATGGTAAGGAGTTGAAAATGTTTTAAAGTATATACAAGCAATTGAAATATACTTGCCTTAAACCTACCCTGGACTGTAAATTACTCCCTCGATGTCCTCTTACCAACAGTGTAGTCCTACTGCAAGGAAAATATATTCCAGCGTTATTATTGAAATGGTAGTCCGAAGTAACTGTGAAGCGAATTTAGTTTCACAGCGTGACAAAGGGGCGTGGGATTACTCTACAGTGTGTATCAGAACTACACCGACAAAAAAAAAAAAAAAAAAAAAAAAATCAAGCATGCTCTTCGTGTTATGTCAAGAACAATGGTGCAATCGGATTGGCGTATAAATTACTTTTCAATTCCAGAAAATGAGTTTACTCTGTTACTTCCTGGCGCGCGATTCAAATTGATGAACTTGCTGTATTTGCTATGACAGCACAGACGGCTGCCGTGCTTCAGGGAAGAGAATGTGAGTGAGGGGAAGTGAGGTGTATGATGGAGGCAGAGATACTGCTCCGCGCGTATGCACAAGTTTCCTCGTTCGACTCGCACAGGATTGTCCTTGTCTCTTACGGGCAATATGCAGAATCCGTTTCGTAAACAGCCGAAACTGCACACACAGTACAATAACACACAGTAATTCTGACACGCTTGTTCTAGTAAGGATGTAAATTAGAGGGCATATAAATCCCTGGAAAGACCCCAACTAGAGTATGGTTCCAGTGTATGGGACCCTCACCAGGATTACCTGATTCAAGAACTGGAAAAAATCCAAAGAAAAGCAGCTCGATTTGTTCTGTGTGATTTCCGACAAAAGAGTAGCGTTGCAAAAACGTTGCAAAGCTTGGGCTGGGAAGAATTGGGAGAAAGAAAACGAGCTGCACGACTAAGTGGTATGTTCCGAGCTGTCAGCGGAGAGATGGCATGGAATGACATTAGTAGACGAATAAGTGTAAGTGGCGTATTTAAAAGTAGGAAAGATCACAATATGAAGAGAAAGTTGGAATTAAAGAGGATAAATTGGGGCAAATATTCATTTATAGGAAGGGGAGTTAGGAATTGGAATAACTTACCAAGAGAGAAGTTCAATAAATTTCCAATTTCTTTGAAATCATTTAAGAAAAGGCTAGGAAAATTACAGAGGGAATCCGCCATCTGGGCGACTGCCTTACATGCAGATCAGTATTGATTGATTGATTGATTGATTGATTGATTGATTGATTGATTGATTGATTGATAATCGTAGTGCTTCAGTGAACAGAAGGGGTAGGAGGGGAGGTGGTGTGTATGATGGAGAAAAAGATAATGCTCCGCGAATATGCAGAAGTTGTCCTTGTCTCTTACAGGCAATATCCACAGTTTATTAAACAGCCGTAACTGCGCACACAGTACAATAAAACACTGTAATTATGACACAACTGACAGTCAAGGAATGCACTAGATCGTTTCTTCTCTCGTCTGTTGGTCGCAGTATCGTTCTTTATTATTTAACATGCTTGAAGATGCAACGCTGCCGCCACACGATTGTGTATTCCTTCACTCACAACATTGTAAATGGAATGAAATACTGAACGAAGGAAACAATACGCCCAATGGTTTGACTACATCATTTGTTCAATATGCCCCCCTCCTACTTCGATAGTTAGTTCACAACGGTGACCTTTGGACTCTGATCAGGATGTGTGGTGTGTCGCAAAAGACCTGGAAAGCTGCCTGTATTCTTGGTACAAGTTGATCTTCTCTTTCTAGGGGGTTCGCACTGTAGTCAGTTTGTGCAGAGCAAACTGTACGCTGCCTTCTGGGGCTGGGAAGTAACTACGCGAAACGAACGAGGAACTTGTGCATTCTCACCGAGCATTACCTCTGTCTTCCACTTCCCACTTCCACTCCCTTCCGTCTTCTGACGCACAGCAACAGGCAACGGCTGGCTCTCTGGCATAGCAAACACGACAATGTGAATCTCGCTCCCGGATGTAACAAAGTATCCTCATTTTCTCGAATATAAAAATTTTCTCCGCCAATCCGTTTGCTCCATCGTTCTTAACATAACACGAAGAGCATCCCTGATTTTTTTTGTCGATATAGTTCTGATACACCCTGTATATAAGCCGAGCCGCTAACCTTTAAATCCGGCATTTAGAGATTTAAAATGATAATGGGATTTGAAGGAGGAAAATTGGGCGATTTTTAAGGTTAAAATTGAAAAGTATACTTTTTGGTAAAAATTGCAATATTTTTGTCACGACTGGCCTTGACTGCGATCGTAATCAGCAATAGGATTACACTAACTATTGCTAATGGAAGTTCTAAGTTGCCATGGAGGGAATTAGATATTTTTCCACCAATAGAGCATGTCAAAAAAAAAAAAAACAGATCAGATGTAAGGCTTTTCAGGCGTTTGCTCTATTAACCAGCGTTTCCTCTTAGGCCTCACACTAGACTCATCAGAGTGGGATGTGTCAGACCCTAATTAGATATAATTCTCTCCATGGGATCTTAGAATTTCCATTCTGAATTGCTTGGTGGGCAATAATTCCATTGTGGAGATTTATCTCCCGTATGCAGTTATCAGACTGTGCCTCTTATAATGGGCTTCTGACAAGTTCACCTGCATACACCCCAGCGTCAGTGGGTAGGGTCTGACACATCCCACTCTGATGAGTCTAGTGTCAGACCTAAGACGAAACGCTGGTTAATAGAGCAAACGCCAGAAAAGCCTTACATCTGATCAGTTTTTTTAAAACTATTGCTAGCAGAGATGATTCTTATACCTAACTCGCTTCCGCTGGATGACATTACTGCTGAAGGGATTTTTTACGAAATTGTATGAGAGCTAACCCGTCATTGACAATCAAAATCTAGCCCATCTCAAGTTTCAGATAGAGGAACCGCGGTTGGTAGATGCAGAGTGGGTTGTTGTCCCATAAGCTCTGTACTCTGACCGGCCAACCGAGCAGAGGAGAGGTGGTCACGGCTCTACCGTGACTCTACGCCTCTGCATTCAGGAGACGAGCCTGGGGCACAGTGCTGCCCGTTGGCTGTCCTGAGAATGGTTTTCCGTGGTTTACCATTCTCCAGCACTAAGGCGAATGCCGGGACAGTTCGTAGTATAGGCCACGGCCGCCTACCACTCACCTTCTCCACACATCTCCTTCACCGCAACAAATCTCCCGGCCTGAGAGACGGCGTAACCGTCTAAGAGGTCCGCCTCCCCCTTCAGGGGAGGAATGAAAACGTTTTGTAGTAGTTGTAGTTAGGGCTCTCTAAAGACTAGGTATGCTCGCCCGCCATTATGGTTCATTCCTGCATTGCGTTGGTAAGGCAGTTGACCACCCCAGCCTTGTATATCCCTCTTTTTTACTGTTCCCCGCGCTAGAAAGTCTAAACTAACATATTGTAAAAATACTCATTCTCAGTATTACTCAAACGGTTACTCAACATAAATATTAGTATATTTCGTGGATTATTGTGTAATTTTTACTTGTACGGTGATTGTAAAAGCAAGGTCGTTGATAATTTGCCTTTTAATAAACAAACAAACGAGGCATGTACTCTTACTGGAGAAATATTAGAAAAATAGATTACTAATAAATCGGTTTTTGTTATTATTATATTATCGATAAGTAGGATAAGCTGTTCGTAAGCTATGCGCTGCGGTACCGTCAAATGAAATTAGGTACACCGTGGTATTGATATAGGCTACTGCCATTCTTAAATCGTGGAATCTGACGTGGTAATTGGTCAGTGTCGAAGATGTATAAATTGTGATATGAGATTTTGATACCATATGATCGGTATTTCATACTTGCGTGAAATTGATTCAGTGCTATTTTCAATGTTATCGAAATAATAAGAAAAATATTCTTCGAACAAAATAACGCTGAAATGTGATGTACGAAGACGAACACACCCAAGTAACTGGGAATCAATCAATCAATCAATCAATCAATCAATCAATCAATCAATCAATCAATCAATCAATCAATCAATCAATCAATCAATCAATCAATCAATCAATCAATCAATCAATCAATCAATCAATCAATCAATCAATCAATCAATCAATCAATCAATCAATCAATCAATCAATCAATCAATCAATCAATCAATACTGATCTGAATTTTGGGCAGTCGCTCAGGTAGCAGATTCCCTATCTGTTGTTTTCCTAGCCTTTTCTTAAACGATTGTAAAGAAATTGTAAATTTATTGAACATCTTCCTTGGTAAGTTTTTCCAATCCCTAACTCTCCTTCCTATAAACGACCTTTTATTACAGTATTTACAAAACAATAATATTCCATTACGTACATTCTTATTAAAGTCCACAACAGCATAGGATCGAATTTTGAAGAACTAACAATTTTTCTTTTCAATTACAGCACGTTGGAGAACATGTACTGGTACATTTATCATTCACAATTATATCCTGTACAGGATTAGCACCACTTTGCATTATATAATGCTCATAGTCCCTATAAAGAGCTCATAGTTGCAAATTAATTTCATAACTTCACAATTGGGTTTCTTTAGACCAGCCAAATAAAAAATACGAATGTTTCGGAGCTTGAGTCAGAAAGCTCATAGTTCTGTCTGCATAACTTATAGGCCTACCACAGATCTTGGTTTTCGATAATGCATGTGCTGTAATGCCACCAACGTTAAACAAATTATTTCTGTCATATGAAGTTAGTTTTGACAAATATTGTTTGAATGTTGAACTCCTGTTGCCGGACTTTGGGGGCAGAACTGAATATTAAATGACCAATGTGACTGAATTAAGGGCTGTAGTCTATAATATCAGTGGGAACTGGATGCAGGTTTAAGTCAACAGTTGAAGTAGAAGGTGTAGCAGAGGCAGTGGAGGCATAATGCAGACCAGAAATGAATCTAAACAACCTGTCCCGAGTACAGATATTACTGCAATTAGGTGCAGAACAACCCACCATTATGTAATAAATATCCACTCAGATATAGCAGTATTCTGTCCCTGCACGTGGTGATTAAAGCAATACGTTCGATGTGACGAAGCGAGCGCTCGTAGGAGAAACTAGAGTTTGATCACATGGCCCATTGCACATGTATGAACCAAAATGGCGGCTAAGCATACCCATCTTATAGAGCCTTAGTAGTGGTAGAGGAACCATAGCTAAACCATATTGTTGTATAGGGAAAAATCTGTTTTTATTGAACCGAGTTGTTAAAAAATTACATATTTAGACGTACAATAATTATCTTGGAAATGTATGGGTAGTACAGTAGACTATTATACCAGAGGGTAGACTGGCTCCGTAGCAATACCACAGTTGTTGTTCTTAGTAGATATCCTGAAGTAACCAGACTCACCCCAGTCGTCTCCCCAGGAGTTCTTCACTATCCAGTAGTCAGAACCATCTTCAGTACCATATCCTACCACCAGAACTGCGTGGTTAAGGTACCAATACTGACCTTTGCAATCGGCGTCGTAATAAATACCTAGAAAATATTGAAAAAAAAAATAGAATTATACGCATACAAATATCATACAGTAAGGCATCTTTATCTTTCCCTCACAAACAATGAATTATGCACATTTCGCCAAATTAAAATCGATCTCCACAAAGCACGATAAAATGTACTCTTATTCAAACCAAAATATCTACTACATTGAACCTTGAAAAGTAAAAGTACAAGTAAAAGTAAGTAAATAAGAAAGAAAGAAAGAAAGAAAGAAAGAAAGAAAGAAAGAAAGAAAAAGAAAGAGAGAGAGTCCGGCTCCATTTCTACATGGTTAGCGTGCTGGCCTTTTGTCACATTGGTTCCGGGTTCGATTCCCGGCAGGGTCGGGAATTTTAACCATAATTGGTTAATTTCGCTGACACGGGGGCTTAGTGTATGTGTCGTCTTCATCATCATTTCATCCTCATCACGATGTGGAGGTCGCCTATGGCAGTCTAATCCAAAGACCTGCATCAGGTGAGCCGAACTTGTCCTCGGACACTCCCGGCGTAAAAGCCATACGCTATTTCATATTTTTAAGTAAGTAATAAATAAGTAAGTAATGCGTAAGTAGGCGAGTGGTGTTATTGGTTTTACGTGCCACTGTTTTTTTTTGTTTCTGCAGACGCCGAGTTGCCGGAAGTTCGTCCTGCAGGACGTATTTTACGTTCCACTAAATATACCGAAACAAGGAGATGTATTTCAATACATTCAAATACCACCAAATTGAGCCAGGATCGAACCTAACAAGTTGAGCTTAGAAGGCCAGTGCTTTACCGTCCTAGCTACTCAGCCCGGTAAAAGGAATGGGCTCATGCTAAAACGGCCTCTGTCCATCCACCCTTCTTCACTTGCCCCATAGGATTCTGCCCATTGTACGCACGGTTAATTCTTCGTACATCCTTATCTTTTCATAATTGATGACTTCAGACGATATTGTTTACACTTGTTCATTCCAGCAATTTCACTGCTATCAAAATCATCTACCAAAACGAATTTATTTGTGAGATATCACGAATCTACCCACATACATAGTACAAAATCGTCTCCCTAAGAGTGTCTAGAAGGGACCCTTGCCCAGCAATCACAAATCCTAACCAAAAATAACCTATTAGACCCCCTTAGATGCAGTTTTACCGAATCATATTATATACTTAACTTTATAAAACAAATAGCGCCAAATTTTTAAAACTGAAAATTAATATAATAATTTCGTGTGGCTATTTCTAGCCGGTTGCAGCTCTTGTAAGGCAGACCCTCCGATGAGGGCGGGCGGCATCTACCATGTGTAGGTAACTGCATGTTGTTGTGGTGGAGGATAGTGTTGTGTGTGGTGTGTGAGTTGCAGGAGTGTTGAGGACAGCACAAACACCTAGCCCCCGAGCCACTGGTGTTAACCAATAAAGGTTAAAATATCCAGCCCGACCGGGAATCGAACCCGGGACGTTCTGAACCGAAGGCCAGTACGCTTCGGACACTGAAAATTAATAAAAAACGTTTGCATGTAACGATTAGCATTTATCCAATAAAGCACTAAGTAACGTAACGACCCCTGTGGACATGAAGTCCAGCACGTAGTATGTCTGGAAGCTGCTTCCCTACGAATACGTGAGGACTAAAGTTCTAGTAAAAGAAACGTCAAACTAACCATTGTAAATTCAAATCGTGTATGTGTCTTTTTTTCATAGGAATCTTCAAGTAATGGTAAAAAGAATGTTTCCCTTAAGGATTTCCATTTTGTTTGTCTCTTGTATATCTCTGCAGTTAAGATATTTGTCTTCGATTCTCAACTGGTTATGTGATAACTCGGAGCTAAACACAGTTTTGAAATTTATAGAGACACAGCTTATTAAGACAGAGGCACAAAAAAAAATTATTAAGTTCATACCTGAGGCGTAATACCCGAAGGAGTCGAGACCGGCGTTCATAGCAACTGACACTGGCCCCACATTAGCTACAGCTTCCTTCAAAGCTGCCTGGTCTCCACTTGAAATAGACACGTAATTGGATATGGTAGCTCCGATGTTTTGGGCATTGTATCTGCACCTACCGTTCTGAAAACGACATATAACTCTAAATTAAATCATATACTACCTTCTTGTTGCTAAAACAGATGATTTCATAAATATATTTCTTAGGCTATAAGAATGTGTGTATATACGTGTGAGATCTGTGTATGGCACGCGCGAACTGCGCGCGAACGTTCGTTTTCAGCGGTAAATTCAATGTTTTTTTTTTTGGTATTGGCTTTACGTCGCACCGACACAGACAGGTTTTATGGCGACGATGGGACAGGAAAGGGCTAGGACTGGGAAGGAAGCGGCCGTGGCCTTAGTTAAGGTACAGCCCCAGCATTTTTCTGGTGTGAAAATGGGAAACCACGGAAAGCCATCTTCGGGCTGCCGACAGTGGGGTTCGAACCCACTATCTCCCGAATACTGGACATTGGCCGCACTTAAGCGACTGCAGCTATCGAGAGTTCAATGTATGTGGGTCTAAATGTAAATAGGGATAAAGCCATTGTGAAATAATGATTATTAACAGACAAAAACACGGTCAGACCACTACAATGATGAACAACTTACAGGCTGTTGATCATATTATATACTGTACCTCGAATCGTTATTAATGAAGGTGTGAGGATGTACTGAAAATAAAATAGGAAATTTCATGTAGAATACTGTGTACCTACTAGTATACAAGCAAAAATATTCAAAATAAAAATAATCTGCTTACGCACTGTAGCGTTTAAGACGAACATTGCAATTAAATAGGAAAATGAGAAAAGACGGGAATGGAGCTGGTAACAGGTGTTTACTAGAATATAACTAAATACGTAATAGTTTAAAAGTTTTCATTTCGTACCCTGATGGGGCGGGAGAGGCCCGGGAGATTTGTGTCGGTGAGGTGATTTGCGAAGAAAGTGAGGCAGATTCGGCCGTGGCCTATAACAGGATCTCTACGGCATTCGCCTTAATGCAGGAGAAGGGAAAACAATTGAAAATCATTTTAATGTCTGCTGTCGGTGTCTGAAGGGCTGAAAAGTGAAAAAACTAGCAGCAGTTGAGTCAAAGCCCACCATACACGGTAAAAGATTTCCTACGGTGCAGAATGACTCTGGAAGAGATTGTTGTTCCGCTTGTCTGTTTTATGGTGAAAAACCCGTACCTGTGTTTGATTTTTTTGACTCTTGATAGCCTTGTAAGAAATATATTAAGGATTTAGAAGGAGTTAACTGTTCCTTTGTAAGAGAACCTCCAGCAAACCGAGTCTATTCTGTTTCTCTCAACAATTCAAAATGTTGCCATAGATTATGGAAATCTGGAGTTTTGCAACTGCTGTCTGTTTCATTCCTGCTACTTTTTTCAAATTAATATTTGGAACTTACCCGCTCTTCAAATGGATAGGAATCCTCAGTATCTATGCCACCATTGTCAATGACGTACTGGAATGCCGCCCCCATGTCTCCACCATAACAACCGTCGTTAGGGTAATCAATGGCACAGTCCAAGAGGTTTTGTTCACTCAGAGATACGAGTTTTCCAGTCTTCCTGAAGTGCTGTCCTTCTATGGCTCCGGTCTGTGGAATAAAGCAGGAATTATTTGGTTTCACGCTTACTTCAGGAAAAGAAACATGTTTTATTCTTTTAACAATTCTGTATCTAGGTGCAGGTAGGAAGAGACTGTCTTTTGAAGAAGAACTTAGAAACACTGTGCAGGGATGATTTCTGACATTGCAAGTGATTAATATTTGGTCTGACATTACAGTTATAAAAGGCGGAAGATTAACCAATACGTTACTAAGCGCTGTCCACAAAAATCGGAGACATTAACACTAACAGCGAAGCAAAAGTCCCTTTATGTTATCTTTACTGTCATATGGGGCATCTGCGTACCCACTTTAAACGCAGTTTCCAGTTACTGGGAATGAATCAGAGTGGAAAAGAAGGTAAATTAAAGAATTTTTGTACTGTGGTCTAGAAAGCCAAGAATAACGGCTGAGAGGATCCGTCGTGCTGACCACACGACACCTCGTAATATGCAGGCCTTCGGGCTGAGCAGCGGTTGCTTGGTAGGCCAAGGCCCTTCAAGGGCTGTAGTGCCATGGGGTGGGACGACAATCGGATTATGTTAAATATGTATGATTTTGAACGATAATGTTTATTGTATTTGTTCTCATCGTGTACGGAGTATCTTACTGTAAGAGGACTTCATCTTTGCTTGATTGTATTCTACTTATTTTATAGTTTCCTTTTTAAAAACTGATAGCTAAGTTTCATAATAATAACCAAATTAAATTATGATTTGTTTTTCGCTGTGATTTTTTGCGATACTTTTTTTCTGGGCTACTTACGTAACCTATCTTTAGTGGTTTGCTCGATAAGACGTAACTATACATGTGATCAATAATATAGTTACGTTATACCTACTTAGCTGACGACTGTTTAATAATCTAGCCGTGCATATCACTTTTGCATACTTGGTCGTATCCTACATAAGAATGTTAGAGCAATACAAATGTAAAATCTGATTCTTTTTTTTCTTGCTCTTTGCTTTACGTCGCACCGACACAGATAGGTCTTATGGCGACGATGGGAGAGGAAAGGCTTAGGAATGGGAAGGAAGCGGCCGTGGCCTTAATTAAGGAACAGCCCCAGCATTTGCCTGGTGTGAAAATGGGAAACCACGGAAAACCATCTTCAGGGCTGCTGACAGTGGGGTTCGAACCCACTATCTCCCGGATGCAAGCTCACAGCTGCGTGCTCCTAACCGCACGGCCAACTCGTCCGGTAAAATCTGATTCTTAGCATACTTATAATTATATTACTTAAAACATCCAATGCCTGTCGAAAGAGGCGACTAAAAGAGGGGCCAGGAGCTCTGAACTTGGAAACGCGGGTAAACTACGCCGGTTATTCTAGTTGAGTCTGCCACTTCTTCCACTTAATTGTGCCAGTCTCCTCGATTTCATCTCTCCTCCCTGACCTTCCTTGGTCAACTGTTGTTAGTTTCCGTCACCGAAGGTACAGTATTGGGTTTACGTGGCCAAGGGAGTCTTTGATGTTCACACCCTTCGTTTTCCTTCTCTTTCTTTTATCCTTTTTCGGAGTGACGGTCCTTCTCCATTTTCCTTTTGATTAGTATTAAGAGAGGATGGTTGTCCAGTTTTAGTTCCTCTTAAAAAGCAATATTCCCCACCACCACTTTAATAATTGTTAATAAGTGTAACGTGGGCAACCAAAAGGACTACTGTAAATTAAAGTTGACCTTAGGCAACGATCAGCAATACGCTGTTAAGATAGCGTCCAATTACATGACAGTCGAAGTGGCAAAATGCACTGCGAACACGGAGACCTGGTAGATGTTGACAGCTAAAAGGAATGTAGTGTATGAATTCGGGATTACTCGGAAATATCTCTGTACTAGTAATTTTTTTGTTGGTAATGACAAGGGAATATTCTTGGTAAATGTGTGAATATGTACTGTTCCACCAGACATGGAAATATAACCTTAGTTATGTCATGTGATTTAGTTGAGCCGGTATGGAACGGTGCGCGGCATTGGGAAAAGTATTTCTGCTTTAGTTTACCGGAAAATATTAGCATCACTGGAAATTTTCTAAGTATATTCGCTCAGGAGATGAGGATAATAAACAATAACATATTTTTAAAAATCCAAAATAATCATTCAATTTGATGGCTGCTGCATCTTCAGCTTTTTAGTAAGGATGTTACTGGGGCATCTTATTAAGTTCTTGAGCCAGGAAATATCGTAGGCTGGAAGTTCTGTTTGAAAATATAAAGAAGTTGTTCAGCGTAAAACGGCGGAACACGTGTAAGTAACTAGTGTGAAAATGATTCATTTACTTGAGAAGCGAAAATTCACTAACGATTTTGTGGAATTCGTTGAAGGAAACAACAACAGCAAATTCGTGGAGAATATAATAAAAGTTATCAACAAAATTCTTGTTTCTACATCAGAAGCGAGAGTTCCTTCTGTGCAACGAGCCAAGTAATGATGATGATGATATGATGATTTATGTTGAAAGATACAACGATATGCCGTAGTATAGCTTGTATGGGTTACCTTTGACAACTTCCGATCGAAGTCCTTATGACCGTACGTGGCTTTTGAAGGGAAGGGTTACATGGAGGAATCGTATCCGTGAAATTTTATTATAATTTTTGTTCTGAACAGAAGATAATAATCGCTTTTACGCATATCAAGGGTAAAATTAGCAGTAAACTAATACATACCTTTATTACTAGAGAAATATACGTATATATATTTTGCTACGTTACGACTATGAATATTGTACTACGCCACAGCGCTTCAATATGTCTTATGTTCATGTAACATTTTTGTGTGTGATGTCTTTGCTCACTTACTTCTTTGATCTGCTTTGATTTGTTTTGCTTTGCTACTTGGTGGGGCGAGTTGTTGACTTGTGCCTATAACTCATTAATTAATATAATTATTGGTCTAGGTATCATGCTGCTTTTCTTTCAAAAAAGTCATTTTTGTCGGTGCTAGCCCTGAACCTCAGGAAAGAAGCATAAGACTGCACGATGAAGCGGAATGACACAGAAGAGTGTCGTGTCTACAGCGAAATAGTCGCCGTAGGTACGTATGTATATTTCTCTAGTAATAATAGTATTTATTAATTTGCAGCTAATGTTACTGTTGACTTGCGTTAAAGCAATTATTATCCTCCATTTAGGACAAAACTTACAATGAAATTTCACGGATACGATTCGTTCATACATACATGCATATAACGTCATATGGTTTATCTTACAATATGCATTGGGATTTACTGGTTTATAGCACGCGTGTGTTTATGACCTCGGCGCAAATTACAAGAGATAGCATTACGGTAGGTCAGTGTTCATTCGTCCGTCCCTCTTTCGTATTCCGACAATCAACTAGTCGTCGAAGGCACGTGATGACTCGTGCTGTCTTGATGGAACACGGTATCCTCTGTTTGCTCCTTCTGTTTTAAGAGGTTCGATACATTGATGTAATTTCTAAAACTGGTCACAGAACACATTTAAAAATTTGATTTGGTGGCGATGGGCTTATCTCATAATGAATAGTATCTCTAAATCCTGAGCCAACTTTAGTCCAAGAGTCGTAGGAAAATCCACTTAAATATCACTACCAATAATCAGGTCGGGATTTAGGGTACTTGACATGCTGGACACTGCCCATTTTGACTCCCCCTCCTATTGTAGTATGATAGGTCTATAAGATAAGTGTTTTGGCCGTTGTGTTATTCTTGGCTAATTTAACGTGTGTGCAAAATTTACGTAAGATCCGTGATTCCCCGGTTCGCGCCCTTTCCTTGTAAGTATGCAGTTCACAAGGAAATATTCCCTCAAGTTGATATATGCATATGGTATGCGTTTTCAGTGAATCGAGTCCATTGTAATTCAAGAAACAAAGAATTGAATTTTGATGACTTTTTAAGTGAATCAAACTCTATAAACAAGATACAATAATATTTACAGAACTGAAAGCCCAGCATCCTCCACATCGTCCCTGGTTCTTGACGGAAGTTACTGCTCCTTGTTGCCTCCAGTCCACTGAGCTGGGTAACCGCACGTTGTTTTGTCTTGTATAGTTCAGTCCTCTGGATCTCACGAGCTTATTGGGACGATATCCAGTCATTGTGTTGATGAATTCCTCGTTAGTCTGAAATTGATAATAAATAAGGCAAATATTTTATTAAGGTGGAATTCGTGTCTTGGTAGGATCTACTTCAGGCATGTCAAGGTCACGAGCTGACTGACAACTCTGCGTGCGTGATCTTACCATGTCTGCAAATTTGTTGAGCCCCATCTTGTAAGAAACTTCTCCTCTCGCGAATGCTTCATTGTGTTTTGCAATCTTGTTTGCAGTTTCCATGAAGATCTGCATACGATACTCCTCCTCCCTTGGACTGGCATACTTCTTACGATGTTGTAGCTGAAATACAGGAAAATTAATTTTAAATATGCATTGGATGGGTTGTTCTATAAAAAACAGATCTGGAGTCAATCCCAGATCGCTGTGTCTTATTTAATGGGCTTCGAAATGTTCTATAATATCAAAATGTTACATGACGACCCTGTAGTCAAGTAACTACTAGACTACTCAATCGAGCGTCTACATACTGCTAGCGCCAGCTGACTTATGGGCCACCCGTAGTTTGTTTGGAAAGTACTGGTGTTGGGGAATGATTCATTTTGTACAAATATTAAGATAAGATTTCCATATTTTTCAATTCATTTTGTAAACAATAGTTTTTCTCTAAAAGTGATTTTTACACAAATTAAAAGTAATTTACAATAAGTCATTGTCTTAATAATAATTTGTCTTAGTTATCAGAGGTTATTTGTTAATATACCCTAATGTTTCGAAACTAAGCCATTGAGTAGATCCGGAGAAAAAGTAAACATTATTCAAAAACTTATATTTTGGGTAATGAAGCAACTTTAACACGTTCCAGCTGCGTATGATTAGTTATCTCCAACTTCTGAGAACTCCCCCTCAAGTTTTCTCCTTCCACTTTTCTCCTCGGTCTTGCCGACATTTCTATGCTCCTAATTTTCCGATCAGCAGCCCTAACACTTTCCTTGACTGTCGTTATCAGTGACTGTACCATGTTAAATTCGTCATTTTATCCCGATCCTTTTGAGCTTTCATATCTTGGTGCGATACAATTTTTGAAATTTACAGTGACGTTGTATTCAGCAACATGAATGTTTCTAGTCTCAAATATGTTTACTGGAATGCTGGGAAAAAACTGGGCAGTGAGACATTTTATTACCTACCTACATCACTTGTTTCCATGTGGGATGGATATTTTGCTAGCAAGTGTACATACTATATCGGAAACGCCATATATCGATTTTGCACTTGCTCATGGAGACATCTCTTCAAAAATGCAATGGAAAATTACACTTTATACAACAAGAGGCATAGTTTTGGTGATCTGTGGTATTTTAGCCGTCCTCCATGCAGTCATGCTTGACATATTTTACTTATGACTTTTTTTAAAGTACTTACATTGGGAAGGGACATTTCATAAATTTATAATACGCAAAAATATCTTAATGTGAAAGTTTCCAGCCTTTTTACTTCATGAACTCTTAACAAAATACCTCTCCAGCATGTAATCCGTACATACTGTACCATCTAAAATGAATTCTACAGGTGATTGATGAGGGGAGTTACAAGTGTAAGAAACAAGTAGTATGACTTTTTTCAGTTTCGATGTTACAAAAATTGTTGAAGCAGTTATTAAGAAACCCTGTATCGAAGCCATTTCCTAAGTTATAATTAAATATAAATAGAGATTTCATATGGTTCTCTTGAAGACTAATTGTTGTAGAGGACCGTAGATGCCAAGAATTTTTGAAGATAGGTTCGACGTATTTTCTAAGATAGCTTCATTTTTTACGGTGATAGCATTGTCATAACTAGCAGAGCCGCCTAGAATGTGGCCTTTTTATAATTATTTCGTTATATTAAAAATCATAACGATTTATTCTCAACATATGACATTTCCAATATTATATATATATACTTGCTAGCAAAATATCCGGCCCATATGGAAACAGTGATGTAGGTAATGACATGTCTCACTGCCCCATATCTTCCATTGTCAGCATCATTTCCCCTTTTGATTTCTCTAGCAACGTGAGTGATAAATTACTTGTCTCCATCCGAATTTTGCGTGGAGAGTAAAACACACCCCTCCCACTGGAAGATCGATTCTCTTATCATACCTTTCTTTATTATCTCCATTCCTAGAATTTTCACGACGGGCCCAGCTCCCTCTCAGTATAACATCGTTCATTGGTTCATATTTGTTCCTCCGTGTTTTCACCAAGCCAGTCAACAGTAACGACTGGCTTTATTCTGGCGTTAGGTAGGTAAATCCAGAAACCTTACGGAGTGAAATACACTATTGGGATCTGAGGGTATGGGCCAGATTTTCTGTACACCTCTAAAGAACGAACTATTGATTGGTTGGTATCGCCATTTTTCACATTTTAAGATTACTAAGCAACACTTGTAGATAAACATTCTTTGTACCTGAATTAGATTAATTTTCATTTTGTATGTAAAAATGTATTGTATCAGGAAGGCATAGGCTCTGGAACATACGAGTTATAAATATTTATTCATGAGCGAACAGCTAAGTTCTGATGCACAAACAGCTGTGTGTGAGAAGGTTCTCGTTCTCACTGCACTGCGTGAGGGAGACCGCATGAGTGGAACAAGGTCAAGTGACGTCAGCACTGCCTGTAGCTTCCCTCCCCTCAGAATTATCTCGAAACCATTTTTGAACATTTTAACACCTGGATCAATTAACATGAGACAACACTAAATTGTAGCCCATATTCTGAAAATACATCCCTGAAATTTTTTTTGCTAGGGGCTTTACGTCGCGCCGACACAGATAGGTCTTATGGCGACGATGGGATAGGAAAGGCCTAGGAGTTGGAAGGAAGCGGCCGTGGCCTTAATTAAGGTACAGCCACAGCATTTGCCTGGTGTGAAAATGGGAAACCACGGAAAACCATTTTCAGGGCTGCCGATAGTGGGATTCGAACCTACTATCTCCCGGATGCAAGCTCACAGCCGCGCGCCTCTACGCGCACGGCCAACTCGCCCGGTTATCCCTGAAAATTTGAGCTCAATCCGTCCAGTGGTTTCCAAGATATAACATGTTAAAGTTTGGAAAGTATTATCACCCCTTCATCACTTGATTCCGAGCGCTGCTCGCAGCCAGGTATAAATAGGTCAACGAACCGAGGTTATAGCCAGTATGTATTCTGCGATTATGACAGAAGGACAGTATGCTCCGTCGCGATTCGCGAGGACGTGGAAGTCACACTCGACCACTTTGAAATTGTGCGAAGACGTCGCAAGTAAAGTTTCTGACGCGTCGCGACGAAGGAAATGTTCTAAAATTTTCTCCGACTAAATCGTCGTTATATAATATTTAGGAGTGTGTTAACCGAGTGAAGTTATAATAGAAATTGTGAATTGAAGTGTCAAGTATTACATTTATCAGTAAACGATTTTGTGGACGTTGTCATTTTCACGTAATTCTGAATTGTATCATTGACCGTGACAATATTCTAAGACATTGCGTGTGATAAACTTAACTTCTATTTTGTGACCATTTTAACGATTCAGAGACAAATTTCTCCTATTATAGTACAGTTGTGGACTGTGTGAGGTACTATTCCACTAAACATTCACCAAATAACAAGGCTAAATGTGACTGTTTTTTCGTGCATTTTCTCGAACTTTCGATCACCACTACGAGAAACTAAATGAATATTAGGAACTTTTTATGACAATATTAAGTCGTACGGACTCGTGTTATGCAAATTCAGTCATAAAATCTTCTTAATCTATAAACAGTATTATTCCAGAGACTGTTGTAGAGACTGGTGTTAATGACATTTTTTCAAGTGTTTTATGGACTGTGATGATATTTCTAGGTCGAACCTCAGACATAATAAGAGACTTTTATGAACTGTGACAGTGTTATATCCTAATTCTATAAACTGTGTGTGTGAAAACTGTGTTTTCCATGTTGAAAACGATTGTCAGCCATTACTTCATTAACCTGACTTACAAATCATACTGTAGCATAGACTGTGATATTCTAAGTATTCAGCACCGTAAAACAAACGTGAGAATACGAACTGTGCATTAAGACTTGTGTCAGTGTATGATACTAATCTTAATGATAATTGAGAGCTCTATAGTGCCAATTGAACTTTCCGTGTTCCGACATTATCTCAAAGAACATCGGAAATCTTCGCAAAGCGTTGAGAGATTCTGCTGCATTGAACGTCATTTCCAGCGTGGGATTAACGTGGTTTCTTCGATCATGGTACCCCTCGAGGGACGTCGACGAGGGATATTAACGCGGTATCTTCACTGAATGGACTTGTCACGCTGCTGGTGCTGAGTTCGAGCCTTAGCTGCACGCTGCAGAAAGTACCAGCCACCAAGCCGCAGGACAGCACAACACCAACACTTACAAGCATATTCCAGGTGATCTCATATTTTGAGTGAGTAATTCCACTAACTGATTTTTAATAAAGCACTCAGTTAATCATAGTGCTCCAACAAGAACGGAAAAGTGCTTCGTATGAATTTCAGCTTGCTATTCATAATAATTCAAGAAGGCTTCATATCTTGTTCTTGAGCTGTAAATTCCTTTCTAAAATCTTCTATAACTTGAAATAATTTCACGTAGAAGAACTCTAGGGTTTGCAAGCGCTCTATTTTAAACTGTAAGAGTATACAGCAAGTGATCAAATATTTTTTATTTGAACTATCAACTTATTCATGAAAGTGTGTGTTAATATTATGTTCAAAAATATTAGAAAAACTGTAGGCTTGCATCACGAGTGATGGACTTAATGAAATTCAAGGTGCAAAGTGTTATTTTGGTATTTAGATCCATATTAGATGAGCTGCAGTGTGTTTACGATCTCTAAGAAAGTGATATTTATTTTGGACATTTTAATCCATTGGATGTCTCACAATACAACATCATCGATATTTTATTTTGCATTTTTGAAAATATTGGCTGGAAATTTGAGTTTGAAGTTTCAATTGCAGGGTGATTTTCATGAATATTTTTAATAAATATTGTCAAAAAGATTCTACCATCTATTATTCGCCCTGCGATACTATCCATCTCTGTACCTGCTCCAATAAGGAACCGAACACTTCTTGAGATCCTTCCCATGCCCTGGCCTCCTGATAATTTCCTGGTACAGTACGTAAAATCATAAATAATATTCAGTCAATAAGGCAATTCCGGTTCAGTGACCATAAAGTAGATGTTAAATAAAGAAATAAACATCCAAAAGTTTTTCTAAAGTTGTCTCGGAGATAATGGCACCGTATCAGTTTTAACGGCGGCCAGACTGGACATTTCAACTCCCTTTGAACCAATATCATTCTTGACAGACCATATTACATGTTTACAAAAGTGTCTGTTGAAATCTCTCCATAATTTACAACATTTTTGCATTATTCATTTGATTACACTCCTATGTCCAATATGTATAACTGAGTTACTTATACCGACCTACAGTATATTTTAGATATTTCAGTAGTTTTCCACCGAACTCGATAGCTGCAGTCGCTTAATTACGACCAGTATCCAGTATTCGGGAGATAGTGCGTTCGAACCCCACTGTCGGCAGCCCTGAAGATGGTTTTCCATGGTTTCTCATTTTCACACCAGGCAAATGCTGGGGCTGTACCTTAATTAAGGCCACGGCCACTTCCTTCTCACTCCTAGTTCCTTCCTGTCCCATCGTCGCCATAAGACCTACCTGTGTCGATGAGACGTAAAGCAAAAAAAAAAATAATAGTAGTTTTCCACTGCATTCCTCAATGAGGTAATCATTGCTACTCACGCTTTGAGCAACATATTTCATGGCATACAAGTGCGCTACAATCTGTGTCAAATGGTGAAAGTTCTCGGCGATGTCCAACCAAGCGTCCAACATTGTCGTGTTGTCCCACCCTCTCACTGCGCTTCAATGCGTGGAAAGTTTCACTGCGTTAAATAATAATTGAGCTCGACCAAAATATTTCTATTTCGTAAAATGTGCTGCAAAGAAACTAGCTTCCCTTTGGACACAGACTAAATAGTCGTGGTCTGAATGTTAGTACTCAGGAGCAGTAGCCTCCTTACTGTGATAGCCATAAATAACAGTAGAAACTACATTGAAAGATACACATTGCCCTAGTGTGTGCCTAGACACAGGTGCAGAATGTTGCATCCATACACTGGCTATCTATGGAATATGAAAGAAAGAAAGAAAGAAAAAAATAAAGGACGATTTAGCCATATTTATTACGCATGTTTATATGAAGCAAACTGTTGACTTACTTTGAATGTGTTCCATTCCTGTTTCACAAGTTCAGAGTACGAGAGAGCCTGGCTGACAGCGAGGATGGTGCATAACACTACGATGAGCTTCATGGTCTGCTAATGGCAACCTGTAGAAGAAAAATAAATAGATAAATAAATAAATAAATAAATAAATAAATAAATAAATAAATAAATAAATAAATAAATAAATAAATAAATAAATAAATAAATAAAAACTGTTTTGAGTGGCTATTTCTAGCGTGGTGCAGTTCTTGAAAAGTAGACACTCTGTTAAAAGTGTGCGGTGTCTGTTGGGTATACATGAGGTTAGCTTCCTACGATCTCACGAGGATCCATGTTCGACACAAGAAACTCTGTCCTGCTCCATGGCTAAATGGTTAGTGTGCTGACCTTTGGTCACAGGGGTCTCGGGTTTGATTCCCAGCGGGGTCGGGAATTTTAACCATCATTGGTTAATTTCGCTGGCACGGGGCTGGGTGTATGTGTCGTCTTCATCATTTCATCCTCATCACGACGCGCAGGTCTCCAGCGGGCGTCAAATCAAAAGACCTGCACCTCGCTAGCCGAACGTGTCCTCGGACACTCCCGGCACTCAAATCTATACGCCATTTCATTTCACAAGAAACTTTTCTTGGACGTGAGCCGTCGTGTCGTCCTGCGGGGATATCTATCTTCTGCTTCGTACTCTTCATGTCTGCAGCCATGTCCCTTCAGATGTGGGGTGGGAAAATCTCGACAGTGGTACAGTTTCTGTTCTGGACCCAGTCACGATCTGTGCAGTTTTATTAACAGCAACTGCTTCGCTTGAACAGATGCGTTTCATACCGGAGCAACGTACTTTAGGGCAGATGTGCATTTTTCTAGGGAAGATGTTTAACAGGTGCGTGGGTCTGCTCTCCAGGCATTGTTTGTCAGCTTCGTGATGATGTTTCTCCTAAACCAGTCTTTACCTGCTTGAAGGGAAGAGTACAATCTAGCGTGGCACGAAACTATTTTGGCATCGGTCAGTGGAGTCTGTCATTTCACCGCGAGATATGCAGTTGTCGCCACGCTTCCCTGTTGTTGAGGTGGAAGTCACAGACTTGTGCTTTGCTCGATTTTAGCTGCATCTGCATCCGTCGTCATGATCGCTACTATTGATGTCATTTTTAAGAATTAAGCTGACTGTATGGAGCGCCCAGGTATTTACGTAGTAAAAGCTATCTCTCAGTAAATACAAAGATAATTCTGTACCGAGGAGAATAAAAAGTGAATGTTCGAGTTTAGAAATTTGAGGAGCTCTGCTCAGCTGATTGGATGAATGTGATTCTAGTGCTTTTGATGAATGTCGTATGAAACTTTATTTTTCCTTTGCGCAACCATAAAATCCGATGGTGAAGGAGTTCTTTGGTTGGACAGAAGGGCACAAAATGCAACACTTCCGTGGGAGTTATGGGTTACAAGTTATCGCATTCTTAGATATGACGCTACACTCGAAGAAGTAGTCGAAGTTGTCCCTAATAGCTGGAACAATGCGGAACTTTCCAGCAAGTAAAGAAGGAAGGTTTTCATGCAAGTTTTCAGTATTCAGTATTGTTTGCAGATCTGTAAGAAATACTGTAAAAACATATGAAACTTACATTGAAAAGAGTATCTTTGGAAGATGTAAGTTCGTGGAAGGTCTCAGCTTTTTTTATGGCATTATTTTATGAATTTTTAGTTTATTGAGAAGGCATAGGAGTAATATGTTGGCCCCTTGGTGTAGGGGTAGCGTGGCTGCCTCTTACCTGGAGGCCTCAGGTTCGATTCCCGGCTAGGTCAGGGCTGAGGGCTGGTTTGAGGTCCACTCAGCCTACGTGATTAGAATTGAGGAGCTATCTGGCGGTGAGATAGCGGCCCAGGTCTAGAAAGCCAAGAATAACGGTCGATAGGATACGTCGTGCTGACCAGCCTTCGGGCTGAGCAGCGGCCGCTTTGTAGGCCAAGGCCCTTCATGGCTTGTAGTGCCATGGTTTAGGTGATAGAAGTAATAATTTCGTACTTTTTCATTTCATTGTTGTCTACCAAATTTTTGTTGACTAAATTCGAAAAGTGTTTGAAGGTGAATAATAAGCGATAGTTTCTTTCATTGATGATTGAAATTATTAACATTATAACCACCAGACTGTGTGTGGTCTCCATGTTCATACAACGATCTTATTACGTCATGACATTAAAGGTTAAAACTAAAAATCATATTTACATTCTACAATGGGCTTGAATTGTTTGTCAGCTTTGGCAAGCAAGGTAGTTTCATTCTTATAGTGTGGTGAAGGTGTCTATTAAAAAACCAGAAGTCTTGATATTTTAATGTGAAATATAAGTTAATGTTAAATTTTGAAAGTAATACATGCAAGTTTTCAAAAATGTGAAGCAGCAGGATAAACAGGACTTAAACAATATTGATTTCCATTACGGATGTCGTTGGATGGAGTCTTCAAGTATGGTAAGTCACTTAATATATTATTTCAGGATAATTTACATTAAGTGTTTAATACACCCAAAACTTTGAAAAACCGCAGTGGTGCACCGATGTCATAAGCGGCCATTGTAAGAAATTCGTTTAACCCACATCCGTCCATAATATCAAAGAGTTACTGCTAATAAATTTATAACGCGTATGAACTTCCCTCTATCCTACCTAAACATGCATTTCCTCAGGTGCACGTATAACTGCATAATCTCAGTTACCGTATCATTCATTTGAATTTGACAACATTTACTCTGCATTAATGTAAATTTCGACGTTCCGTTTTACTCTATCAGATGGTAGGGAAACAATTTTCTGTTGGGCAATCTGTGAGTGAGTGTTTAGATTGGTTTTTGGTAAATATCAAATGCGTCACTAGAAATCTCTTACATTCCTACATCGTACGATATACAATGCCGAACGGACACTTTCCTTACCTGTAAAAATCCGACTACTGTATCTGTTGGGTTGAACCCACGGTCTTAGGCTTCCGGAGGCCAACATTCTAGCACTGATCCAGAGAGGGACTTACTTTATTACCAGTATCGAAATATTATTAAATTACGAGAACTGTTTGCTTACCGCGATTTGCCAATCAGTTGTTGAATTATTGTGAACGTGTGAGCGATGGAACACTGGTAAAGTCAACTAATTACCTTTTAAATTTATACCCTTTCAAATACTCGAGTGCAGTACTTATGCACCTTTGGAATTTACGACATTATATAAAGCTGATAAGACGTGTATTGAAACTATGCATTATCATTTTCAATAAGCTCATTAGAGTATGTCATTATAAAAATTTTCCACGTGCTAGTCTACAATTAGCCTTGTTTAAAGGTTGACATTAATGTGGTTAAAGATCATTACTTTCATTAGTCAATCTGGCATACAATCGATCTTGAGGCATTACCTCTACGCTCCACCCACTTAATTAAATCAATTGAAGCAATTTATCTGCTGCTTCCTTGTGACTAGGTATTGTTTTCTCTACATTATCAATATAAAACACAATATTAATAATTTCTGGACGTTTACTAGTAGTAAAAGAGTAACGCGAATAGGTGATAATGCCTATTTATATAACGACAATAGGTATGAAACTGGAAATAATGCGCAAGGATTTGCGCAATATTTCTCATCGGTGTATACCATCCCAGACTTTAATTATAATATTGATAACATGGATTTGGATGAGATTCCTATATTACCAACTATGGATGTGCTCAATATTACTTCTATATCAGAAGAGGAGGTAAAAAGAGTCTTAAATGGAAAACTTAAACCTAAAAAGGCTAGCGGTCCAGATAACATCCCACTTATATAATTAAAGGGTGTGCAGAAATGCTTGTTCCACAGCTAACCTTCATTTTCAACCTTTCATTAAAAATGTCTTGCTCCCTGAAAGGTGGAAAATATAAAAAATTACACCAGTTCCGAGGCAGGCGCTCATGAAAATATATCTAACTACCGCCCTGTTTCCATTATTGACGCCTTTGCAAAGTTATACGAGCATATACTATATTTTAAGATCTATAATCATATTAAGGCAGGTATTTCAGAATTTCAGCATGGATTTTACCTAATAGATCTGTTATTACAAATCTTGTAGGATTTACTCAGGCACTGTATGATGTATTGGATAACAACGGAAGAACGGATGTTGTCTATACAGACTTCGAAAAAGCATTCGACAAAGTAGATCATAAAATTCTTGTACAAAAAATGCACCAGTTTGTGTTCTCGGAACCACTACTTCGAATGTTATGTACTTACCTGAAAGATCGACGTCAGTTTGTGTCTTTTAAAGGCGAAATATCAGACAACTTCATTAGTTACTCCGGTATTCCTCAAGGATCTAATTTGGGTCCCCTTCTATTTTTAATTTTGATTAACGACTTGCCGAATAATCTTCGTCATGCCAGTTGTTTGCTGTTTGCTGACGATGTAAAACTGTTTAAAGTTATACATAACAAGAAGGATGAGGATGAACTACAGCAGGACATGGATCGTGTTGTACAATGGTGCGATATGAATCATATGTCTCTTAATGTAAAGAAATGTAAATCAGTAACTTTTACCAGGAAAAAGAAAGGTAAGATTGCGTCGTACTATATAAAAGATACCGAACTAGAAACAGTTCCGGCAATAAGAGACTTAGGAGTAATATTTGATGAAAAATTAACATTCAACGCCCATATTACAAAAATAACGAACGATGCCAACCGTATGCTCGGGTTTATAATAAGGAGTTCTAAATTATTTACTCAATCATCGATTGTTATTCAGTTATTTACTAGCCTTGTTAGGAGTAAATTAGAATATGCATCTGTAATTTGGGACCCGAGTTCTAAAGAACAAATACATACTATTGAAGTTGTTCAAAACAAGTTTTTATAAGAGAAATAAGACATTTTGCCCTTTTGATGCATCAACACGGCATTTAAGAAGTAACTTTAACCTCACGTCGTTGCGCAACAGAAGAATCATTATTTCTCTAAAACGTTAAATAAAATCGTAAGAAATAAATTTAATTCCATAGAACTACTCATTGTTATCTCCTTTCATGTTCCACGAGGTGGAGCTCGCATGAACACAGTATTTCAAGTTCCAAGATCTAGAACATCTCATCACTTGAACTCGCCATTTATTAAAATGCTACGATTTTACAACACATTTGCTGCAGGAATAGATTTATTTTTTGAATCACACACTGTCATAAATACACATTTAAAGGCCTGTGTTTCTATTTTCTAATTTGTTAATTCAGACTCCCTTTTTCTATATAATAGGTGCTCTTTAACGTATTTATTATTATAGTCACTTACTACTCTAGTTATATCCTTGTTTCAGTTCCAGTATTTTTCATAGTTTAGAAATAATCATTGATGTACTTTGGATTGTCATTTTCTCTGTATATGTGTTTTCCATTCATTCTTATTCCTTGTCTTTATTATCGTCAGCATTATTATTATGTATTATCTTTACTTACATGTATGCATTATAAGTACTGTTTTGTTAAGAAGGTACTGTATTGGGCCTACTGCCTGTGTATTTTCAAAAAGATAAATAAATAAATAAATATTTTTGTTCTGTATTGTAATTATATGAGGTTCCGCTTCTGTGGTGTAGTGGTTAGTGTGATTAGCTGCCACCCCCGGAGGCGCGGGTTCGATTCCCGGCTCTTCCACGAAATTTGCAAAGTGGTACGAAGGCTGGAACGGGGTCCACACAGCCTCGGGAGGTCAACTGAGTAGGGGGAGCGGGTTAGATTACCTCCTCAGCCATCATGGGAGTGGTTTTCCGTGGTTTCCAACTTATCCTCTAGGCAAATGCCGGGATGGTCCCTAACTTAATGCCACGGCTGCTTCATTCCTTCTTCCTTGTCTATCCCTATTGATCTTCCCATATCCCCCCCCACCAAAAGCCCCTGTTCAGCATAGCATGTGAGGTCGCCTGGGCGAGGTACTGATCCTCCTTCCCAGTTATACAGTATACCCTGACCCAAAGTATCACGATCCAGGACACTGTCCTTGATGCGGTAGAGGTGGGATACCTCGCTGAGTCCGTGGGAAGAAACAACCCTGGAGGGTAAACAGATTAAGAAAGAATGAAAGAAAGAAAGAAAGAAAGAAAGAAAGAAAGAAAGAAGAAAATAAATATATTGTTGCTGCCTAGAAAAGAACCTCCTTTGAATAGCAATGGGTGAAAATGAGATTTTAGTACTACTGGAAACCCCAGACCACGCTCTACAGTATGACCAAAACATCCTATGCGGTATTTGAAAGGTATAGCTGCTATACCAGAAAATATTCTACCTCCTACCTGACAGGTTATAACGTTAATTCATGCTTACATAAAAGAAGAGAAACTCTGTATTGTACAAGTAACCTGCTGAGTGAGAATGCGGGTTTACATGTACGAATCTGCAAGAGCGCTAGTGTGTACGTGTGTGTGAGAGTGTGAGATCATGCATTTATGTACTGTACTATTATTCCTCCTATTATAATAATCTGAACTGTTAATTTGGTAAACATTTAAAAATAATTATCGTTGTAATTCAATGAAACAAATCTCCTATGTGTCATTTTGCATAAATCTAAATCTATTATGTGCAACATCTAACAAAATTATATTGATTTCGTGGCGAATATCAACGTCCTGCAGATATTTAAGCACCAAATAGAAGCTAAGGGATAATGCTAAGCAAGAAGTGTTAATCATTTTGGTCTTTAATTACATCTCTTAAAAATGAAAGCTGTTTATCTTTTCTGTAAAATTGAACGTTTTACGCATAGGAGGTTTCTTCCCGGTATCAACGATATAGAAGTGAAAAATACACAAAATGGAAGGAGATGTGCACAATGCATAAAATAGAAAAAACAAAACGAAAGCAATACAAGAACAAACTTAAATTAACAAATGATAAACGTGAACTAAACTAGGATATCTTGTTGTTGCAGCCACTGAATAGCCGATATAGGGTGTCAGAAGGTCGTCGATAGTTACGGAAATGGATGTGTTGCATTGTCTGGAATTATTCTCTACAGTCACAGCTTGAAGAAGGTCGTAGGCCCCAAGAATGAATCGCAGAGCGACTTCCTCCGTGTCCAGTGTGCACTCTGTTTAGTGGGGCCCATACACTCCGGGAAAAATGAAATCGAGGCACGGGATACATATGGTCGAAGATCGATATCCATTCATCAATGGCTTTAGCAGTTAATTTCTCATTCCAGGGTCGCCAACCAGAGTAATTTTCTTCCATCAGTTTTTGAGGAGTGTATCTGGATTTCAGTCATGTTGATGTAATTATATGGCCTTGGTGAATTGGATGTTTTATTGATATGTATTTTATTTAAACCTCAGGCAACCATTGTAAGTACCTTGAAATTAAAAAAAAATATTCTAAACATAAATTCTCAACACAGCCCAATTGTCAACATATAGGGCTTTGATTGATTTTAATACTCTACCCTTAATCCCATTATCCCACGGAGCGGCGAACACCTTTTATCTCGGTATTCTGTCTTATACATCCTCTTGATCTAAGTTCTTAGCAATTTTCCAAGTACCTGGCGCACACTGAAATTCTGATCCTGACAGCCCCTTAGTGGTCTGAATCCAACTTACTCTCAACCACTGATCGCACCCTCCCTTCCAAAATGCCAGTGAAAACTTGCCTGGTAAACTGCTCAATAAAATGAAATGGCGTATGACTTTTAGTGCCGGGAGTGTCCAAGGACATGTTCGGCTCGCCAGGTGCAGGTCTTTTGATTTGACTCCCGTAGGCGACCTGTGATTTATGATGAGGATGAAATGATGATGAAGACGACATATACACCCAACCCCCATGCCACCGAAATTAACCGATGATGGTTAAAATTCCCGACACTGCCGGGAATCGAACCCGGGACCCACTGAACTGAAGGTCAGCACGCTGACCATTCAACCAACGAAATCTTACTATTCTATGATGCCATTTCAACCCTGCCTCCCCATTATACTTCAACATTTTAGGCATAATTTCACCTGTACCAGCAGCTTTATGACTATGGAGTCTATTTACAATCATCTCCACTTCTTCAACGTAATTTCACCAGCATCACTGTCCTCCTCCCCATGAGCTCAGTTGTTCGCGACGTCACCAGAAAGATTTCCTTTCACGTTGAGAAAATGTTTCCAAATATTCCTTCCACCTCCCAGGGATTCCCTGGGATCTGTTATGAGTTCACATGATTTACCCAGAACACTATTTATTTCCTTTTTACCTCTCTTTCTAATTCACTTTTACAATCCAAAGAGGTTTTTCCCTGCCACTTGACCTATCTTTACCAGGCCATCAACAAAATCTCCCCACAACTTCTTCTTGGATTCAACGATTATTTGTTTCGCTCTGTTTCTTTCATCTACATACAATTTCCTGTCAGCATCAGTCCTTTTTGGGGACATTTCTGATACGCCTTCCTTTTACGTTTACAAGCTGCTCTCATTCATTACTCCACCAAGATGTGAGCCTTTTTTTCCATCTTTGCACACAGTTGTTCTTAGGCATTCCCTTTCTGTTTCTGTTACAGTCTCCATGTACGCCACCCATTCTCTTTTCTAGTTTACCCCGTACC
The DNA here is from genome assembly GCF_040414725.1 of Anabrus simplex. Lineage (NCBI taxonomy): Eukaryota > Metazoa > Arthropoda > Insecta > Orthoptera > Tettigoniidae > Anabrus > Anabrus simplex. The sequence goes on from NC_090265.1 coordinate 915,116,252, forward strand.
TGCTTACTGTCTATTGTTTAGAACTTTTCACTACTCATATCCATGCACTTCAGTCTAATTTCCTAGTTCTGGGGATTCTCTACCCTTATTCGTCTGCAGACAGATTTAATTATCCTAGACCTAGAGATACTTAGCTCACTTTAGATCAGATAGTGCTCTGAATCATTAGAAAATCCCAGTAATATCTCCACATTTCTAACAGATTTCCTGAATTCAAAGTCGGTTATAATATAGTCTATTATAAATCTGGTGCCCTTACCTTCCCATGTGTAGCGGGGTGAATAGCCTTATGCCTGAAGAATGTATGCATTTGCTGGCAGGACCTAGTGTTTACAGTGCACTATGTCTTCTGGTATAGGCTAGAGCAATTTTGTTACTTTCATAGATCTGTCTCTATCTTACCCTTGGCTTTGACAATATGAGAATGACTGAGGTATGAGCGATGCTAATAATACCAATCCTTATGCAGCCAGTCCCTGCTATGAATGGTGTGAAAATGTTGCTCATAGGGTCGGTTGGCGTATGCATTTCAGTGGGCTTGGCAGACTGATATGTAATAGCAACTCTGGCTCGATGAGGAAAGCAACGGGAAACTACCTCACTCTCATTTCCCTAGTACATCTCTTCAGTGATACCTAGACCATCTATGACAGCTGATGGCAGAGCTGTTGAGGATCCCACCAGCGTTAGCGCTGACGGACTGAACATACATATACTGAAGAATGTATTCGTAACTGCTAATTCCATATTAGCACATACGTCCTATTAACATCCTTATCTTCCCCACACTAACTTTTTCGTATCCTTCAGTTTTATTTCCAACTCTCGCACTGAAATCACCCACTGCACTTTCCTATCCTTGCTGTTGACCATGGCTACGATACCACTAAGTGCTTCACCCTTATCTGCACCCTCATATGGTGAGTAGACTGAAACAGTTCTCGTCCTAATGCCTACTTCCTCGTCATCTCCTCTGACGCGAATATCATTAAATTCTAACACATCCAGACGCATTCTCTTTGTTGACTCGGCCAGTTCTACTTTGTTTCTTCCATAAGCCCCATTAATATTAATATCTCCTCATCGAATTCCATTTCGTTCGCCTAGTTGTTCCAAAGAGTCCCTCGCATGTGAAATGTAAATGGGACTCTGTTACTCCCATAGGTTCGAGGCTTGCTTAGAATGTTCTGAGCTCCTGTGAAGGAAGATGCCACCCTACTTACGCATAGTCCCAGTGAGAGTCTTTCCTCTGATGGGTTAGGGAACTCAGGTGGATTGTACAGTCCTAGCCACCCGAGCGCAAAAAGGGTCATGACTTAGACTTAGAATATGCCCGAGAAAACCACTCCCATTCCATAACAACTGATATCCAGACTATGAGGACCACTTAGTGGGCCACACAACCATTGGCCGTGCTTCACGAAATGGGACGTTACTACAGTGACCCACATAACTTTAAAATGCGATAGTAATTTGAAATTCGAACCACAACTGAACTAGTGTAAATGTAAATAATAATATTATAAAATACATACATGTAGGATTTAAAGTAACCCCGATTTAAAACCATACAAAAACAACGTTGCATAAAAGTGTTAAAAACTATGGCTTGTCGTTTTGTATAACAGTATAGTAAGCACGTATCTGCCGAGCAATTAGATGTATTTATTTTTACACATTTTTCAGGCCGATTTTGCTGTAAGGGAATGAAAGTTGGGTGGATTCAGGATATTTATTTATAAGTTAGAATAACATACATGAAGGTAGCGAGAAAGATTGGTGGTACAAACAGGTGGGTAGAATACGGGAAGATAACTCGAAATTAGGATATAAAGACTGCTGACTCTCTCACTCACTTTCTCTCTCTGTAAAATCCCTACTCTGTTTGACTTTCACAGTGATACTGAGAGAGCGAAAGTGTTTCATCAATCAAATTTAGTGTCAGTAATTGGTTGTTATCTCTCCTCTTAAGAAAAATTCCATGAACCTCACAAGGCCATGACTTTTGTACCTTTCAGCGAAGTGTTTGCATGATATTCGCCAAGATGACGTGCTCAGCTATATATATCGGCAGTGTTCGAACTACATACATTGTCAGTTCTGCAAAGTCCACAGAGACACTAGGAAAACTGAAACATTTGGAAGGCTGAAATTGATATCACATGTAGGTTACAAAAACACTGCATTGGTGACAATCAAACTGTTTAGTGAAGTGAATATTTCACCACTAGGGAAAGGATTTTAAGGTGTAAAGTATGGTCAGAAAAAGGTGAAAATATTCTGAAAATACGTACAAAAAGTTGCAAAAAATATATTGATGAAATCACGTTATTAAGGTTTAAAAACCAGTTACATGAACTTTCCTTACCCCATTTACTGGATTCTAATAATTAATGAACTTGTCATATTAGATTGCCTACGACATTTCAATGTCTTTGACAGTAAGTCGCTGGCGCTTATATATAGAGAAACTCTGCTTGACATCTACAGAAGCCAATGGAGCATATCTGGTCAGCACTCGTAAAGGGAGTTCAGTCAAAGTTAAATGTTTCCATATCTGGGTTGTTCTTCAAATTTAATTCGAATTTGTCTTTAGCAAATCCATCAAGTTTCCTCCTAACACTCATCAAATTCTTCCAAACTCTGAATCACATCAGGCAAATACTAGTAACCATTCATTGCATACAGTTCGAACTCTAGGTCTTTGCTGTTGAGTAATTGTTGGGCCTGCTTGATGACTGCTGTGTCCGTTGAATTTAGGGTACATACGACGAATTTGGTTTTATCAAAGTTTTCACCCAAGAAAACTGCACATCTTTTCCAAGAACCCCGTCTTGTGATGACAGGAAACCGTAGAATGTGAAGCCCAGTCACTTCTTGGTACAAAACTAGACGACTAAGAGCCTTACGAGAATATTCTTCGGAGTAGCCCATTTACCCTGCTGTAATTCTCCCTGATATTTTTACAAACACCTTGTAGTCTATGTGCAACATATGTCACATGGCTGAGATTGGGGTACTTGCCCTTTAGTTGCTGGAAATCTAAAAGCATGTAGCGTGATTGATCAGTCACCACAAGCCTGACGTTTTCCTATTGTACGCCGCTTGGCCATAGATTCATACATAAGTCATTTAATTATTGCATGGCATGTGTCTTCTGGAGTTTATACATTCAAAGAAGCATAAGTTTCACATATTCACCAGATACTGGAAATACCAACACATTCAATATATATTTTGTGGGGCATCAGTAATTTCATCTAAAATGAATTTCACTTCATGTTTGCCGATCGACTCTTGTATTTTCTCGAAGACGTTCTCATAAATTGGCTGTATTTAATTTTTTCTCAATGTGCTCGCATCTAGTATTGACCTTTGCGTGCACTTCTCAAGGAATGATTTGAACCTTGTGGACTGGATTAATGCCATGGTAAGATCCGCTATGAATTCATCCGATGATCGCTGCTTTCTGGATACTGAAGCGAAGGCGTGTGCCGGAGTTAATTTTTTGGATTTCGACTTGCGAAGTTCAATATTTTTTACATGTCTGTTGTACTGAATGTGATGCTTGTCATCGATTGAAATATTTACTTCGCAGACGGAATATTGAAGAATAATGTCATCAGTTTCGATAAATTGCATCTTGAATTCTTCTGAAGGTGCACGAAACTCCTCTGTTTTCTTCTTAACCTTCGGCATGATTTTGCGTTGTGAAAAATACGTTCTGGTTCGGACTGGTAAAACACTAACACGGCCAACAAGAAAGTACTCAGTCGATGGGTGGAACCATTAAATTTATTTATACGAGTACGAACTGAACTTAGTGTGAACTGTTCAAGCAGCATTGTTTAAATTTTAATTTCATTTCACAGCTGAAGGTTGGCTATTTTTTCTGGGATATGAATTACTTGTGGTGTCCACAAATTATATTTTAATATTTATTTATTGACTGTTGTTGTTTTCTGATTAAATGCAATTTTAAAAATCTGTTCAAAGAGAGAAAAAAAGATTTGTCTAATTCTTTAAGAACGCAGATAAAAGTGGGAGTAAAAGGTGCTGAAGCATGAAATAGAAGGGATAAGGTGGCAAAATGTAGTAATCTCACAAAAAGTGTGCAAATGGTGCAACAACATGTGTTTATTTCACTTAAGGTACCCAAATACATACATTAAACTACCTGTATGAACGTACCTAATTTTTGGAAAGGTGCTGTACGTTAACATCCTTTAACTAATGATCGCCATTCTGCAAAGACATTAACTCCATCTATAACTACGAGACAGAAGTACTACCCTACCATTGAGTTTGGGAAGTTACATCTAACAAATTTCATCATGGATGCTTCGTTATAGGTGTTTCCATGGTAAAGGTATGATTCGGATGAGGTGGAATTCGGCATGTTTGGTTGTTCCTAGATAAAGTTCCTCTCATTCAACAAGGTGATCTTATCATCTTGATGATCGTAGCAACATTAATAGCACCTATTTTCATAAGAAATCGGCTTTGACGTTTCCGCGCATAGAAAGCGATAAGTAACAAATGACAATCGTTAAACATAGTACCTACTGCCTGCTTTGAAGTGTTCGCGTATAGAGAGCGATACTATCAAATGACAATATTCAATGTTCTGTGCTTTAAGTCGCTGCGTAGTATTTATTCGTACTACAATGATCGATTCAATGAGTGAATTCGAATCTGTATTTGTTGGGAGATCATGTTAATTTGTTTCACGATATTGTTTCAAGAGAAACACATTTTATGCTGCATGATTTTTCACTTTTATTTTTCATTTTTCATTCGAGATCTGGACCTCGTTCAACTGCCTATTCCTCCACACATACAGTGGCAATGTCAAAATCACTGTTACTGTCAGACACTGGATACGTGTTTATAATAATGGCTTCACTACAAAAATTAACGACAGTTTAAACCATAATATTGTACTTTGTTGTCATATCAGCAGGATTTTATATCTAGGCTATTCGCGACTTTTCTGCAAATTGTTTATTATCAGTTAGATTGTTAGCTAAACATGGTAGATCGTAAACCTTACGCCATAATCTTTTCGACATCTGTCATCTTCGGCGGCAATCCGTTGGAAGAACAAGGCATAAGATCTAACTTGAAAAGAATCTTCGATCATCGCATTTTGTATGAATTTTGATTGTTAAATTTAGCAAACGGTATATAATCCTCTCATCCAACGTACTAGAATTCCACAAAAGAGACCAAAAGGAGTACATAAGGTAAAAGTGACAAAGAAAACGCGTGGTTACAATGAGAAAGCTTAATTGAGTAAAGTTAAGTCACAGGAAAGAAAGAGAGAGATTCTAAGTTCGTAGACCTCTATTCTAATGGGAAAATGGGATGATAAGTTGCAGATAAAATAAGACAGGCCAAGTTATTGTTACTGAAGGAGGCAATCATGGTTCGCCACCAAACTCTTTCAGCGGTAGATCAGCTACTGCAAAATATATCAAACAACAAAACACCTTTTGGTAGAAATGACCTTACTTAGTGAGACTTCTGACAGTGCCTGGCAGTAATTCCTCTTGGTCACAGAGCAGCTATGTCCAGTGAGGATTATTAAACAAACAAAATTTATAAGTAGGTCCTAACTTCAGTGATAAAACTGCCTCAGACAAGGTGACGGATCATCTTCACTGCTTCGCGATCCAATTATACCGCCTTGAGGAATTCTCCTGTTCATTCTAACTTATTATCCCGAGTCTACACAGAACGATGTAAAGATAGTTTCGTCCTAGAATTCTTACAGAATACCGTTGATCGCAACTGCGAGCTCACTTCATTGGTTTTGCAGCACCTTGATTCTATTTCACTTATATACTACCATCCTAGGATGGTATACACCTTAAGTACTTGAAATGATTCACCCGTTCCAGTTTCATATTCTTTAATTGGCAGTGAAGAAGTGGAATCATAAATAAGGCTATTTGGGATGATGTTACTCTGTATAGATTGTGACTTTCACAAATAAGGAAAGTCCTCTGAGTTGTAATTACTGCGTTGATGGTGGTGAAAGTTCCTTTTGGGTAACATTGTAAGTACTCAGGTGTTAATGTAAATACACATTTTCATTGGGATAATCACATAAATGTGATTGTAAATAAATGGAACAGATTCCTGCACACCGTTATGAGGGTGTTTAGGGATTGTAGTAAGGATGTAAATGAGAGGGGTCTCAGTTAAGACCCAACTAGAGTATGATTCCAGTGTATGGGATCCTCACCAGGATTAGTTGATTCAAGAACTGGAAAAAGTATTTTAAAAAACAGCTCGATTTGTTCTGGGTGATTTTTGACCAAAGAGTAGCGTTACAAAAATGTTGCAAAGTATGGGCCGGTGGACTGCTTTCGTACGTGACCAGTAATTAATTCACATCCGAGAAACAGCAAGGCTTCGCCGAATTTTCGATCATCAGAAGTTTTAGTTTTTCTGTTCCGTCATATTAGCTCCCAGCATCACTGTAAAACTTTCTTTACTTGTTACCTGTTCCTCACAAAGCACACATGCCGTATTGTACAGTTAATGTTGCACAAAATTCGAGTTACAGGGCAATGTTTGCTTCGAGAAATTCGTGTAACCGAATTTCGTGTAACAGAGAAAATAAGTACACACGAAGAATAGGACAAACGACCGGGAAATTTAAGTTACTTCGAGATACTGAAAATTCGAGTCAAGGAGGTTCGAGATTTCGAGGTTCGACTGTATATTTTATTTCATCCTGCGTTTAATTCGTTTTCTTTTTATTTATTTATCTATTTATTTAACAAACAAAAGAGACGAACGGATTTTTTTTCCAAAGGTGTTAACCGAGGTACCTTTCTTGTTTCACAACTGTATGTATTGTACCCATTGATTATGGAGGTAGTAGGTCTGGGCTTCCAAAACCTTCTTCTATGATTATTTCCCCCTCACTCTTCGAGCGATCGTTCCTTCACATTTTTCTTTTTCCTTTTTTTTTTAAAACTTTGCTTTACGTAGCATCTACACAGATAGGTCTTATCTTTGTATCGCAGCAGATGAGGTAAAGCTCACCTTAACTAACAATAATAGTAAGTGTAGGCTATCCCATTTGGTTTTCTTTCGGTTCAGTGATAACAAAGCATTCGAAGTCTAGGTTTGCAAATCTTTCTTGTATGATTCCTTTTCCCCTCACACTTCGAAAGATCGCTCTTTCACAACTTTTTTTTACAATTAGCTTTACGTATCACAGACACAGATAGGTCTTATGGCGACGATGTGATAGGAAAGGGATAGCAGAGGGAAGGAAGCGACCATGGCCTTGGTTAAGGTTCAGCTCTAGTATTTGCCTAGAGTGAAATTGGAAAATCATGTAAAGCCAACTTCAGCGCTGCCGACAGTTGGGTTCGAACCCACTATCTCCCGAATACAAGCTGACAGCTAAATCACCCAATCGCTCGATTATCATGTTTTTCTACTCATTTCTTCTTCTTCATAGTCTTCCTGGCCAACAATTACCACATTACTTTTTATCTTAAAACAATCACAACAACCACCACCATAGTTAAATGCTTAATTATTATGACTGGAAAAATGTTCTTGCCAGCGAAGCACAAATTTAAATTCGTGAATATCTCCGTTATTATAGCTGTCTACCCTTGCTGGCGAGACCTAGCGTTTACAGTGCACTATGTCTTCTGGCATGGGCTAGAACAGTGGTGTTCAGATTGTGGTACGCGTACCACTACGGGTACGCGGGGTCGTCTCAAGGGGTACGCAAATTTATCGTTCCTTCTATCTGTTTTAAGTGAGCAGTTCTGAAAAGAGTTGAGCCCGCTCATCTATCTATCTATATATATATATAATAATAGTTTTGTCTGTACATTGCTCAGAATTTGAAAAAAAATGGTATTTCTGTATCGTTGATGTCCACAGTAACAAGGAAACGCACTTTTTTTCTTTTCCGTAATTTCTGTCTGTCTGTCTGTATGTATGTACACGCATCACTTGAAAACGGCTGAAGCGAATTTAATGAAAATCGGTATGTAAAGTCGGGGGATGAGCCACTACAATCTAGGCCATAAATCATTTCATCCATGCTGAGTAAAATGGTAGTTTAGGGAAAGGCCTAAAATTCAATTCTCAAATATTTATATTTTAAGTGGTCCTGTCGATAAATACTACATAACTAAAGTTACATAGAATTAAATTTCCGAATATTTATGTCTTATACAATTTTACCGTACCGGCTATGATAACACTGATATTCATGAATTTCGATTTTTGTTGCTAAGTCCACATCAATGCCGAGTCACGAGAAAATGGGTGAACAGAATTTAATGAAAATCGGTATATAGAGTCGGGGAAGAAAGAACTGTAGTCTAAGCTATAAACAATTTTACTGAACCTGGGTGAAATGGTAGTTTAGGGGCAGGCGCCTAAAATTTAATTTTTAAATACCCTCGTTATTCCTCCTATAGAAAAGTACTACATAACAAAAGTTATAGAGAATACAATTTCCGATCATTTATGTTTCATTGTTTTACCGTACCGACTGTGATAAGAGTAGTATTTAAGAGGCGGAAGAAAACTAAATGCGAAGGCCTACAATATGGAAAGCGCATAACATTGATCAACAATAATATTACATTGACCATTGTTTGTTATGATGTTCTTTGCCTCTTATCGTGCCCTCAACTCTGATAGATGGGATTGCTGTTGCATACCGAGTATAACAGCCTGACTCAATATTGGCGGGAAAGAGCTGGGGAGTTAAAAAAGAAAATATTTTCTTTAGCATGCCATTTCTCTGGTTCATACATTGTCTGATACTGCTGGTACGTAACACACTGGTTCATCAGTATTCCAGCTATTCACTTCCTACTCTGACGCGCTGTTTTGAATGAGCAGTGTGCAGATTTGGCAGAGACTCACTTAGTAATAGTAGTATGACCTGGTCTAGAATTACAATTTAAGCCTATTCCAAATTACAGCACTACAATTCATTAATAATTCAAAATTCAACCCTGAAAAGAGACGTTACTTAAGAAAAGCGTCTTCCTCTTCACTTTTATTAAATTCTACATTCATTTTGTTGGAAATTATCAGTGAAGAGGGGTTTTCTCCTCTGGCTTGGAGGAAAAATTTGCCTCCAAGTCAGATAGATTTTTCCGCCACCAGTGTAGTGAAATGAGATTTTCCGACTCATCGGGTACTACTAGGAAAGAGATTAGTAAAAGGGCATAGATTTGTCCTCCTGGGACTCCCCGCTATTCGACCCCCCCCCCCCGACGGAAAGAGACGAAGAGTGTTCACGGATCAAGGCTCTGCGGCTTGGCCATTCTAGCTCTGGAACTTTGGACTGTTAGATCGGCAGCGTAGTATTGTTCGTTAATGAGAAAATGTGTTGTTTTTCATTTTATGGAGTATTTCATATTGCTTTTAATCGCGCCATTCCTACCGACGTCATTGTAATGACCTATGTTCATTTCACTTGGGAAAACCACTAAGGCAGTCTTTCTGAGAATGTAAAAAAGGAGTGGAGAGTGAGTGTCTACCATTATAATGAAAACTCTCCAGCCTGATTGTGACAGAGTAGGCAAGCAGACCTGCCATCACAATGAAAATTCCCTAACCCAGTCTTCATATGAGAAGAGACGTTTGGCGACTTCCCCGTCGCGTGTCTAGGGTAACGTTGCTATGCAATATACACTGACTGACAGAGCAAATGCAACACCAAGAAGGAGTGGTCAGAACTTTATGCCAATTGCAGGGTAGACTGACGTCACTGAGGTATGCTCATGATGTGAAATGCGCCGCTGTGCTGCGCACGTAGCGAACGATAAATGGGACACGGCGTTGGCGAATGGCCCACTTCGTACCGTGATTTCTCAGCCGACAGTCATTGTAGAACGTGTTGTCGTGTGCCACAGGACACGTGTATAGCTAAGAATGCCAGGCCGCCGTCAACGGAGGCATTTCCAGCAGACAGACGACTTTACGAGGGGTATGGTGATCGGGCTGAGAAGGGCAGGTTGGTCGCTTCGTCAAATCGCAGCCGATACCCATAGGGATGTGTCCACGGTGCAGCGCCTGTGGCGAAGATGGTTGGCGCAGGGACATGTGGCACGTGCGAGGGGTCCAGGCGCAGCCCGAGTGACGTCAGCACGCGAGGATCGGCGCATCCGCCGCCAAGCGGTGGCAGCCCCGCACGCCACGTCAACCGCCATTCTTCAGCATGTGCAAGACACCCTGGCTGTTCCAATATCGACCAGAACAATTTCCCGTCGATTGGTTGAAGGAGGCCTGCACTCCCGGCGTCCGCTCAGAAGACTACCATTGACTCCACAGCATAGACGTGCACGCCTGGCATGGTGCCGGGCTAGAGCGACTTGGATGAGGGAATGGCGGAACGTCGTGTTCTCCGATGAGTCACGCTTCTGTTGTGTCAGTGATAGTCACCGCAGACGAGTGTGGCGTCGGCGTGGAGAAAGGTCAAATCCGGCAGTAACTGTGGAGCGCCCTACCGCTAGACAACGCGGCATCATGGTTTGGGGCGCTATTGCGTATGATTCCACGTCACCTCTAGTGCGTATTCAAGGCACGTTAAATGCCCACCGCTACGTGCAGCATGTGCTGCGGCCGGTGGCACTCCCGTACCTTCAGGGGCTGCCCAATGCTCTGTTTCAGCAGGATAATGCCCGCCCACACACTGCTCGCATCTCCCAACAGGCTCTACGAGGTGTACAGATGCTTCCGTGGCCAGCGTACTCTCCGGATCTCTCACCAATCGAACACGTGTGGGATCTCATTGGACGCCGTTTGAAAACTCTGCCCCAGCCTCGTACAGACGACCAACTGTGGCAAATGGTTGACAGAGAATGGAGAACCATCCCTCAGGACACCATCCGCACTCTTTTTGACTCTGTACCTCGACGTGTTTCTGCGTGCATCGCCGCTCGCGGTTGTCCTACATCCTACTGAGTCGATGCCGTGCGCATTGTGTAACCTGCATATCGGTTTGAAATAAACATCAATTATTCGTCCGTGCCGTCTCTGTTTTTTCCCCAATTTTCATCCCTTTCGAACCACTCCTCCTTGGTGTTGCATTGTCACTGTCAGCCAGTGTAATACAATCTTGCTCACAAGGTGTACACTACTTAACATAGAATTCTGTATACAATGTAGAATTCCGTAGCGAAGCACGGGTACATCAGCTAGTTTTCAATAAAATCGGGTTTTGATTTACTGTTTTTATCTACCACTACACAGAGTCATTCTAAAATATGTGTCATTTTGTACTTCCTATTGTCTAGGTAAGTAAAAATGTTTATTCATGTTGCATTGCTGTTTTTTAAATTTTTGTTTCAAAATCCACTCTTACACTTCAATTATTTCAGTAGCAATGTATACCGAACAATAGTAATTATTTTATTAATAATTATACTCTGTATATGATATATAGGCCTATATCGTTCCTAAGCATTTCCACTCTTGAGAAAATCACGTTTCTCCATCTACCTTGTGAAGGCTTGCCGCGTTGCCTCAGAAGGGAACCGATAGCTGAACAATTGGGCTATTGTTAAGCAATGAAAATGCCAGAAACAGTGGCGTATGCTGAGTCCAAGACGTGGGCTACCACTAGACAGGTTATCTCTTTGCGATGGTTGGTTTAGTGAATGTCAAGCCTTTTAAGCGTTTTGAGTTGCAACGAAGAACAATTGCCTTATGGATAATACAGGATAAACAGGGGCATAGTTACCTATACTACATGGTCTTAAGATTAAAAGGGAAAAGGTTGCACATAAGTGGCCATTAACAAAAGGCAAAGAGGGAAACTCCAACACTCCTTATAGAAATTACTAAAAACCTAAGTAGGCTTACGGCCCAAAGATACAGAGGTTAATCCCGTACTGAAATGAAATGGCGTACGGCTTTTAGTGCCGGGAGTGTCCGATGACATGTTCGGCTCGCCAGGTGCAGGTTTTTGATTTAACTCCCGTAGGCGACCTGCGCGTCGTGATGAGGATGACATGATGATGAAGACAACACATACACCCAGCCCCCGTCCCAGCGAAATTAACCAATTATGGTTAACATTCCAGATTCTGCCGGGAATGGATATCCGGGACCCCTGTGACCAAAGGCCAGCACGCTAACCATTTACCCATGGAGCCGGCAATCCCATACTACAAGGAGGTGACTAAAGGAGGTACCTTTAAAGCCAAGACGAGATTTACAAAATTTAGAGTTTGAAAACCTTAGTCACCCAATTGCAACGTTGAATGGGAGACGGCAGAGGGTCACCACTCTTCTTTCCCTTACATTACATATTTCCCGGCAGGGAGTAGAAACAGAGTCCTCAGACTTCGCCTAGAATCCTACATTTAAACCACCAGTTCACAAAATTACATTGAAATAAAACGGCTAAAACCTCCCCCTTAAACTACCCGCAGGCGCTATCACATGTTTAGGAAAATTCTGCTATTACCTTGCATCGCTGGATATTCTTCAAGCAAGCCGCGCCCCTGCCTTCTAGGCCTCCGTCAAGTCACACTCCCAGGTACTGGAGCAATTCAGACTAGACGGCCCTAAAGTGCCCTGCTTGTGTAGTTCCGTTAGGGGAAGCTTCCCGATTAAATTGAACCACACTTTGCTTATAGGTTGGATTCCTGTACACAACCCCGATTTTGATTGGCTAGAGAACATATTTACAAGCATCTGCTAGTTAGATTACAGTAGAGGAGGAACCAGCTGAAGTGTTGACAACTTCGGTAAATTAAAAAATAAACAGTCTTCAGAAAAAGGTTTACTATTAACAAAAATGAAATTTCCTTTCTAGGTTCGTTTTTATTGCGTGGGAGTGAGCTAGCAAATCGATGTTAGAGCCATTTAACTGTAGAAGACGAAATTCTTTGGGAGTTTACAAGTTCAGTTCCGTTGGCATAGATGGCCGTAGACAAGGCGCGCAGTTTAAATAGTCGGGAACCCCTGGTACTATTATTAGTCTATTATTATTATTATTATCATCTTCGTATACAGAAAACACATCACACAACCATCCACCACAGAAATACGTAATACTGATGACGTCCCACCACACAACGTTGGCGTCAGGAAGGATATTCAGCCGAGAACTAGACCTAACTACGGTACGGGCTGACTAATGAATTTAGTAATAGGACAGTAATAATAATAGCAGTAATAATGTTACTTTCTCTCTGTTGGTGGGGCCGCTAGATTACACTCACGGTATCTCTAGCCTGCTGTAAAAGGCGACTAAAAGGGGTCCCAGAGGCTTTCATTTTTGTAGCATATTTGAGCCTGACATTGCTACCACTTATTTGTGTCAGGCTACTCGCGTTCATATTTCTTATCCGATCTCCCTTTTTCAACTGTTGTTCTTTTTCCGTCCCGACGGTATTAGGTTTCCGAGGCCTGGGGAGTTGCAAGCCCTTTATGATGCTTGTATTTCTTTGGCCAATACATTCATTCTAAGCATTGTTGGAACTTTTCATATTTTGTTTAAGAAATTACTTTTCCTTGAGTCAATAGAAACTTGATAAACTGCATTCCTTCAGACCATTTACAAATGAAACTGACCAATTAAAGGATGATGTACATGAAATACAGGCATTAGTGTAAGTAACCACCAAACACACACTTTCCTATTACTAGTACTAAAAATATTTTCATTCCTCGCGTTAAGGGAGAGACGGGCCTCTGAGACTGTGACGCCGTCTCTCAGACCGGGAGATTTGTTCGGTGAAGGAGATGTTCGGAGAAGATGAGGGGATTGGCGGCCGTGGCCTATAATAGGAACTGTCTTGGCATTCGCATTTGTACAGGAGAATGGAAAACTACGGGAAACCATTCTCAGGACAACCGACGGTTGGAGCCAGCCGTGAGGTCCAGCCCTGTCCCGTCTCCCGAATGCAGCGGCGGAGAGCCACGGTAGAGCCGTGGCCACCCCTCCTCTCCTCGGTTGGCCGGTCAGAGTGCAGAGCTGTTTTGACCATGGATCAGCCGTGGCCACACTTTCCTTGAATTACAGTATACAGTATACAACGATGACGGGCACCATGTGTTATAAGTACAATGTACCTTTAAAAAAAATAAGGAAACTAGGTCTTGCACGGATAAACTTTATTTTACGGCAGATAAAAGAATACATAATAGTACATATTGCTATTCAACATACTCACTATTATTATCCAAGCTTTTGTTCCTGTACATCAAGACATCGATGTTGGTTAAGACAGAAATCTGCTTCCAGTTTCTGAAGCCACGTCATGACGTTCATCCTCGTGCTTCATCAACGATCCGAAGAGATGGAAATCATTGGAGGCGTGGTCGGACGGTCATCGCTTAGCCCAGCTCGACAAGGTTTGCCTTTTTCTAGGTGAGATAAAGAGAATAGAGCTGTGTTAGTATGTTTCTTTTTTCTGGGGGGGGGGGGGAGGTACCGTGAGGCTCCGCCCCGCCTCACAGCCAGTGGTGACCTACCTGTTTGGACAAATGACCGACAAGCGAGTACTAACGCAGGAACATAGCCTAGTACAAGAGTACAGAATAACTTGAGGTGCAAAGGCTAGTCTTCTGCTAGCTACTTCCACCCCTCCGTAAAGGAGAAGTTATGAGAAACCTCCCTAAACCCACCAGGCAATCCCATATCTCCTTTCGGCACTGGTTACCCTGTCGCGGTCATACCAAGACATCCCCGGCGCTAGACCACTGCCGCTCAAGAGCCACTGTCACCCCCATGGCCGCCTGCAAGGCTTCAAATTAGAAAATGGAGAAGATAATAAAATAAAAAAAAAGACATTTTGACGCGCGGTCGAGAGAGAATAAATAAATAAAATGTAGTCTTGCAAACGACCATGCGGATGGCCAGTAATGCGAAAGCTCTTCCCAGAGGAGCTACTTCGCATACCCCCTTCAAATTAGGATATTATTTCAGCCGCCACTTATCATAATAAGGACGGACCGCATAGTGAATGAGGTGCCGCACCATTGTTGTCACAGCGGTGGTGGTGGTGAATATTGTTTTAAGTGCACGTACAACTGGGCAATCATCCTCCGATAACACTAATCAGTGGGTGGGGGGGGGGGGGTTGAGGGGATCCGACAATTAGAAAAATGAAGGTATCGGCCAAAGAAAGGCGAAGTCCACCAAGGGCATGAAAATGAAAGACTCCCTAGACCTAGTGACCAAATCCGCCGGGGTCTGAAATGAACAAGAGATGATCAACTGAGTTCGGGTAGGACAGATGAAAGTGAGGAGCCTGGCACAAGCAATGTCAGGGCTCAGTTAAAGACTCCGTGGTAGCCACCCCACACTCCCAAGTTAAGAGTCCCTGGATCCCCTTTTAGTCGCCTCTTACGACAGGCATGAGATATCGTGGGTGTTCATCTACTGCCCCCGCTCACAAGGCAAGTTAAAGTATATTAAAGCACTCCCACAAACGTTACGTCTGGTAGAAGAGAAATACCCTGACAGTGCGAGCATCACATCTCGACTAACATTCATCTCTGGTCTTCTGGAGGTAATTCGCCGTAATATTAACGTTGTTACTGCTGATTGTTTGACTAGAAATTAACGAATAGTACAGGGCAAGGTACAGTATATTGCGGAAATCATATTAAGTAGGTTGTCAAGAAAGGTTACAGATCTCTCCACATGGTTATGAGAGTATTTAGGGGGTGTAGTAAGGATGTAAAGGAGAGGGCGTATAAGTCTCTGGTAAGACCCCAGTGTATGGGAACCTCACCAGGACTACTTGATACGAGAACTGGAAATAATGCAAAGGATGTTTGGATGGATGTTTTCCGACAAAGGTGTAGTGTTACGAAAATGTTACAAACTTTGGGCTGGGAAGACTTGGGAGTAAGGAGACGAGATGCTCGACTATGTGGTATGTCTCGAGCTGTCAGTGGTAAGTTGGTGTACAATGACATAAGCAGACAAATAAGCTTGAGTGGAGTTTTCAAAGTAGGAAAGAAGTATGAAGATAAAGTTGGAATTCAAGAGGAAAAATATTCGTTTATAGTAGGAGGAGTTAGGGATTGGAATAATTTACCAGGGGAGATGTTCAATGAATTTCCAAATTCTTTGCAATTATTTAAGAAAAGACTAGGGGTTGTGCCACCTCGACGACTAACCTAAAAGCAGATGTGATTGATTGATTGATTGATTGATTGATTGATTGATTGATTGATTGATTGATTGATTGATTGATTGATTGATTGATTGACAGGCAGGAGGTATCGTGGGTGTTATTCTACTGCACCCACCCAGGAGATCGATCAATTGATTGACTGATTGATCGTGGCATATGCTGGGAACAAGACGTAGGCTACCAGTAGACTTAGGTTACCCCTTTTCGATGGTAGGTTTACTGAACGTCAAGCCTTCAGCGTTTGGAGCTGCAGCCAATAGCCAACAGAGAAGCCCGCGGTGTTGTCAAGGCTGCTTCACAAGCTACTACCCTGGCCTCTGCTGCTGCTAATGCTCAACCCCTGATCAGTGGAGATGGTAGCCGAAGGTTTAGCAAATTAAAGTCCAGCTTTGTGGCTAAATGGATATAATGCTCGCCTTCGGTCCGATGTCCCCGGATCAATTTTCAGAATCAACCTCCTCATACTTTTAATTCCCCTGACTTGGGGACTGGGTGTTTATGACGTCTTCGCCATTCATTTTATTCTCATTAGGACACCACCAACCCTACACAGATGTCATGCACCATTATTATTATTATTATTATTATTATTATTATTATTATTATTATTATTATTATTATTAAATACAAATGCTGAATTTTACAGCGGTCGTACCCATCGTTCACTGGTTTATTTGCTTCCTCGGGAGATCAGTGGTGGTGTCTGACCCATGATCACGGGTTCGGTTCCAACCACCATAGTGCACCCTACGGGTCAGGGTAACCACAGTAATTCCCAACTAGTCAGTTAAACAGATCTCAGGGTATCCTTGCCTCCAGAAAAATGGTTAATTTTTCTATGTTTGGTTTTACGTGTGTCCGAGGAGAAATACCGGTACCATACGCAGTTCAAAGAAAGTAACGATGCCATGCGCGGTGCAGAGACAGTAACGATACCATACGCTCAGTAATTGTTTCGAGAACGCAAACTTCAGTCATCCTTTTAGAAATAAATAATAAAAAATATATATATATTCGCACAACGAGAACCTTACATACCAAATAAAACTATTAACTACCAATATAAATGAAAACTCACTTCATTATATAAGAAACTAATCAAGAAACACATTTATTATATTGTCAAGTTTCGCAAAAGAAATGGTTAATATCAGGTATGTCTCATTAGCTTCGTTTATCAACTTAATAAATAAATATTTTAATCAATGAGTCAAATATCTTAGGTCAGCGCTGCCTATTTCCTAAACTAAGCTTTCATCTTAATACATTGAGTAACGTATTCCTGAAATGAATTATCTTCCATTTAAAAAATTACATTTGGTCACAAGAATATATTACTTCACAGTCTTTTGGCCACGGTCGAAATTCGTTATTTCAATAAATTATTCCATCAGTCACGGTATAATTATATACCTCATTGAAATACAACCATCACGTTGTTCAAGTCTCTACGAAAATGAATTGAATTTGAATAATATGTCCTGAGTACAAATATCAGTGACCTATATTATGTTGAAAAGTATCTGAGTTCGTTGGTGCAGGTTAGTGTGAAGAAAATGAAATATTGAATGACGCACTAAGTTCCTCGGTCCTATTGCCACATAAATTACGGCTCCTAACTAAGTATTCACTCTAATAATATTCCATATAAACAAAACATCGATGATATCCTACGTAAATGTCAAATAAATTCCCTATTCTAGCAAAATAATTTCTTATGTATCGTATACCAGCTCGATATACATACAGCCAGTAAGCATTTATCATATATATGTGTGCTAATGCCAACACAAAGATATTTCAATACTACATTACGTTACTACTTGCATACAAGCTTATTCTTCCATGCATTAACCATTCATTCAGAATATGACATAATCACGTATTCATTTATTCATCACCGGTTGTTATTCCAGTCAAACCACTTTCACACATCATTAAAATATACGAAATATTATTGTTCGTACCTTGCTGTAGTTCCTCGCTGGGGCATACTTATATTCTGTAATGGCACTGCATGTGCTCCAACATCACATATTAAACATATCAAATATGCTTTACTTCCTATTACTCTGCGCAATATATCATTTCAAATACTATACACACTTCCTATATCTCACCATTAACCTCCAATTCAATTCATATTTAACTCCTTTAGCATTCACAACTAGCGCGTTTAACCTCCAAAACTTAATTATACAACGATATGTATCCCATGAATAGCGCAGAATTCGTTCCTCAGAACGCATTTTTAATCTTGCAATTCCGTATATAACCCCAAATTCAGTATCTTTCCTTTCAATAAATCATACAGCAAAGAGTATGGTAACTAGTCTTAACCAATTCAACGTGCGTCCCTCTGTGACGTAACCGGGTTTGACTATTACTACATCACGCATGGACCTTCCTAACTAACCGGGATTCCTTGAAAATAGCTGTTGCACTATGTCGTATTTTTAAATGGTATTCCTTCATCCTTGGATAAAGTAATGTAGTAACACGCTATCACCTCATAACGAGATGTCAACTTAAATATTTCACATTGCACTTTCTTATATTCATAAGCACACTTAATTATCTCATGCTTAGGCTATTCAGATCTACTGTATATAGGCTACTGGTAATACTCCACATAAGAAATTATATTACTTAATACTATTACTTAGCTCGCCATTCAATATCTCGGGCCTTAGTTGCTTCTCGGTGCGGTCGTAGTCCTTGGTTCAGGAACTAGGTAGAAATTCCACCAGTGGGATGTCAGGTAGAATGATCTCCTCCGCACGGGTCGGGTGGTTTTAACGGCCAGGACGACATCTCCCTCCAGGTTGGTCTATGCCGATTTAGCAAGCCATCATCTGCTCAGCAAGACAGTAGACAAAATGCGATGATTCTGAAAAATATAAGCTCATCATAGTTCTGCGTAGAATATATATTTTATGGTGATTGCTTCCTTATTTGGTTTTCCTAGTGATTATTTTCACTCAGCGTGGCTTAATCTCGAGCTCTCTCGTCTCAATCAAGTTCCTATTTTCAAACGGCTTTGCGTCTGAGTATCTGGACGTATTATTCTAAGCTTCAGTATTTTACTTGCTCCTTCCAGTATTTTAACGCTTATTTATTCAATTCGCTCAATACTTCCTTGTTCTCAGCGTAATACTTCTCGCTAAATGTTGCCAATATTGCTTATTTTAGAGTGCGAAGTTCGATACGTCTTGTTCTCACCGCGTCAATTTTTCAAGTCAGTTTTTGTAATAATCTGTTTTATCCTTCTTATTTTTTTAAAAAAACAATTCTATCGATTCTGCACCATTGTACACCGCCTTCATAGTGGTAGGTTTAAGTTAGTCAAGGCCTCCTAGCATACATCAATATCGATATCTTGTTATACATTTCTTTGCCTTGGCTGGCCTCTACCTTCCGTAGGCGCCATTTTGAATACGTCCAGTAAATGCATCGGGTACATTTTATTCCCCCAGTACAGATTAAATATATTGCTTGCGATATATTTATTCTCTTGAATTATGATTGACGAATGTGACGATGCATTTCTGGTATTTCTCCATGGTTCTTTGATCGATTAATGGATTTTATTTCTCTATGGAATCGTATCGATTATTCTGTTATTACGATTGATGTTTTTTTAGCTTCTATAAGCCTATCTCTTTGCATATCAGCTGACTCACAAATATGTTTACTCTAGACTTGGTTTGCACTTCTGTGGGACTTATATTATCGTTTCTCCAGCCTTATTTTCTGGGAAATATAACTTCATATTACACGCATTGTGAACGTTTTTGTATTTTCCATCCATGCTCATAATACGATATGCGTTATTTCCGTAAGCATGTTCAATTCTATACGGTCCTTCATATAAATGGTTGAACTTAGCGCATATTTTGGCTGGTGCGTTCGTTACTGGTGCCTTTTTAATTAAAACGAGATCGTTTTTCTTGAATGGTGCGCGAAATCTTGTCTTTCGTAACCTTCTTAGTCTCTTCTCAGACTGTTGTTTTAGCCTCTCTTGGACCATTTTATTAATCTGCTGGATGTCTGGTTTCTCTTCAAGTGATATGTTTAATATATTGTCCCATGTTCTTCGTGATTCTCTATTGTGATGTACCAAGTTTGGGACCTGAGCAGTTGATTCATTTATGGTGTTATTTAGGCATTCCTCTATTGTCTCTATTACATCAATCCATTTCCAGTGACAATGATTGCAGTATATCCTACAGAATTTTGCTATTTCTTTCATGTGTAAAACATCCGCCTAACTATTCTTTCGCTGGTTATCATGTCGAATATTCCCGTGGCCTACCTGTGTAATTATTCCACTATGAATTTTGCCAATCTTTCCATTTCTTTTGCTACTTTAGAGTCCAATTTAATTGACGTTTAGTAATTTCCTTCTCTTCCTTGGTGGTTTGGATGTTGCCCGTATTTGTTTCGACTTTATTCCGCCTTCCGGAATCAATCTACCGTTTTCGTAATAATTTTCTTGACATGTTTCCACGATGTATTTTAACCTAGTTCTAACTTGCTTTGTCAATGTTCCTATCATCTCGAGTATACGGAAATCTCCTTGTTCTTGCATATCACCCTGATGTAGGTTTATGTCATCGTTCATTTTCAATATTTCTGTTTGCATTATTTTAATCTTTATCTTTCTCAGTTTCCGCAACTTCTTTTCCATCCTTTTCATCTGATTTAGCTGATTATGTTGCCATTCATTTTGAATACTCCGTTCTTCCAATTTTGCTCTTCTCTTTTCTAGTTCAAGCAATGTTTGCAGTTTTCCTACTTGTTTCTTGGTCTTCCTCCGTAACTCTTTTCCCTCATTCTTAACTACTTCTCTTCGCTTCTTCTTCTTTCTCTGGTTTCTCTGAGTTAAGTCCGGTTTATTGGTTATTTTATCTGACAGTTCCGGTTGATGAATTATCTTTTGCAGTAGTTCTTGTTTATTCAATATTTCCTGTGATAATCCCTGATTATCAAATTTTTCTTGTAATAATTCTGCTTTCTTTTTTATCTCTTGTGTTAACTCCGTTTGATTCTCATGACACTCTTTTCTATCCGTCTCTTTGGTGAATTTTTGCTGATCCTCCTCATTTTCTTCATTTTTCATCTCCTGAGTGTCTTCTTGTTGTTCCATAAACTTCTCTTCTTTTTCTGTTTCTGCGTCCAGTTCCTGGTTTTCCTCCATTTCTTCTTCTCTTGGAGTTTGAATGACTTCTTGGCTCTCTGTTACCTGTCCTTCATTTCTGTCCATTTCTTCGTGTATCGGCTTGTTTCTATACTCCATACTCTGCATCATTTTAGCTAGCCCATTCAGTACTGTCAATCGAATTTTTCTGTTGTCTTCCTTTATTTCCTCCAGTTGCTTTCTCCTTTCTTCACGTTGTTTTTGTTGCCACTCCTCCTGTTTTTCTTCTTGTTCTTTCCGGAACTCCTTTAAGAATTCTTGTTGCTTTTGTTGCCATTCTTCCTGTTCTTTCCTTCTTTCTTCACGTTGCTTTTGTTCTTTCTCTGCCCGTCTCCTATTCTTCTCTTCTTCCTGTTTCTTTTCTTTGTCTTCACGTTCTTGTTTTTCTTTTCTCTTTTCGTCCTCTCGTTCCTGTTTTTCTTTCTTCCTTTCGTCCTCTTGTTCTTGTTTTTCTTTCTTCTTTTCGTCCTCTCTTTCTTGTTTTTCTTTCTTCTTTTCGTCCTCTCGTTCTTGTTTTTCTTTCCGTCTTTCTTCTTCTCGTTTCTTTTCTTTTTCTTCACGCTCTTGTTTTTCTTTCCTCTTTTCTTCCTCTCGTTTCCTTTCTTTCTCCTCCTGTTCTTGTTTTTCTTTCCGTCTTTCTTCTTCTCGTTTCTTTTCTTTCTCTTCTTGTTTCTTTATATATTCTCGGAACCACCACGGCATTCCTTCATATTCTTCCTGTGCTCTTTCCATTTCTTCTTCTTGTTCCCTTCTGGTTTGCACTCTTCCCTGAGTTGCCATTTTCTCATCAATTTCAGTAATATTTCGAATAATTCCTTAATTTCCTAACCAACTTTAAGTTTTTAGGTACTCTAATATCACACAGTGTCAATGGATATGTGAAATATTCAATTACTAAATCTAAAATATCCTTAAAGCTAGCAATCAAGTCTTATATACTAAATGTTCAGTTAGTTTCTCAAAATTATTTGAAATATAGACCTTCCTGAAGATCGATATCATCCTACCCGTTAAAATATGAGCAACTTCCCAACGAACTCAGATCATTTTCCTTTGAATTCATTTCAGAAATAGTTTCCCAAAAAGAGAAAAATGGTTATCCACCATGTGGTATTCATCATTTACTTACATATTAATTATTAATTGAAATATCAAAAGTAAATTCAATCATACTTTAAAATAAAATGAAATATGAAGAGCTACAATTATTTCAATAAAAATGATAAAATATCCTCCTATCACTCCATCTAATAATCTACTTCTGGAAAATATTCATATTTACCCATCATTCTCTCAATACTTAATTATCAGTTTCTCATCCGAGCCTAATTTCTTGAGAAATCTCCAAGTATTTCTTTCATCAACTGCACGTTGGGTTCCTTTGCTTCCCACAACGTTCCGCAATGTCATTCTCTTTTGACCTGCATGTTGGTTCAGCAGTAAGTTATCGGGCTATTTCCTCGGGTCTAACTCTCAATTAAATATTCGATCCCGCGGTGTCTTTCTCTTCAACTTCCTCACTGTTGTGCGACAACTTTTACTTCCTTATTCTTGGTGATTGATACGTTTCTCTCCCCGGTATCTTTCTCTTCAATGGCCCCCCGATTGGGCAGCCAAAAATTACTTTTGGCGGTCCATTATTCGATGTTCCCGCGGTGTCTTTCTCTTCAATCGCAACACGTTGCGGTGTCAAAAATTACTTCCTTTGGCAACCAACAGTTCCCACGGCGTCTTTCTCCATTTGCATCACGTTGAGGCGCCAAAAATTACTGCACCCTACGGGTCAGGGTAACCACAGTAATTCCCAACTAGTCAGTTAAACAGATCTCAGGGTATCCTTGCCTCCAGAAAAATGGTTAATTTTTCTATGTTTGGTTTTACGTGTGTCCGAGGAGAAATACCGGTACCATACGCAGTTCAAAGAAAGTAACGATGCCATGCGCGGTGCAGAGACAGTAACGATACCATACGCTCAGTAATTGTTTCGAGAACGCAAACTTCAGTCATCCTTTTAGAAATAAATAATAAAAAATATATATATATTCGCACAACGAGAACCTTACATACCAAATAAAACTATTAACTACCAATATAAATGAAAACTCACTTCATTATATAAGAAACTAATCAAGAAACACATTTATTATATTGTCAAGTTTCGCAAAAGAAATGGTTAATATCAGGTATGTCTCATTAGCTTCGATTATCAACTTAATAAATAAATATTTTAATCAATGAGTCAAATATCTTAGGTCAGCGCTGCCTATTTCCTAAACTAAGCTTTCATCTTAATACATTGAGTAACGTATTCCTGAAATGAATTATCTTCCATTTAAAAAATTACATTTGGTCACAAGAATATATTACTTCACAGTCTTTTGGCCACGGTCGAAATTCGTTATTTCAATAAATTATTCCATCAGTCACGGTATAATTATATACCTCATTGAAATACAACCATCACGTTGTTCAAGTCTCTGCGAAAATGAATTGAATTTGAATAATATGTCCTGAGTACAAATATCAGTGACCTATATTATGTTGAAAAGTATCAGAGTTCGTTGGTGCAGGTTAGTGTGAAGAAAATGAAATATTGAATGACGCACTAAGTTCCTCGGTCCTATTGCCACATAAATTACGGCTCCTAACTAAGTATTCACTCTAATAATATTCCATATAAACAAAACATCGATGATATCCTACGTAAATGTCAAATAAATTCCCTATTCTAGCAAAATAATTTCTTATGTATCGTATACCAGCTCGATATACATACAGCCAGTAAGCATTTATCATATATATGTGTGCTAATGCCAACACAAAGATATTTCAATACTACATTACGTTACTACTTGCATACAAGCTTATTCTTCCATGCATTAACCATTCATTCAGAATATGACATAATCACGTATTCATTTATTCATCACCGGTTGTTATTCCAGTCAAACCACTTTCACACATCATTAAAATATACGAAATATTATTGTTCGTACCTTGCTGTAGTTCCTCGCTGGGGCATACTTATATTCTGTAATGGCACTGCATGTGCTCCAACATCACATATTAAACATATCAAATATGCTTTACTTCCTATTACTCTGCGCAATATATCATTTCAAATACTATACACACTTCCTATATCTCACCATTAACCTCCAATTCAATTCATATTTAACTCCTTTAGCATTCACAACTAGCGCGTTTAACCTCCAAAACTTAATTATACAACGATATGTATCCCATGAATAGCGCAGAATTCGTTCCTCAGAACGCATTTTTAATCTTGCAATTCCGTATATAACCCCAAATTCAGTATCTTTCCTTTCAATAAATCATACAGCAAAGAGTATGGTAACTAGTCTTAACCAATTCAACGTGCGTCCCTCTGTGACGTAACCGGGTTTGACTATTACTACATCACGCATGGACCTTCCTAACTAACCGGGATTCCTTGAAAATAGCTGTTGCACTATGTCGTATTTTTAAATGGTATTCCTTCATCCTTGGATAAAGTAATGTAGTAACACGCTATCACCTCATAACGAGATGTCAACTTAAATATTTCACATTGCACTTTCTTATATTCATAAGCACACTTAATTATCTCATGCTTAGGCTATTCAGATCTACTGTATATAGGCTACTGGTAATACTCCACATAAGAAATTATATTACTTAATACTATTACTTAGCTCGCCATTCAATATCTCGGGCCTTAGTTGCTTCTCGGTGCGGTCGTAGTCCTTGGTTCAGGAACTAGGTAGAAATTCCACCAGTGGGATGTCAGGTAGAATGATCTCCTCCGCACGGGTCGGGTGGTTTTAACGGCCAGGACGACATCTCCCTCCA
The DNA here is from genome assembly GCF_040414725.1 of Anabrus simplex. Lineage (NCBI taxonomy): Eukaryota > Metazoa > Arthropoda > Insecta > Orthoptera > Tettigoniidae > Anabrus > Anabrus simplex. Next base: position 915,141,467 of record NC_090265.1, read on the forward strand.
GGTTGGTCTATGCCGATTTAGCAAGCCATCATCTGCTCAGCAAGACAGTAGACAAAATGCGATGATTCTGAAAAATATAAGCTCATCATAGTTCTGCGTAGAATATATATTTTATGGTGATTGCTTCCTTATTTGGTTTTCCTAGTGATTATTTTCACTCAGCGTGGCTTAATCTCGAGCTCTCTCGTCTCAATCAAGTTCCTATTTTCAAACGGCTTTGCGTCTGAGTATCTGGACGTATTATTCTAAGCTTCAGTATTTTACTTGCTCCTTCCAGTATTTTAACGCTTATTTATTCAATTCGCTCAATACTTCCTTGTTCTCAGCGTAATACTTCTCGCTAAATGTTGCCAATATTGCTTATTTTAGAGTGCGAAGTTCGATACGTCTTGTTCTCACCGCGTCAATTTTTCAAGTCAGTTTTTGTAATAATCTGTTTTATCCTTCTTATTTTTTTAAAAAAACAATTCTATCGATTCTGCACCATTGTACACCGCCTTCATAGTGGTAGGTTTAAGTTAGTCAAGGCCTCCTAGCATACATCAATATCGATATCTTGTTATACATTTCTTTGCCTTGGCTGGCCTCTACCTTCCGTAGGCGCCATTTTGAATACGTCCAGTAAATGCATCGGGTACAATAGGAAAACCTGAAAGACTGCATTTCGTTTTAGAAGTTGCACCTATAAAAATCAAAATATATTGCCCCTATAACAGCAGCCCTGCAGTGTCTTCCTACAAGGATGTAGAAGGAAACGGGTGTGAAATATCAGCACTCTGTTATCTATATGTTCAAGTCAGAAGTATAAGGTGAGGAAGTATATACGATGAGTAACGCATTGTTGATAGCAGTGGGGATCTGACGGAGCGAAGCCTAGCCGCGCGGGGCGTGTAGAGGGGAGAGGGACGAGAGTCTGGGCTGCGATATCAGTCTCCGATGCTTAGCTCCCGGAAATACGTGCGACGTTTTCTCTCACTGCTTTCAAGTTTTGTATATGGAACGATGTGTCAGATGCTTACATTATAATATGCTGTAGACTTCCATCGTTCTCAGTTGAGGTTTGAGCTTCACCGATAGCCTTGGTAGCCCTCAGTATACGCCACTGCCAGGAATAGTTTTCCGGCCATTGCTGACCGCTCAGGTTTGGACTGCTCCTGCGAGCTTTCCTTCGCCCATTGACGATATGTATACAATACATTTTTGTTATTATTGAGGAACAGGGTGGTGAAGCGGCTGAGCTGCTTGCCTTCATCTCGGCGACCTTGGTTTGATTTCCAGTGTTGCTGGGGTGGGTTTTTCAGTTAACAATCCCCTGATGTCAGGAAGGGCATGCAACCTTAAGTCCCCGAAAGATGACGATGATATTTAATATTATTTGACATCCAACAACAATAATTTGTTGTTTCTGGTATAATCGCAATATACTAGTACTTCGGGGGTACGAAAATAAAACAATTGGATTTTCGGGGTACGACAACCAAAAAGTTTGAATACCGGGCGAGTTGGCCGTGCGGTCAGGGGCGCGTGGCTGTTAGCTTACATCCGGAAGATAGTGTTTTCGAATCCCACAGTCGGCAGCCCTGAAGATGGTTTTCCGTGGTTTCCCATTTTCACACCTTAAGGCCACGGCCGCTTCCTTCTCATTCCTAGACCTTTCCTAACCCATCGTCGCATTAAGACCTATCTGTGTCAGTGCGACGTAAAGCAAATAGCAAAATGTTTGAATACCACTGCGCTAGAACACTGACCTGCCACAGTCTTATCCTTGGCTTTGACAATATGAGATTGACTGAGGTATGAGCGATGCTAGTAGTGACATTCCTTATGCAGCCAGTCCCTGTAATGAATGGTGTGAAAACGTCGCTTATCGGGTTGGTAGGCGCGTGCATTTCAGTGGGTTTGGCTGACTGGTATGTAATAGCAACTTCTGGCTCGCTGAGGAAAGCAGTGGGAAACTACCTCATTACTCATTTCACTCGTGCACCCCGTCACTGACACCTAGGCCATCTATAACAGCTGATGTTGGAGCTGTTGAGGATCAAACCACCCATCGGGCTCATTACTCAACATACAAAGGTACCGAAAAAACGAAGTTTTTCTTTACAATTTGTTTTTCGTCGCACTGACACAGATAGGTAGAAGTTTTGGCGTGGAACACATCCACCGTTTCGTTCCAGTCCTGGGTCCCTCGGTAAAAATCCCTGTGTCCCATAGAAGGAAATAGGGATACGGCGGGAAGGAAGCGGCCGTGGCCTTAATTAAGGTACAACCCCAGCATTTGCCTGGTTTGAGATGGGAAACCACCGAAAACCGTCTGCATGGCTGCCGACGATGGGGTTCAATCCCGCTATCTCCTGGATGTAAGCTAAGCGCCCCTAACCGCAGGGCCAACTCGCCCGGTACAAGGTTTTCTATAATTATTATTTTGTGCATTTTCAAGATAGAAGTAATGTAACCAGAGATATTTGAAAGTTTGTGAAATACGCGATGATACGAACACAGACAATAACTAATTAACAGTTAAAAACCACTATGAACAGCTTAGGAGACGAATGATACCCATTTATGGCGATCATCTTCCCTGGAACCAAAATTTTGAGCAGTACAACCAATGGTGACCGTAGCTCAACGCAGTATGGAGCTTTCCTCATTCGTGTCGTAAAATATCCCTTTCTGAATGATTTCAAAACTCGTTTCAAAAGTTTTGGCGTAGAATACATCCATCGTTTCGTTCCAGTCCTGGGTCCCTCGATAAAAATCCTTGTGTTCCAAAGAAGGGAATAGCAGCCTTTCTTCAATACTTTCAAAAATGTCAAAAGTAGCGAACGTATAATAGCCCTAACTGACTTGAAAAATGGAAAAGTCTACCCAAACAGCTTTCATTCTCAGATGGCGCACTTGTGATAAGCTCGTATATCCGCCATTTTGTGGTGAAATACCAATTTTGAGTGTGCGGTCGAGTGAGTTTAACTCGGGTGCACGACATGACAACACGTTATGAGGGGTGTCGTTCGTTTCCTCAGAGCGAGATATATTTAAAAGTGTAACAATATTCATGAAAAAATGTGATAGTCCCAAATTTTGAGAATATTTCACAACTATATTAATAGCATAATTTAAGGAAAGTCCAAGCCTACCGCAAAATAAAAGTAAGTTCAACATGTTCGAGGCTGCATGTGAGAGAGTCGAGCATTTGCGAGTTGCAAGCAATACTTCAATTGCTCCCGTCTAGCCTATGGAGACAGATACTGTATGTCCGATAACACTCAAGGACGTGTAATCAAGTCGAAAGAATCTTAAAATAGATCTCAAGCAGAAATAAATCTCCCTAAACCTTAATCATGCACATTCACTTATTATGAACACCTTCCAAATAAGTATCGTAGCCAGGATCGACGGGGGGGGGGGGGGGGGGGGGAGGGCGGGGTAGTTGTGAGGTTATACGTGTCTGTGCGTGTGTGGTGCGCGCGTGCATGAGTGTCACAAGGACACTGTTACAAGTAAATTGTGCTGATATTCAGATTGTAGTACCGGTACACGACATCTTACATAAAAGTCCCCAGTTGTACCCCTTCAGGCAAGCAACTCAATGTTGAAAACATCCTAAGGATGTGAGCTACGAATTTTAGATAAATATAATAAAGCATGGGAACATATACTTTACTTATTCCTAAAAATTACAATAATTTTCTTAATTATCGTTATCCGGTCGATTAGATTAGCAGTTTGCCTTTTTCCACCACTACGAGGAACGCATTACAGAAAGAATTAATCTTCTTCTTCTTTATCTGTTTGCCCTCCAGGGTCGGTTTTCCCCTCTGACTCAGCGAGGAATCCCACCTCTACCGCCTCAAGGGCAGTGTCCTGGAGCAACAGACTCTGGGTCGGGGAATACAACTGGGGAGGATGAGCAGTACCTTGCCCAGGTGGTCTCATTTGCTGGGCGGAACAGGAGTCCTGCGGGGGGATGGGAAGATTGGAAGGGATAGGCAAGGAAGAGGGAAGGAAGCGGCTATGGCCTTAAGCTAGGTACCATCCCGGCATTTGCCTGGAGGAGAAGTGGGAAACCACGAAAACATCCTTGGAAAACATCCTTGGGAATCGAACCCATCTCTACTCAATTGATCTTCCGAGGCTGAGTGGACCCCGTACCACTTTTTCAAAATTCATGACAGAGCCGGAAATCGAACCCGGGCCTCCGGGGGTGACAGCTAATCACACTAACCACTACACCAGAGAGGCGGACGAAAGAATTATGTAAATAAGTTAATTTGGCTAGGATTTGAATAACAAGGAATACGAGCAAAGAAACAAGCGTTTTTAGGCTGTTGTTTCGGAACTGCATTTAGGCCAGAAGTGATTTTCGAAATTTGTTCTTTTTATTTTGATAAAGCTATCCAAGACCCACAATTTCAAACTTTTCCGGGCCCTTTATCCTTCAAATATCGGCACAATTAAGGAAATTGCTTAATTTTAATTTTTCCTGGTGTGGGGACCTCTACTTTGCTTAGAAATGTTTTCAGCATTAAAACACAGAACAAGAACAATATGATCAATATGAATAGTTTTACGGTGAATGGTGTGTTCAATCCAACTTTCAAGGTTTCTTGGAAAATAGATCCAAGAGATCTGTTGGTTTTGATGATGATGATGATGCTTGTTGTTTAAAGGGGCCTAACATCGAGGTCATCGTCCCCTAATGGTACGAAATGAAATGACAACAAAAGGTTCAAAAAATCCACTGACCAAAATAAATAAATATGTCATGAAAAATGAATGGATGGACATGAACCCAAAAAAAACAAGAAACAAACAAACAAAAAACAGTGAATCCGACTCAAAAACGGTCATAAATAATAGTATTACTGACCAAGGGACCACTTATAAAGCACAGTCCTGAATCGTTTATGCTCGATGTCTAAAGGGGTCCAAAAACCAGGTCTAAGGCCCCTCAGTATGGCACATGTCGCGAGTAAAGTAGAACCATGATATTTCTCAAGCTGCGGTAATAATCAAAGGTAGCGTAAACTCACGGTGTTCCAAACATTAAGGTACTACTCACAAGTATTGTACTTCGTATAGGTAATGCAGACCTATGGTGTTTCTCACACAATGGCGCCACTCATGGCCAACGCAATCCGATGAGGTTCCTCACCTAGGTGTACTAAGCACGGGCGTCGGCATTCCCGTGGTGTTCCTCACATAGTGAGTACTGATCACCGGCAACGCAGACCCACGGTGTCGCTCATATAGCGTACAACTCACAGGCAACGCGTAGACCCGTGGTGTTGCTCACATGGGTACGACTCACGGGTACTAGAAAACCACACTGAACCTCGCTTGAGTGCTACGAATCACAAAACTATTCAGTACCTAACAGAGTGGTACTACTCGCAAGTAAATGCGACCCATGGTGTTCTCCGCATGATGGTACGAATCAAGAGTAGTTTCATGGTTCTAATACCAGCATCCCTTGGTCGCCCCTTGTAGTCGCCTCTTACGACAGGCAGGGGATACCGCGGGTGTATTCTACATGTGCGTCCCCCACCCGCAGGGGGTAGTGTGTTTGGTCCGCGAGAGGTATTTTATTTCCCTCAAGTCCGCCGGCAAGCCGGTTAGGAACCCCCTATCCGCCACCTGGGACGCGCCACGTGGGAGTATCACCCCCTGCTACGACAGCGTAGTAAGTTCGTGGTCTGTTGGTTTTACAATTATGGCTCTATGAGTGATCAAAAGAACCAAAGCATTGAGTCGACTTCCAATTATTTATTGACAGTTTCTTTTGTAAAAATTCCAGGGGGTTCAGAGGATTCTAACCAGCAGTAACTACCCCTTGCATACGCCCCTGCACCCAACATCCATGCAACGCCCAAACGATCTGCGGTCAAGGTTTTAGCAACACCTGCAAAATTCTTTATGGATATGGTAAATTTTACCACCGTAGTCGCTGGTGCCTTCAGCCCCTGCTTACATTCAACTCTGCACTCGACTCATGAATGCTTTGGGAGAAACGAACATTTCAGTATTTAATGGTTATAGCAGAGACGTTGTCGTATTTACTCATTATGATAAGTTTTAGCATTTTAAAATTCTTCATATTGAAATCAAGGGCCCCATATGTAATTATTTAGAACAAGAAAAAAGAAAAGAACAACCAAGAAACATGTATAAATGTACAAACTTCCTTTCGTATCCACTCTGTGATTAATAGACTGTGAAGTTCGAGCCCTTAGCTTAATTCTAATGCCCGATTTCCTTTGTCCATACCTTGTTGTGACGCCAAACCTTCACTCTACAGAAGGTACGTTTAATTTTTTAATTTTATGTTTTGACATTTTAATGTAACTTCATTTGTAAGATTGGATGCATGGAGTCTGTACTGATGTAACAAAAACTTAACTTGTTTCACTGTTGTATTTGTAAGCTGATGATAACTTTGAGTAAAATCAATCAATCAATCAATCAATCAATCAATCAATCAATCAATCAATCAATCAATCAATCAATCAATCAATCAATCAATCAATCAATCAATCAATCAATCAATCAATCAATCAATCAATCAATCAATCAATCAATCAATCAATCAATCAATCAATCAATCAATCAATCAATCAATCAATCAATCAATCAACCAATCAATCAATCAATCAATCAATCAATCAATCAATCAATCAATCAATCAATCAATCAATCAATCAATCAATCAATCAATCAATCAATCAATCAATCAATCGCTCAGGTGAAAGATTTCCTATCAACAGATTATTTACTGATTCCTTACATGATTTCAAAGAACTCGTAAATATATAGCATACCAGCAAGATACACGTGCTTCGCTACGGTATTATACTGAAATTTATAATTGAGGAGTTGGATGCAATAACAGCGTAAGTAGACTTACGTTATTTTGACAAACAGAAGCTTGAAGTTTATAAATGTTCTGAGTTAAAAGTATTATTAAGAATCAACATGAATTTCATTTAGGGACATTTAAAAGAGCCAGGAAATGTATTTCCCAAAGAATTTTATTGATCTGTTAGCTAATAAGAAAGACAGAGTTATTTAAAGTTTCATTTTATACGCTGTTATTGCATGAAGAGCAGGAATATTATATTTTGCCATACACCGGTATTGATCAGGGAGTTAGGAAAGCATGATCGACCACTATAGAGGAACAGAAGTGGCAGTTTATCCCACCTCAGTTCTCCAAAATGTCTAAACTTACCAAAATTAAGAACAGATTCCTAAAAAAAAATTAACTAAGAAATGTAAAACCATTAAGTTTATTCTTTATTTAATATTCACCTTTTTCGTTCTTTTGCGTGAAGGGTCGAGAGGAATTTGTTACAGCACTCTCTCCAACTATGGTATTAGGCTACGGTAATTGCCCCCCCCCCCAACAAATAGTTGAAATGTTATAAAATTAGTAACATTCCTTTCTGAACAACTTTTATTCCTATATTCATTTACAAAATGATTCTCTAAACCTAAAAGAAAAGAAAAGGAATAAAAAACAGATCACAAAGTATATAATTGGTATTTAGACATTGTGAGTCTTACTTGTTTGAAATACTCAAATGCATCATTGATCAAAATCATGATGATTCATCTTCACATGCTGCATTAGCAGACTCTAGGGAATCATTACACACAGACATGACTTTCACATACCCCTCAGTATTCAGTTTTTAAGTATTTCATCAGTGAAATAACATCAACCCTTTTGTCTGCTTTTACACTACACTTTCTTACATCATGTAGCCTCAAATCATTAAAACTGAGAAAGCTATCATTCCTCTTTAAGAAGATAAATGGCACATAGGAGTGTAGGCCTATGACTCTGATACAACACCATTTTGGTAATAAAGTCACACAAACTTCTGTATCATGAAATTGTTGCTTTTAGCAGAGGGCATTCTTAGAAACATAGGTCAAAGTGCTGATACCCAGTCTTTTATTAAATGTGACGCCACAAAACCTTTTCTTCCACTCGGTGACATCTTCTCCAGCCAGAGAACTGGCGGCAACTGAACGTGCCACTCGTGAAGCATGCATCATGCAATAACAGCGTAGCGCATGGTACCAGTTTTAGTGAGCTCCTGACCTCTAGCGGCATCCTAGCGAACTAAGACCTGGACTGGGTTGTAGTGAAGGGACCAGGAAATCTGAAAACAGTATTCATGCAATAACAGCGTAAGTAGACTTACGCTGTTATTGCATCTAGCTCCTCAATTGGATGCTTTACGTTTTATATATAATCCACTTAAATTCGCGATCTGACTCGTTTTCTGAGAGAATTCGCCAAAATTTGCTATCTGACTCGTTTTCTGAGAGATTACATCAAAGTTCCTCCCATTTTTCAATCTTTCTTTCCAGCAATCGATTTCGTACTTCCCGGGCTACGCCCAGGTATTCCACCCGGTGAGTTGGATCCCTAAATCTTTGCCATATTTTCCCATAAGCATTTTTAATATGGATCAAATCCTTGAGGAGATCCGGCGTGGTGTCGTCTTGGGTGCCTTGGCGGTACTGAACCCGCGGCCGGACTGCATTCGTAGTCATTACCCGTCCAGGGCACATTTCCAGCGCGGTCCGCACATTTTGACGACGGTCCAAGACATTATTATTATTATTATTATTATTATTATTATTATGAACCCCACAGTAAGATGCAAGACGGCTACTTGGCGGTAAATCACATCTGCTGCCATTGTCATTGCTGAAAATGTGACCAGCACCATTGTCGAGGTTAGGCAACTGTGCGGGATTTCTGGCGATACGAATGACATACTTCCGTGCATTACTGACCTTACTATAGAGGTGAACAATTGCACAGTCAATCTCATTCCTATCGTTTATTTCAAATGTGTTTAAATTTTTATTTATATGCCACGAGAATCCACTGTATTCTAAGAACATTCTCCAAAGGAAAAGATGGCTCTTGAAAACGAACCCAGGAAAGGTTAAAAATGATCGGTTTATGATCAGAATAAGTACATTGAAAATCCACAGCCTGTTTCCAGTCATTCGACCGGGTAAGGAATGGAATGAATAAAGGATAGGAATTGTGCCGGCTGCCGAGGCCTGTCGCACGCCTCTGGGGCAGTGATTAATGAATGACAAATGAAATGAAATGATATTGGAGAGTGTTGCCGGAATGAATGATGACAGGGAAAACCGGAGTACCTGGAGAAAAACCTGTCCCGCCTCCGCTTTGTCCAGCACAAATATCACATGGAGTGACCGGGATTTGAACCACAGAACCCAGCGGTGAGAGCCGGCGCGCTGCCGCGTGATCCACGGAGGCTCCTTATAAGTACATTATGAACGGTAAAATCAATTCGTCTCACCTCTTTTTTCACCTCACCGCCGTTAAGTTGATTTACCCCCAGCCCCCCGAAAAGGAGGCGCGTTTCTTTTTGTTTAAAGGATATTCCAAATACCAATGTTCACGTCTGTTACTTTCAGTTTTGCGATATAAGTATCCCCATAAACATAATTACATTTTATTCACTTCCTTTCACACTACCCCCCTTAAGTGAATTTTCCGGCAACAATATTTGTTTCTTTAATAGTAAAGGATATTCTAAATACCAATTATCACGACTCTAACATCTTCAGTTTTTGAGGTATGTGTCCTCATGAAATGAGTTTAACTCCTTTTCACTCCCGCCCCCCAAGATGATTCTCCCCCCACCAAAAAAACGCGCTTTTCTTTGTTTTTAAAGGAGATCCAAGTATCAATTTTCTTGTCTGTAACAACTTTAGTTTTTAATAGATGTAAGTATCCTCATACAATTAATTCAATTAACTTTTCAATTCTATCACTCCCCCACCTTCATTGGATTTTTCCAGAATACGTGTTTCTTTACTTTTAAAGAAAATTCCAAATACCAACGTTCACGTCTGTAAGATATTCAGTTTTGAGATATCAGTATCCTAATTAAAAGAATTCAACCCCATTTTCAGTTATTTTAACCCCCATCCAAGTGATTTTTATACTGTATATACTGTAGAAATTCTCATTTTAAAATTTCACCCCCTTTTTAGTTTCCCTTAAGTGGAGTTTCCAAATACAAATGACCTATGTTTCTTTACTTTTAGAGGAGATTCAAAATATCAATTTTTACGTCTGTAAAATTTTACGTTTCTGAGATATAGTGCAGATATATTCTTTTTAAAAATTAACCCCAATTTGTCACTCCTGTTTAACCTCCATTAATTGGATTTTCCTAAAACAAAAAATACGTGTTTCTTTATTTTTAAAGGAGATCCCATATACCAATTTTCAGGTCTTTAATATCTTCAGTTTCTGAGATATAAGTATCCACATTAAGAGCATTCAACCCCTTATTCACCCTTTTCACCCCTCCTATAGGGATTTTCAGAAAACAAAAACAAAAAAACATTTTTCTTTATTTTTAAAGGAGATTCTAAATGTCAATTTTTAAATCTGTAAACTTTTAAAGTTTTGAGATATAGATACACTCATTTTAAAAATTCACCCCCTTTTTCACCCCCCACTATTTGGATTTTCCTAAAACAAAAAGTACATGTTCCTTTATTTTTAAAGGGGATCCCAAATACCAATTTTCAGGTGTATAATATCTTCAGTTTCTGAGATATAAGTATCATCATTAAATGCATTCAACCATTTTTCACCCCTTTTCACCCTTCCTATTAGGAATTTCCGAAAACAAAAAATACGTATTTCTTTGTTTTTAAAGGAGATGTCGATACCAATTTTTACATCTGTAAATTTTTTAAATTATGAGGTATAGATACACTCATTTTCAAAATTCACCCCTTTTCACCCCCCCTTTATTTGGATTTTCCAAAAACAAAAAAATACGCGTTTCTTTATTTTTAAAGGAGATCCCAAATACCAATTTTCAGGTCTGTAATATTTTCAGTTTCTGAAATATAAGTAGCCTCATTAAAGGCATTTGACCTTTTTTTCACCCTTTTCCACCCCTCCTATTGTCCGACTCGTTGCCTGAACGGTCAGCGTACTGGCCTTCGGTTCAGAGGGTCCCGGGTTCGATTCCCGGCCGGGTCGGGGGTTTTAACCTTAATTGGTTAATTCTAATGGCACGGGGGCTGGGTGTATGTGTTGTCTTCATCATCATTTCATCCTCATCACGACGCGCAGGTCGCCTACGGGAGTCAAATAGAAAGACCTGCACCTGGCGAGCCGAACCCGTCCTGGGATATCCCGACACTAAAAGCCATACGACATTTCATTACCCCTCGTATTGGGATTTTCCGAACACAAAAAGGTACGTGTTTCTTAATTTTTAAAGGAGATTCTAAATGCCAATTTTTACATCTGTAAACCTTTAAAGTTTTGAGATATAGATACACTCATTTTAAAAATTAACCCCCATATTAAGCCCCTTAGCGACGTAATATCCAAAAATCCTCCCTTAGCGAGCACCTACATGTTAATATGAATGTATCCCCAAAATTTCATTTCTTTATGTCCAGTAGTTTTGGCTCGGCGATGATGAATCAGTCAGTCAGTCAGTCAGTCAGTCAGTCAGTCAGGACAAGTCTTCCTATAAATGAATACTTGCCTCAATTTGTCTTCGTGAATTTCAACTTTACCTTCAAATTATGATCTTAATTTCCTGAATTGGATTTAAATTGTGGTAAACACTACATCTGAAACTTACCACAACATTTTAATGCTAATTTGACACAGTTCCAGGTTTAGGCTTCACTCCCAATAATAATAATAATAATAATAATAATAATAATAATAATAATAATAATAATAATAATAATAATAATAATGGCGTGTGGCTTCCGGAGAGGCCTGGTGCAGGTCTTCCGAGTTTTTCTTCTTTTTTGCTGATTTTTTATTTTTTATTTTTTTTTCACATCTGATTTATTTACATATAATAGGTAATACAGAAAATTATTTCAACTGTTTAACAAATGAACACACAATTATAGAAAAACACAACATGAACCGTCTTTACAACTTCTTATTGCCTAATGTTCATTGATTATTTGAAGTCTCAGAATATCACAGTAATGCCCATCTGTACTACTTGACAAGAATTAACAAGTAACAAACGAATGAATCACACAAACGTATATCACATTTGTGTACAGTCCATCTTGATTTTTTTTAAAAAATTTAAATTTACCCTTGGCACTTCCAGCACCTCACACTTACAGAACACTACTTAGCTGCTCTACATATTCTCCCAACCATCGCTTCCTTTGCGGACACTGAATTTACATTAAAACATAGTCACTTATCTCGGACATTGTTTCGAGGTCACTGTAAGGCTCAGAAGATTTAAGCACACAGTCGACACAACAGCCTAACAGTAACACGACAGCACTGTTCAGTTGCGGTAGTTGTGAACTAAATACAGGGCGGATCACCCATTCAGGTGCGATACATGTGTTCGGACGTCCGATGATACACTTCAGCTTCTGTTTAAATTTATTCCATGTCGGTCGAATCTGCGTACAAGTTGTAAGTCGGTGTTGGATTGTATCTTTATGTTGACAGAAGTTGCACAAATCCATCTCCATCATATGAATGTGATGAAGTCTGCTGTTTGTCGGTATAATGTCATGGATTACTTTATACCAACTTTCTTTTACTGCGTCTGGAAGTATGCGATTGGAGATATTCCTCCATACTCGATTTCAGTTGATTATCATAGCTGCTTTCGTTATGTTAGCGACTAAATACTGTTGAGAGAGTATACAGCTATAAACCTTTTTCGTTGAGACATCTGGAGATGTGACGATGTCCTTTGGCATATAGCTCGACTCTCAGATATCTTGCGTGAGGTACATGATGATGGATATCATAATAAGCTGGTGGGTTAATACACTGTTGAAGACTGCACCACCTCGTGAGGAAGTTCTTCGATTTATGATCCCCTGCTTTGTGAAAGAGCTTTAAGTTTCTTGTTAGAAACAAGGTTTTTGCTTTCCCTTTGACGTCAATTAGTCCCAGCCGACCCTGGGATTTAGGTAAGGTGAGTGTACTTCTGGCAAGACGTATTAATGATCCTTGCCAAATGAGCCAACCAACAACCGAAATTATACGTTTACCAATCATCCTTGGCATGGGAAGAATTTGGCTCAGATACCATATTTTGCTTAAGCAGTACATATTCACATACATTATTCTTTGTTGCAAGAGGAAAGATCGATACCTAACCGTTGCAATAATCCCCTGACTGAATGCAAAGCATCGGCCCAGTTCTTTTTGATCATTTTGTGCACACTGTTAAAGGAGATTATTCCCAGAATTTTAATTTCTTGTGTTAATGTTACACACTCTGGAAGTGCCCATTGGACACGGCCCATTTTCCCAATCCACATCGTCTTTGTCTTCCTTGGGTTCAGCTGAGCCCCGGAATATCTCCCATAATCCTCGATTACCTTGAACTAATGCTGGATATCAAGGGTTTGATCGAATATTAGAGTAACGTCATCTGTGAATGCGACAACATCTAGATTGCTAGGACTGAAAGTTTGCTAAGAAGGGGTTCTAGGGAGACAACGAAGAACAACATAGACAGCGGACACCCTTGCCGTACTCCTCTGTGGATGTGGATTGGCCGTGTTAAATAACCATTTATGTTAATCTTTAAAGAGCCTCCATTAAGAATTTTGCCCATGAGAGTCGTGAATTGAGTGTCAAAGCCAAGGGCATTGAGTGTTTCAATTATATATTTGTGGTTTACCCTGTCAAATGCGTGGTCAAAATCTAGTGATATTAGCAGTTTCTTTTTATTGTTGACCAATGACTAGCCTATAATATCCCGAATGACACACAGATAATTTATTACATATCTTCCTGGTATCGTACCAGACTCGTGTTCGGATGTGGCGCCCTCCATAAACGCAGTTAGTCTCTCTTTTTCACACATTTAGTTAATAGTTTATAGTCAAAATTTAAGAGCGTTATGGGCCGAAAGTCAGATAACTTGGTTAGATTTGTCATCTTGGTAAGAAGGACCACAAGGCCTTCTTTCATCTTGTCGATGTTCCTTTCTGGATTACAGGCATCATTCATTGATGCAACAAGTTCATCTCTAATGATGGACCAGTATGTCATGTAAAAGGCTCTTCACCGGGCGAGTTGGCCGTGCGCGTAGAGGCGCGCGGCTGTGAGCTTGCATCCGGTAGATAGTAGGTTCGAATCCCACTATCGGCAGCCCTGAAGATGGTTTTCCGTGGTTTCCCATTTTCGCACCAGGCAAATGCTGGGGCTGTACCTTAATTAAGGCCACGGCCGCTTCCTTCCAACTCCTAGGCCCTTCCTATCCCATCGTCGCCATAAGACCTATCTGTGTCGGTGCGACGTAAAGCCCCTAGCAAAAAAAAAAAAAAAAAAAAAAAGGCTCTTCCTAGACCATCGGGATCAGGAGATTTGTTCGGTGCGCTTTGTGGTATTTCCTGCTGTATTTCTACTAAGGTGATGCCTTGGTTCAAACTTTCTTGTTCCCTATGATGAATTCTTCCTCGTATACCATCAAAGAGGGGTTGTTGATAATTTATGATGGTGGGCGACTCGTCATTATACAAGGACTGGAAAAACTTCCCGCCTTTTCCTTTATTATTTCGGAGCCATTCGTTATTTGTCCATTAGTTGTTTCGATGTCATGGATGTATTTTTGACGTCCTTTCCTGAAATTCCTTATAAGGTGGTAACTGGAAGGAGACTCGTTGCCAAGAATTTGATGATCTTGCGCTTGAATTTTCAAACCTTCCATTTCTATTCGCTTTATCGTTAGTAGCTGCGCTCTTGTTTTCTTTATTCTTCGATAGGTATCAAGGTTGGTAGGATCCTCCTTATATAGATGTCTTTAGCACTTATAATAGAATTCCGTCGTTCGGTTTAACTGCCTTCTCCTTTCAGTACTGTATGACTTCAATAGCCAGATCGTGCGAGGTTTAGCGTATAACAGCCACCAATCAAGAGTATCTCTATATCTGGGTATGTATGTTTTCCATTTTTGCCATTCAGCGAAAAATCTTTCTTTTAAGTCCATGTGCTTCAAAATAGATTCATTTGACCTCCAAATTCCTCGTCCGCGTCTTGGTCCCCAATCAGGTTGTCGGATCCTACAGATAAACGCACAATGGTTTGAAAGTTCCTCTGGGCAGACATCTGTTTCCCTCACGTGTTCTTTCAGTCCCCCACTGACATATATTCTATCTAGTCGAGAAGCGCCACCTTGGTAATAATACGTATATCCAGCTGACCTCTGTTGCTTCACTTCCCATGTATCTTTTCAGACGTAGCCCTTGTATTAAATCAGATAGCGCGGGACATCCCTTGAACTGTCCTCTTTGGTATTTGGGTGATAATACTGCGTTAAAATCACCTCCAAGGATCATATTGTCTCTATGTCTGTAAATAAGTGGAAGGATGTCTGTGGTATAGAACAACCGTCTTTGCGTCCTTGCTTGTGCGCCGGATGGGACACAGATGTTTACAATTAGTAAGTCCCGAATACGTATGCTGATTCCTCGAGAATTTTGCAGGAGTGCTGTGTCCGAGTATGGTATATTGTCCTTAATGTATATGGCTGTACCGCGTTTGTGCTCGTTAACATTAATAATTTTATCGTATCCGGGAATGGGAGCAAGGTCTTCGGTTGCCACTTCTTGCAACATAACTATATCCACGTCCTGGTCACGAATATGCTGTTTAAGAAGGGACTGTTTACTTGCAGTTTGAATACAATTCATATTTAGTGTCATCAGTGTGTATGTTAATAGCATAATCGTGAAAATATACATCTTTCTTCTCCTAATAAATTCAACGGGGATGGGGGGAGGGAGTCTATCGTCTATCTCCTACTCTACTCCCCTGTAGCCGCAGGTTTCTGCTGTTGTATGGCTTCTGTGTTTCCTCCCTCGAGGGTCTATGTGTTTTTACTTTTGTTTTGCTTTTAGAAATTGCAACTTCTTGGGTTGGTTTTTCATTTGTCTTCAAACTGTCTTGATTCCCTGATCTGGTCTCTTGTATTTCCACAAGATTCGAGGTTTCCGCTTCGATCTCATCGACCCATTGCATGCTATTAGTCGTAGTGTCTTGAATAACGCTCTTGTTCACTGGTTGAATACTTATGTCCCTCTCTCCTGGTTTCTCTAGTGTCCTAGCATTTATTGTATTCTCCGCTTCAGTGTTGACTGGTGTGTTTAAAATTTCCTGTTCGTGGTTGTGTATTAGAGAAAGTTCTGTTCCGACATGACCTTCATTCTTGTGTTGACTACTATCGGATGTTTGCTGTTGTTCTTGTTCATCTTGTGGTGATAGCTGTATTTGTTGCTGTGTGGATATGTCTTCCGGTGAGGCTGTCTGGCTGACTTGTGTTGGCGATAAAGCATTGGAGTGAGTAAGTGATTCATCCACTTCGGGTTGTTCTTCAGCCTGTGTTTTTACTGGGGCAGGTTTGTCCGTGTGAGGTATGCTTGTGGGTATAGTATCCATATCTAACACAGCGGGTGAGTTAGTGTGATGTTCCCTTTCCGCAACGATATCACTGAGTAACCTTGGCCCTGTTTTGTTGTCGTTCCCACCTCGCCGTATGGGGCAATCTTGTCTAAAGTGATCCGTAGCGTTGCAGTAAAAGCAAAATAGGTTGCCCTTCATATATTACCTGCGCCTTATATCCTTCTATGGCCACGATTGGTGGTATGGCAGTTTTAAGTTCTATTCGCATAGCTCTGATACCACTGTAAATGTAATAGGTGTAAGTTGAAGACATCTTTCATTTCCCTGACTTTCCCATACTTGTTAAACAATTACAGTATTTTCTCGTTCGGCATTTCTATTGGTAGGTTCATTATTTGGACCAACTTACTATCAACATCTGCACATGTAATAACAACATCAAAGAAGGAACCATTAAATCTTCGTACGTGTGATTTTCCGTTTGTAGTTAGTAATATCTTCTCCATCAGTAGTTTACTGGTTAGCTTGATGTAAACAGCGGTTTCCAGATTGTCGAGTTGATCCAGTTGATCCACGGTAAGTTTTAAAGTTTGCTGAATCCACTCATGAATTTCTGCTGGCCCCGGTTTATTTGTCTTGTCTGTAAATGCACATTTTATTGTATTTTTCCTAATGCTATTGGTTGCCATTGTCACTTTACTGTACTTTACTGGAAAATATTAACGCACCCACGTCACACGCAATGAATGCAGAGTACAGCGAACTGCTCTCCGCCACAGCTCAAACCGGACTGCCCCGAGTTGACGCCTGATAAGCGATCTGCGTGTCTGTGAGAATGTGGCCTTACCTAAGATGAATTCTAATATTGAAAATGATACATACACTGAGCCCCCGAACCATCGGAACAAGCCAATGAAGGGTACAATCCTACACCCGACCGGGAATCGAACCGGAGACTTCTGGACCAAAAGCCAACACGCTAACCATTTAGCCACTAATTAGCATGGCAAAGCTTGCCTACATTAGAGGTATTTAGCGAGTTTATCTGCAAGGTAAAAGTCAATGCACACGTTAGCACACTTGTGAAACAGAATTAAAAACGACATTGATGGGGCAGGTGGGACTGTTTCCATGGCAACGACGCGCGATGCAAACTAGAAAACGGGTGAAATGAAAGACAGGTTAGATAGTCAGTCCAATACAAACTGATTTTATCTTTACGGCAATGTTATTGACGACGACGACTAACCCAGAGCGTTTCCAGTTACAAAGTTTAAAAATCTCATGGTGTACCAAACTGTAGGAATTTGAACACTATCGACGTAAAGCCTGGATCTTTTACCGCTTTGAAGAACCTGTGGATCCGCCTCTGTGGTGTAGTGGTTAGTGTGATTAGCTGCCACCCCCGGAGGCTCGGGCTCGATTCCCGGCTCTGTCACGAAATTTGAAAAGTGGTACGAGGGCTGGAACGGGGTCCACTTAGCCTCGGGAGCTCAACTGAGTAGAAGGGGGTTCGATTCCCCCCTCAGCCATCCTGGAAGTGGTTTTCCGTGGTTTCCCACTTCTCTTCCAGGCAAATGCCGGGATGGTACCTAACTTAAGGCCACGGCCGATTCCTTCCCTCTTCCTTGTCTATCCCTTCCGATCTTTCCATTCTCCACCAGGCCCCTGTTCAGCATAGCAGGTGAGGCTGACTGGACGAGGTACCGGTTCTCGTTCCCAGTTGTATCCCCCGACCCAAAGTCTCACGCTCCAGGACACTGCCCTTGAGGCGGTAGAGATGGAATCCTCTTTGAATCCGAGGGAAAACTAACCCTGGACGGAAAACGGACTAGGAAATAAATAAATAAATAAATAAATAAATAAATAAATAAATAAATAAATAAATAAATAAATAAATAAATAAATAAATAAATAAATAAATCTCTATATATAAAATAAGAGTTTTGTCTGTACATTGCTCAGAATTTGAAAAGAATGGTATTTCTGTATCGGTCATGTCCACAGTAATATCACTTCAAGCAAGCAACTCAGTGTTGAAAACATCCTAGGGATACGAACTACGAATAATACATAGTTCTAATCAATTTAAATACTCAAGTCTATTAACAAATTTCTATTGAAGATTAATGAGCCGGTGCATATAACATCAGTATTTTAGTAATTATTATCTTTTATGAATTTCCGTACATGTTTAAAAAGTGGACAATGTCTCACTTGCACCTACATTGTTTAAATATTTATTGACATAATTAATGCCAATTTAGTCATTTATTCAGTGAAGTTCAATTATGTTCAAAGGACAAGGACATAAAGCATATTTTATACTCTTAGTTTTGCTTATTACATAATCGGATAGCTCGCAAATGATGCCACACCGCAGTGATTGTGCTTGTTACGAGCGATCTTGATGTATCCTTCTTCTCCCCACTCCGTACCCCACGAATTCTTCACCAGCCAATAGTCATGCCCATTGTCTGAGCCATATCCTACTACCAGCCCTGCATGGTTTGCTGAGTTTTGGGTGCACGAGGGATCGTAGAAAACACCTATAAACAAGAAATGATAATGTTACCATTCATGAATTCACAGTCCAGAACAAAATACTTGATATTCGTTTGGGTTTTAGCGAGAGTATGAACGGTAAGAGAAGCAGAGTGAAACCAAGGCCACGATGGTTAGACTCAATTTTTATAATCTCAAGGTAGGAGATGTGCAACTCTACAACGTTACAGAGTTAGTTAAAAATATAGGATAGCTGTGCGTACAAATCTGATTCGATGGTGGGGGTCATGTGAGAACAATGGTAGAGTATAGGTTACCTAGAAGAGTAATAGAGGACAAGGGAAGCAAAGATTAAAATGATTATACTCAGTTTTCAATTAATTATATGGATGTGAGAAATTACAGGTGGCCCACCAGCCCCGTACTTTCTAAGTACAAGTGTCCCGCATGCCTAATCGCTGTTTTACAAATGAGCACTACAACGTGCTGTATATTTTGGATGTGAAACAAATAACATTCATTTTACTACACACGTTATGCAACAGGGTGCATTTGTAAATACACCAAAGCTGCAGAAAATAGAGTTTAATATCTCATTAATTTGTACACATACAGACATTCCACTCTACCAAAGAGTTGCTTGTGTGTGCCTTAAACGATCCATTACCTCTTGTTTGCAACTCTGTTCGGTAAATTACGTGTATAGAAGGCATGCTGATATTTGGAAACTCCTGCGCAAACCGTCTGCCAGCTTCGGCTGCATCCCTACCAAATTATCCGTAGAGTAAAATTATGTATGTGTATTCGTTGTTACTGAACACATCAGCCATTGTCGATATGTTGACAGCAACACATCAGCATAGGAAAATGAACACAATGAAAATTGTTCTGATGGACTGCATATCAATATGTGGCTGGGAGGCGTGACCAGCCTTAAGGAAGATAATGCGTAAGAGGAGCATCAGGACATACGATGTTTTAGAAGTAAGCCGTCGATGTGCTGCGTGTAAGCTCTTTAGGAAAGTATTCTTTACGACTCTTTTAGATTCGTTTCCGAAATTAATAACTGGTTTGATAGAAGGCAGTTCGGGTTTCGGTAAGGTTATTCCAGTGAGGTTCATCTTGTAGGATTCCAGCAAGATATAGCAGATAAATAAGATTCAGGAGATCTAATGGACTTTATCGCTACTGACTTATCCAAGGCTTTTGATAGAGTAGATCATGGGAGATTTGAGGAAGCTGAAGGATATTAAAATAGACAAAGCATGGTTGAATGGATAGTTATATTTCTAGGAAATAGAACTCAGAGAATTAGAATCTTTTATCTTCTATCTTCTATATATAAAAATGAATGTATGTGTGTAAATGTCACATCTCCTCCTAAACCACTGGAGCAATTTCAACCATACTTGGTACACTTATGACTTACTATCTGGAGACGAGCACTGTGGGGGTAAGCCATCCGTAGCTCGCTTAGGGGGGGTCAGGGGGTCAATGTATAAAAGTAATGGAAAAATGTGTCGAATCCACAGTTTTTGGGGTTGCTGAGATGAATAATAACACTCCCGATTTTTTAAAAGTCAAAGTTCAGCACCCTTTTGGGTGGCGGGGTGGGGGGCGAGGGGGGAGTGATATATAAAAGTAAACGAAAATAGTGTTGAATGCATAGTTTTCGGGGTCGCCGAGGTGAATTGCACACTCCGGACTTTTAGTATCAGGAGATAAACCACGTGGGGGTAAGACAGCCTAGGAACCCTTAGGGGCGGGGGGGGGGGGGCGAGCGGGGTAAGATATACAAATTAACGAAAATAGCGTCGAATCCATACTTTTCCGAGTCGCTGAGACGAATAGTGACACTCCGGATTTTTTAAAGTCAAGTTCAGCCCCCTTTGGGGTGGGGGTGACGGGGGAGTGATATATGAAATTAAACGAAAATAGTGTTTTCGGGGTCGCCGAGGTGAATTGTACACTCCGGATTTTTAGTATCAGGAGACAAACCATGTGGGGTTAAGACAGCCCAGAAACCCTTAGGGGCGGGGGAGGGGGGTCAGATATACAAATTAACGAAAATATTGTCGAATCCGTACTTTTCGGGGTCGCTGAGATGAATGGTGACACTCCGGATTTTTTAAAGTCCAAATTAAGCCCCCTTTGGGGGGGGGGCGAAGGGGAGTGATATATAAAATCAAACGAGAATAATGTCGAATGCATAGTTTTCGGGGTCGCCAAGGTGAATTGTACACTCCGGATTTTTAGTATCAGAAGACAAACCACGTAGGGCTAATACATCCCAGGAACCCTTAGGGGAAGGGGGTAGGGGCTGAGATATAAAAATCATCGAAAGTAGTGTTGAATCCAAACTTTTCGTGGTCGCTGAGATGAATAGTGACACTCCGGAATTTTTTAAGGTCTAAATTCAGCCCCCTTCATGGTGGGGGCGATGGGAGAGGGATATATAAAAACAATCGAAAATAGTGTCGAATCCATAGTTGTCAGGGTCGCTGAGATGAATTGTGAGACTTCGGATATTAAGTCCAAGTTCACCTTACTTTGGGGTGGGGGGCGAGGGGGAAGTGATATATAAAATTAATCGAAAATAGTGTCGAATACAAAGTTTTCGGAGTCGCCGAGGTGAATTGTACACTTCGGATATTTAGTATCAGGAGACAAACCACGTTGGAGTAGAACACCCCAAGGACGCTTAGGGGCGGGGTGGGGCGAGGGGGTGAGATAAAAATATAATCGAAAGTAGTGTCGAATCCATACTTTTCGGGCTCGCTGAAATGAATAGCAACACTCCAGAATTTATTAATGCCCAAGTTCAGCCCTCTTCGTGATGGGTTGGCGATGGAGGAGTGATACATAAAATTAAACGAAAAGTGTTGAATCCATAGTTGTCGGGGTCGCTGAGATGAATAGTGAGACTCCGGATATTTTCTAAGTCCAAGTTCATCCCCGTTTGTGGTGGGGGGCGAGAGGGGATTGAGATATAAAAATAATCGAAAATAGTGTCGAATCCATACTTTTCGGTGTCGCTGAGATGAATAGTAACACTCACTATTTTTTAAAACTCGAAGTTTAGCCCCTTTAGGGCGGAGGAGGGGAAGTGAGATATAATAATAATAATAATAATAATAATAATAATAATAATAATAATAATAATAATAATAATAATAATAATAATAATAATCGAATATACTGCCGAATCCATAGTTTTCCGGGTCACTGAGATGAATAGTGACATTCCGGTTTTTAAAGTTCAACTCCAGCCCCCTTTGGCATAGGGGGTGAGAAGGATGAAAAAATAAATTGTCAAAATGTCCTAGATAATGGACGTGTGTATGTTCCAGTATGACGTTCAAGTATTACTTACTACCTGGAAAGCATACTGTGGAAGTAAGACGCCCCTAGAACCACTAGGGAAGTGGGTGAAATATAATCCATACTAATAAAATGTAGTCATTTTGGCGAGATCTATAGGCTATATACTGTACTATATATAAATTAAAGCATAAAAATGAGAACAGACGTGAGTTAATGAGACCATTCTAGGCATCTTGGAATCTTAAAACTTGGTACCAGACAAGCTGATGACTTCAGGATCCCTAGACAAATCTAAAATTCTCAAAATTCACTGAGGGGGACATGCTGGAAGTTTCAAATCTGCATAAGAACACAGTCGGTGATATTTATTCAAAACGATAACCTACAGGTTACATGGCTTTAAAAGTTTCCTGAAAGTCCTAATTTTTAACCACCTCCCCCATATCAAGATGGCAGCACAATCCCCCAGACGAGTTAGAAAATAGAAATTTGGCAAAATTATAACGTTTTGCCCGTAACCGACGGAAAATTTACGAGACGTATAAAAATGTTATTTCTACGTCCCAAAAATATCGAAATATGGGGACAATTTTAATGACGGTGCAGACCTTCCTTTCGAGGTATTTGGTGGCTAAACGGTAAGCCGTATCACAAAACGGATGGCACAACCTTGGTTCAATTTGGAGTGATCTACAACTTTGGTCTTATGACTTTCTGTCGTATCTCTATCCCTCATACGTCAAATTTGGCTCTATTTCTGGATTTACGTAAATTTTGCACTTTGTACACTATGATTGATGGTTTGATTCACTTATAGGAAAGATGGAATCATCAAATTCTGCACGAATATTGGCCCACCCAGTAGTCATATGTGAGCCAAATTCTATGTTTGAAGCTGTCGCGTAAGTATCTGAAAAGTAATTCACTGTGTGAAAACCTTACACAAATTTCACTATATTCAACGTTTACCTTTAAATAGATGAGATACGAGGAAATATCATAGGGCCAGCCATTTAGATCGCTAAATGAGGCCAGATGCGTCTTTTCGTACAATCCGTTTTTCGATATGATGCACCGTTTAGCAGCAGTTATTCTGTAAATGAAGGTGAACATGCATATACTTCCGGATGTCGATCTACATGTATTCATTTAAGTCGATTTGTATCAATCTAGAAGGGGGGTGTCTGACATTGTAATTAATACTTTACGAATAAATAGTGACTGTCAGCAGGAGGGTGTCTGCTGTTGTAATCAGTACTCCCCACACCGACTTTAACTGGCAGTAGGAATAGGGTCCTCCTCCAACGCCTGTGTACCATTGTAATAAATAATTCCCTTCTCGATTTGACTAGCGGAAGGCAAGGGAGCGTGCATTTTTTTCAAAACTCTTTTACCTGATTCTCTTTATCATTAGGTATATGTGCCCCCTTGCAACGGTGCCCCCGATTATAAACAATTTACCCACCAAAATGTAACTGACGTTACGCATAGTGAATTGCGGTAGACAAGTGGACCTGTCTTTATCATCACAACTCCGCAACTCGCACTTTACATTGGAAACAACGTCTGCGGACCTCCCTATGCTTTTTCTCGGATTAACACCAAGAGACATGCAATTTAAAAATTCTTATTCTCTTCAAGTACAGTCATTTACTTCGATATCTGTATACGATGTAGAATACCGTAGCGAAGCACGGGTACATTTGCTAGTAGCTAAATAATTAGCTGATCCTGTAAAGGTTAAGAGGGGAGTCCCGCAGGCCAGTATTATTGGACCTTTGTGTTTTGTTATATGTATACCGTAAATTAGATTAATAAAGGCAAGAAATATCATAATATGAACATAAAGATGGAATTCAAGAGGAAAAATGGGAACAAATATTCATTTAAAGGAAGAGGAATTAGAGGATGGAATAATTTATGAACGTAAATGTTCTATACATGTCCAAGATTTCAAATCATTTAAGTAAAGACTAGATAAACAATTGTTAGGGAATTTGCCACCTGGACGCAGACCTAAATGCAGACTAATGATGATTGACTTCTGCTTCAACATTTTTAGTGGTAACAAAAAGGTCCATGAACACCAAACATCGCTGACAGGAGAATATTGTTCAATCGTCATTGTGACGAGTTTTGGCAATGATGATCTCTGCTTTTATGAAGTGCAAAACGGCATAGTCATCCGATCATACTGATGAGGAAGATAATGAATGTGACCATCAAAACGGACAGGAAACCATTAAGAAGAAAAAGAAAAGAAAAGGGAGACATGAAAGAAAAGGAAATGATTAACTCCCTTGACCTCGACTGTGCTACAATGCAGTGGTTGTCAGATTGTGGTACGCGTGCCCCTAAGAGTACGCCTGAGGCCCGGTATCTCCAACTCTGTGTTAACAAACAGATATTAACTATCAATTGTTTCATGAACACTTTATTATAGATTATGGTTAGCGGATACTGCTAAGACGTAAACATGTGCAGTAAGAGGCAAGAAAGGGTTATTATAATGATTACGGGACAAACGTTGTTATACAGTACCTGTTCTTCGCACGGGATTTGCAGTGGATTACATGTTCCCTTCAGGAATTTATGAGAAGTAACATGGCTCTATTCACACCTTCAATGCGACATGCTAAAACAATATTTTCGTACGAATGCGCGTGGCAGTAACGTGAAATATGAAGCTGAACATATTCGAGAGATAATGAGAACGATTTCCGAATTTATTACACGGTACAGTTCCTGGTTCGGAGTTGTGCGAAATTCTCCGTGGTTTTCCGGTTGCATATTGTATCTCTGACCACTTGCGTGGCGCTCTGATGTTGTTGATGCCTCTCTTAATATCTGCCCTACCGAAAGGAGGAGAATGGCTGTTTAGTTTTCCCGCTACCCACCTTGAAGTGACATGCACGATAAGCCCCACGGGCCTTGGACTAAAAATCCAGTTTTTCGTAACCATCTGCGTTATTATCTCTCGTACGATAAATACGAGCATGGCATAAATCAATGGAAATATCATTTTCTTAAACGTTTGTTATATACAGTCTTTTGATAGACCTAACGTGAACGAAAATATTTGAGAATAATCTTCCTATGCATAATCTTCATATGCACCTGAAACACAATCCGGAGTGAGTAGATTTGGTTGAAATAAGTCCACCAATTTTCCACATTTAGGAATATACAAACGGATAGACAACAGATACCAAGAGGAAAAGTTTTACCTCATGTTTCCTCGGTGTTCATTTACATTAGGTGGGGTTAATTTTCAAGCCGAGAGAAATATTATGCATCCTCTGATTTTCTTCTGTTATGGTTCCTTCAAATACCTGTAGGTGTGCGAGGGTGTCGTCACTTACTGCAGAGCATGAAGCCAGTAGAAAATTGTATCTTTCTCCGTCATTTGAAGAGTAAGCGAAATTATGTACATAATAATTTAAAATGAAGGGACGTTTCACATATCGTACACAGATTTTACATACAAACAATAGTGTAAGAGGAAATTTAGAAAAGCCTCTTATGGTCTTCCTATAAACCCCAGTCTATTCAGTAGTTTTTAAATGATATTCATATCAAATTTGCTCCTGAACGATTAGAATGTAAATGTGAAGTTTGGTCGAGATATAATCAACAGAGTAAAAAAAAATTCAAAAATAATTCTTTTATTCCTACTAAACCCCGGTCTATTCACTGATTTTTAAATAATATGCATGTCGAAAACTCCTTCTGGATGATTAGACTCTACATATAAAGTTAGGTACAGATATAGTCAATAGTGTAAGAGAAAACTGAAAAAGTATCTTCTGGTCTTCCTATAAACCCACTAAACCCACAGTCTATTCAGTGATTCTTAAACGATATGCATATTGAAACCTGCTCCTGGATGAATAGACTTTAAATATAAAGTTTGGTACAAATATAGTCAATAGTGTAAGAGAAAATTGAAAAAACCTCTTCTGGTCTTCCTATAAACCCCTGGTCTGTTAGGAGATTTGCAAAAGATATGCATACTGAAACATGCTCCTAAATGATTAGACTCTAAATGTCAAGTTTGGTTGAGATATAATCAATAGTGTAATAGAAAATTGAAGAAATCTCTTCTGGTCTTCGTATAAACCCCCAGTCTGTTAGGTGATTTTTAAAAGATATGCAAATTAAAACATGATCCTGAATGAGCAGACTCTAAATATGAAGTTGTTTCTTGAAAGTTTTCAGCACACGTCATAAGTCCTGGTACCACGTAATTCTGAAGCATATCCAAATACTTATCCCCTGTCACCAAATTGACAAAGCGTAATCATCCCCATTTGGTAATAACAACTTCACGGGTTAAGACTTCCTACTGTACTACGTCTTGCTGTTAGTTTTAGTTTTTTTAACCACCTCTCCAGTGTTTTTTCACCACCCTGTATACAATACATTATTGTTATTATTGGGGAACAGGGTGGTGTAGCGGCTTAGCCCCTTCAGAAACGTTATTGGCCCGCTGGCGACTTCTAATACAGTTCCATGTATTTCTTGGCATACACTCCTTATTCAGCCATTGATTGACAACATAGTCGGAAAACACTTGAAAACATACCCATCCATCATCAATCCTTTCTAGGGGAACGTACGCTAGTGCTGAACAGTTTCGAATATGAAGTCCCAATTTGTTCATTTTCTCTGTACACAATATAAAGGCCACAATATTGCACTTTCCTCCATAGACACTGATTAAAATGGAAGTTACAACCAAACAATTCAGATCCAGAAAACAGCTTTTTATGCGATTGGACGATGGCGAATTCGATGTCCATAATAAGTGCCACAGAGTTCCATCCTGGTACATCTTGACAGCTTTGGAGAAACGATCAGATTTTCCCGTTTTTGGTTTGGTAACAGTGCTTGTTGTTGTAGACAGCTGGATTGTGTTGGTTTCTTCCGACGAACTTCCAAGATCGACATGGATGATAAATATCTGTCCAAACTGCTTTTTGAACTTATAATGTTCCATTAACGAAGAATGAAGAACAACCTGATAACGCAGATTTTCCTTTATCTCTGGCATACACTAATATTCTGTCTTGAGGCTCCCTGCTGTCGTCTTCAAGAATGAATTTTCCATCGTCGTTCATAGCTATGTAGTTTTCCTGTAGAATCAATGGAGTCTCTTGTAGATCCCATCCTTTTCCGTCGGATGCGATGTAATGATTGTTTGGCACTGCTATGTGATGGTAGCGATGTCACAAGGTCATCGATTGTGGAAGACTTTCATTCTGCAACGCCTGAAGCAGTTCAATGGATACAAAATCTGAATCTTCTTCTACAGTTCAGCCCGAAGTGATGTAAATACTGATAGTAATGGGAAGTTATTCGTATCTCCTGTTGCTGTATATATATATTTGCCGTAATATATTTAATCTAATAGTTTTATGATTATATTTTTTACTTCTAGACGCAACATATCTTGTAGTAATTTCCTCATTTTTCTTCATAATTAGTTACTTTCTATTACTTTGGTTAGTCAATTATACTTATAGTCTACTAGTATTTTAGTTATTGTCATTTAGTGATTTCTGAAGGTTGTCATGTACGCATCATACGCTAAATAAATAAATAAATGGCTTTGATTGAAGAGCTGGTCTACTTCTTCGGTTGAAGTTGTTGAAAACATACTGTCCGTTTCCCTTGCACTTTCTTTTTCATTCACTATATTTTCTTCACTTCATTCGGAATGCAAACATAACTTGCTTCGCTTAAAACTGTATTCGCTTTTGTTATTATTCTTCCTTTACACATACTCTTCTTTAAATATACGCATCACCAATAAATCTGCTGATACTTATTGGTATAGTGCATACTATACTCGTGTCCATTGTAAATCAACAAAGGCTTCCCCTTGGTGATGGTCTCGGTTAAATTCATCGCTGTGTGTCACCAGCCCAACGGTGTAGAGATAGTGTACCTGCCTCTTACCCGGATCCCCGGTTTCGATTCCCGGCCAGGTCAGGGATTTTTACCTGTACCTGAGGGTTGGTTCGAGGTACACTCATCCTACGTGATTACAATTGAGGAGCTATCTGACGGTGAAATGGTGCTCCCGGTCTAGAGAGCCAAGAATAACGGCCGAGAGGATTCGCCGTGCTAACCACACGACACCTCACAATCTGAAGGCCTTCGAGCTGAGCAGCAGTCGCTTGATAGGCCATGGCCCCCCGGGGCTGATGCGCCATAGCGTTTAGCTTTCTGATTTAGAACAATTATCACCAATCACCAGTTCAACGCGGAACTAGTTGTCGAACAGGTATCAAATGTAGCAATGAGCTTTACTTAACCCGGTGGGACTTTTCCTCCCCTGCTTCTGCATCCAACCCCTCCATGGGCCTCCGTGCAAGTGTCACTTTTTGACATATCCACGCTTAGTAATTTCCTGAATGTTTGGCCTTCTGTGCAAATGCCAACACATTCCATCTCCGTGCAAGTGTCACAAATTCACTGTGGTACCGTACTTATTTAGATTTGGTACACCATGGATGAAAACCCGCTCCTGCATAGATACGTAATTTTTTTTAAACGAACCTTAAACTTAATGGTACATTCAGTGAGATGAGGAATTTTTAAGTGAACGTATTTAAATTTATTCGCATTTCTTTCCATATTTTAATGTCTCTTTTAATTTTTCCTTGAAGGCTGTTCGCGACCTCACCAAAAATCTCAGGCCCAGTTTCTTCAACGAATGTTAAGTTTTAACACTGCTGTTAAGAAGACTAGCACACAATTTAACAAAATGGCCGTCTTATCAAGAATTATTAACACTAGCGAACTGTTCATACTTGGGTGTTAAATGAACATGACACTAGCCCTGCGTTAAACCACTTAACAGATGCTAAAATTTCAAATGATAGCACCTAGAAGTCGTAAGTTTGAATCTGTTGCTCTATGAAGACTATCTATAAAGTAAAGAAGGAAACGGACGACACATACTTAGAAAAAATAATTTTTACAGTTTCAGAAAGTTTTTTGCTAAGATGTCTAATTGCCAAAGTCATAATGAACAAGATACTAGAAGAAATTGAAAATAGGTTATATTTTCGCACAGATTGAAACCTATCAGTGTCTCCACAGCAGCAGTTGCTAATTATTCTTCAATACTATGCTTCAGACTCTTTTCATGTAATTGTAGGAGACTATGTTCATGAGTGCAGGACAAGAGTGTATCGAATTGTGAAAAGAGTTTCTGCTGCATTTGCGGCATTGGCAATGCATTACATTATTTTTCCCGCACCAAAAGAATGCCTGAAAATCATTTAAGACTCACCAATTATCACATTTTCCTGGTGTTGCAGGAAGCTTAGATTGCACTCATATAAGAATATATTGAATGTTGCGATACGATCGTCTGTCCTTTTATTTTTCAAGCACATTCGCATAAATTTAAATTAAACCTTATAAATAAACTTCTAAGGTGTCCGCTGTCTGTAAGGTTATTTATTTCTCCACATTTTGATATATTTATCCGTTTTAGGTCAACCCGAGATCATCAGTACTTTTTAGCTTTCGTGTCTGTTTGTGTGTTTGTTCCACCATAACGGATAAACGGCTGAATAGATCTCAAGCAAACATCATATTTAGAGTTTACTCATACAGGAGCAGGTTTCGGTATCCAAATTTAAAAATCACTGAATAGACTGGGGGTTTATACGAAAAGTGGAATAGTACTTTTTCCGTTTTCTCTTACTCTCTCTTTTCTCTTTCTCTTCTTAGAAGTCGCCAGCGGGCCAATAACGTTTCTGAAGGGGCTAAGCCGCTACACCACCATGTTCCCCAATAATAACAATAATGTATTGTATACAGGGTGGTGAAAAAAACACTGGAGAGGTGGTTAAAAAAACTAAAACTAACAGCAAGACGTAGTACAGTAGGAAGTCTTAACCCGTGAAGTTGTTATTACCAAATGGGGATGATTACGCTTTGTCAATTTGGTGACAGGGGATAAGTATTTGGATATGCTTCAGAATTACGTGGTACCAGGACTTACGACGTGTGCTGAAAACTTTCAAGAAATTTACTTTCAACACGATGTGGCACCACCACATTATGCTACTGTCGTCCGTGATTATTTAAACGAAACTTTCCAAAGGAAAGTCATTGGTCTAAGGGCAGATACTGACATGCCTCCACGTTCGTCAGATATCACGCCCAGATTTTTTCAATGGGCTGTCGTCAAGGACTCTGTTTATTCTAAAACGCCTCGAACCATTGCTGAAATAAAATACTACACACACGACGCATTTCACGATTTGGACAGTGATACCACACTATGCCATAGAGTATGTAACAGCGTTCCAAAAAGACTTGAAAGATGTATTCATGCAAACGGAAAACAGTTTGAACATAAAATATAATTGTAAGCGTTGTTTGTGTTCGTAATGAAACATAAATTCAATCTTTTGTTTGAATCAGTGTCCAGTGACTATTGCGCCATCCTGTATATTTCCACTGGGCAAAGGAAACCCCGTAACTCTTTCGGAGTAAAGTTTACGGAAGAAGCCCAAAATTGAATGGTGAGCAATAGCTGGAGAACTGTTCCTGGCATTTTCAGTGCTTAATGATAACCCAGTCATTATTCTCAGGCATCGTGGCAAGCCTTCGTAAGTCACATGGAAAAACGTGGTTTTCTCGTGAGTGGAATTACGAGGTTTTGATTGCTTAACAACATATTTATACGAATATAATTATTATCACAACAATTAATATTGTATTATTTACACTGCTACTGAACAAATTTGAAGTGAATGAGTGGATTTAGAAACAAGAATTAAAAAAAGGCAATGCAGTTTAAGTAAGCATTTTTACACACTTAGTCAATGGGAGGTAGGCCTACAAATCGGCATATATTTTGGAATGAATAGTTCGGAAAGGGGACTCTGTCTAGTGTTGGACAAATAAACTAAATCAAAACAAGATTTTATTGAAAATGAGCAGGCTCAACTCTTTTCTGAACTGCTCACTGGAAACAGAAGCTATGAAGAATTTGGGACGACGCCAAATACCTCTAGTGGTACGCGTACCACACTTTGAATACCACTGTTTTAGTCAATTTCCTGTACTCCTAAATAAAATGAAATACATTATTTCAATACAGCTCCTTGGCTACTGGCCCTCGGTTCAGAGGGCCTAGGACTCGATTCCCGACCGGGTTGAGATTTTTAATTGCGTTTTGTTTAATTCCTCTGGCTCGGAGACTGGGTGTTTATGTTTGTCCTAACGCACTTCTCTTCATATAAACACAACACAACACACCACACTACCAACCACCACAGAAACACGCCCTCAACATAGGGCTGGCGTAAGGAAAGGCATCCGGCCGAAAAACTAGTCGAAATCCACGTCAAGTCTTGACTCCAACAAACTCTGATAAAAGACCAGGAAGAAGAAGAAGAACAAGAAGAAATCCGCCTGTGTGTGTAGGGGTTAGTGTGATTAGCTGCCATCCCCGGAGACCCGGGTTCGATTGCCGGCTCTGCTACGAAATTCGAAAAGTATTACGAGGGCTGGAATGGGGTCCAGTCATCCTCGGGAGGTCAGCTGAGTAGAGGGGGTTCGATTCCCACCTCAGCCATTCTCGAAGTGGTTTTCCGTGGTTTCCCACTTCTCTTCCAGGCAAAAGCCTAAATACCTAACTTCAGCCACGGCCGCTTCCTTTACTCCCCCATGTCTATCCCTTCCGATCATCCCATCCCCCCCCACAAGGCCCTTGTTCAGCATAGCAGGCAAGGCCGCCTGCCGAGGTACTGGTCCTCCTTCCCAGTTGTACCCCCTCGAAACAAAGTCTCACGCTCCAGGACACTGCCATTAATATGGTAGAGGTGGGATCCCTCCCTGAGTCCGAGAGAAAAACTATCGCTTGAGGGTAAACGGATTAAGAAAGAAATAAAGGAGAAAGAAAGAACTTTCAATATACCAATGGAATTAAAAATCGACGATGAGCGTCGTAATACTTCCATCTTGCTAGTACAGGTACTCTTCTTCTCTCCGGTGTAAGTAATCCTAGGCCAGGGCATACAAGTGTTTACAAAATATATTTTGCAAATACCCTGACAGGGAGCGAGTTGTAGCATATTTTGTGACGTCACCTACGAATATAACTTAAAGAACAATATATTTTGGCATAGGTAGCATATTACCAGTATACTGCTTCCTGGCTAAATGGTTTGCGAACTGCTCTTCGGTTCAAAGGCCTTCGGATTCGAATACCGACCGGACCTAGGACTTTAACTTTCTACGGTTAATTTCTCTGATTCGAGGACTTACATTTTCTGTTCGTCTAAATACACTTCTCCTCGTGTACACACAGTACATCACACTACTAACTACCATAGAAACATGCGATAGTGAAAATATCCCTACACATATAAGGTTGACATGAGGAAGGGCATTCATCCGTAAAACCGGGCTAAATCCATATCCTGTTCCGACCTCAATAAATTGCAAAAATGCCACAAAGAAGGTAGCTTTTTACCTGAAAAATCAGGACCTAATTTGCCGGCCTATTTTCCTAGCAAAAAAGGATAGTAAATTCACAGGAACTCATTTTACCTAGCCCTGCTGGAGTTTACTGGCAGAGAATCGCCCAAAACCGTTCCGTGTGGGAAAAACTTCGGAAGAGATGCTTTAACTTACGAGTCCTAGGGCCCACACATATAACTGACTGATGATGATACTTCCACAGTCATTAGAGAAATGTGAGCAACCTTGAAGAAGTGAAGACCGTTTGAATCATTCTAATAGTTTAAATGAATGGCCTTCCTCTACCAGTTCTATTCCTCAAAGGTCAAGGGACATGGCGCATACTGTAAGTCGCACATGAAAGCTGGAAGGAAGTAATGCATGCACATTAAATTTTACGACCGGATATTACTGTGAAGTTATGAAATGCATTTGTAGAAAACTCATCCGTATATCAAGCTTTCTAGAAGACACGGATTTCCAACGTAATGCTAGACGAGTACCTGATTTTATATTTCTAGAAAGTATTTGAGCCACACATGTGAAAATTGGACTTATGTGTTAAATCAGCTGCATCGGTGATGTTTCTATCGGTAGGAACTTTTAAAAT